>NC_089249.1:160303982-160622375 GCF_963930625.1 Muntiacus reevesi
TGGGAGAAGCAGTGAGGGGCAATACTGTCTAATAGCAAAATTGAGAGGAACCATCAGGCGAGAGAATACTGGAGACATTAGTTAGTTTTACAGAGCAGAGTGTGGGTTAACTTGGTTAGTCAGTAGGTAGAGCTAGTGAAGAGAGCTACTATATCATTATTCTGTTTCTACCATTGACCTAGTTACTTGGCCACCTCTCTCCTCAGCTGATCCCCCACTTAAGGAAAACATCTCTGGCCTGGTTCACTACCTAGATTCACTCCTGGGTCAGTAAGGGACAGAGGAAGACATAAAGTCCCCAAGGAATGGAGCCTGATGGGTTGGAGATTTTAAAATATTCATAGTTGAAGGGTTACTCTTTACTTCTAAGAGTTCTGTGTCCCCAATAAGTGGAGATAAGGAACAGAGGGGGTTGAAAAGTTCCACCTTCATACATTGTCCTTGGATGAAGCACAGCACTGTGGCAAGGAAGAGGGCCTGACTTTAATTAGTCAGACCATCACCCTACTAAACTCCACTGGAACCAAAACAAACCGGGCAGTCCCATATGTCATAAGAATTAAAGGCATGGTTCCCACTTCCTAACGATGCTTTTACAGAAACCGTTCCACTGTAAAACTTTATGATTTGAATCTTTATAGCCGCCAGCAGAGCACATGTTCACTGCCTTAAATTATAACTTAATCACAATAGAAGCTGACTTTCCAGCCCTTTGCAGTCAAGACAAGAGAGGGAAGGGGCCTGTGGCGCAAACTGCCTCCTCTTCCTCTGCCTACCTGCCTCCTCCTGGGTTGTATAGTCCCAAGAAAGTGGAGGGACAGGAGGAAACACACACTCCACACCCAGCAAGACCTAAAAGCTAGAACCTTCCAGAAAGATCTAGAGACATGAATGTAGTCCCGTCCAGGGCTTATGTGGCTTGGTTAAGGCAAAGTGAGTGCTGCCAAGAAGCAAGACAAGAAAGATAAGCGTTAGAAAGGAGAAACCAGCAGAGATTTGCAAGCATCCTAATCCCACCTCATCATTCCACTGGTCAGATGACTTCCTTAACATTGGTTGAACATCCTCTATTGTTGGAGACCGAGTTGACAAAAATGTAAACAAAAGTTAAATCCCCCCTACCTCTCCTTACTTCAATGTGGCTAAAACATAAAGAGTGAGGAGGGGAGTGACAGAAGAGGTTGAACAGAAAGGGCCTTATGTACTACATTAAGAAATTTTTATTTCATTATTTCAACAATAAGGAGTGATTAAAATTTTTGAAGTACTGTGATGAGATTGCTTTTTTTTCTTATGTTTTGCATTTCATCATAGTTTGTAGAGATTGCTTTTTAAAAAGACTCTGTATCCAAATAAGATATACAAACAGCCAAAAAAATGAAAAGATGCTCAACATCAATAGTCATTAGAGAAATGCAAATCAAAACTGCAACGAGATATGACTTTACACCCATGAGGATGGCTATTAAAAAAACAAACAGAAAATGAAATAGCAAGGGTTGTCTAGGATGTGGAGGAATTGAAATCCTCATACTCTGCTGATGGGAATGATGGCCTTAAATGTTTCAGTCACCATGGAAAATTATTTGGCCGTCCAACAGAATATTAAACACAGAGTTACCATATGATCCAGCATTTTTATTCCTAGGTATATACCCAAGAGAACTGAACATATATCTACCAAAAACCCTGGACACAAATATTCATGACAGCATTATTCATAATAGCCAAAAAGTGAAAACAACCCAAATGCCCATCAAGTGATGAATGGATAAGCGAAATGTGACACATCCATATGATGGAATATTATTCAGCCATAAAAAGGAATGAGGTACTGATATATGTTACAATGTGGATGAAGCTCAGAAACATTATGCTAAGTGAAAGAAGCCAGACACAAAAGGCCATATGTTATACAATTCTATTTATGAGCAATATCCAGAATAGACAAAACTATAAAGACAGAAAGTAGATTTGTGGTTATTGAAAGAGAGAGGAAGGGGGAGAACTGGGAAAAACAGGGGTTTTTTTTTTTGGAAATACAGGGAAAACATTCTGTAATTAGATAGTAGTGACGGTTGTACAATGCTGTGAATATACTAAAACCCACTGAGCTGTGCACTTCAAGATTATTAAAATGATTAATTTTATGTTATGTGAATTTTTGTCTTAAGTTTTAAAAAAGACTGCAGAGGAGCAAGATAAAAGCCAGAGAGACTAATTTTAAACCTATTGGCATAATCTAAGTGAGCTATGATAAGATTGAGAAAGGAAAAGCCAGTGGGATCTGATGAGGGCCTGAATTAGGATAGTAGAAGTGGGCACAGAGAGGAGAAGACAGATTCAAACACATTTAAAAATAATCAGATCTCCTTGCATTAGTAAGAGGTCTGGTAATTAGATTGTGATGCTACCATTAATAAGAATAGGAAATGTAAAAAGAAGAGGAGTGGGTTGAAAGGAAAAGATGATTTCTTTTTATGGACATGGCAACTGGGAGGTGCTTACAGAATTTTCATTCATTCATTTAACAAATATTTAATAAACACCTACTGGGTTCCTGGTGGAATATCCAGTAGGCAGTTGGAGACACAGTCTTTGAGTTCTAAACTGGACATTGATATTTTGATATTGACAACAGACAGTGGATGTAATTGTTTAGGGAAAATACATAAAGGAGAAATGAAGAAGGCTGAAGATAATCCTTGAGGGTTAAGATCCCTCAGAAGAAATGAAGAAAAAGTGGTCATAAAGAGAGAAAATGCAGAATTCTAGGAAACAGAATTTTAAAAGGAAGGCAGCAGTATTAGTGACACTGAACAGAGTTCTGGTAAAACAAAGCTGAAAAGTATCCACTGGGTTTGGTAATTAGAAAACCTTAATGCCTAAAGGCAGAGTGATGGAGGTCAACACTGAACCATGATGGGTTGGGAGTGAATGGGAGATAAGGAAGTGGAGACATTTTATTTTCTCAACAGATACTTATTACATTATGTCTGCTATGTGTCAGACTGTAATAGGGAGGAAGTCCTAAACAGCTTGGGAATAATGGGAAGGAGAGAAATGAGACAGTAAGTGGAGGAGGACATGGACATGAAGAAACGAAGGGAGAGATGGAGGGTACAAGAGGGTATGGTTTGAAAGTAAAAGAAGTTCAAGGTTGATGGCTTCTGACAGATAAGGTTCACGGCATGGCCATGGGACTAGGCAGTAAAGTGGAGTGGTCTTTAGAAATTAATAGGCCAAGAAGCTATACATGTCAGGTATTGGATCATTCCATCCCGCAAACAAGGAGTTTAGAGAGTCAGACAAATGTCAGAAGTAAGAAGAAACGGACAATATAATAGTCAAACAGCAAAGTTCTCAAAAAGGGGTAATTGTGTTTATCCTTTTTTCTTTTTCACAAATAAACAAACCTGTATATTCCACTGCCAGCTGCACAGTACTCTCTACATAAATAAATGCTGCCAACCGATTGATATGTCCTCTCAAAAGCATCTCGTATTTGGCTTGTTCCAAACTGAACTCTTTGAGATTTCCTCCTAAACTTAGTTGTCTTCCATTGTTTTCTGTCTGAGTGAATGGTACCAACATCTTCTCCCTAGGAAATACTAATATTACCGAAGAATTGATCCCTTTGAACTGTGGTGTTGGAGAAGACCAACAAGTGTCCCTTGGGCAGCAAGGAGATCAAATCAGTCAATCCTAAAGGAAATCAACCCTGAATATTCATTGGAAGGACTGATGCTGAAGCTGAAGCTCCAGTACTTTGGCCACCCGATGAGAAGAGCTGACTCATTAGAAAAGACCCTGATGCTGGGAAAGATTGAGGGCAGGAGGAGAAGGGGAAGACAGAGGATGGGATGGCTGGATGGCATCACTGACTCAAGGGACATGAGTTGGAGTAAACTCCAGGAGATAGTGAAGACCAGGGAAGCCTGGAGTGCTGCAGTCCATGTGGTCACAAAGTCGGACATGACTTAGCGACTGAACAACAAAATATTAATTACATGTTCCTTCCTCTCTGTCACTCTTCAGATCTAGTCCATCAAGTCTGGTCAATTTTACTTCTTAAACCTCTTTCACATTTTCCCAGATCGCTCCACTGTTAGCACTCTCATCTGAGCCACCATCCTCTCGAGTCTATTGTATCTGCTTCCTAACTCACCTGTGCCCATCTGCTCTTACTTCAATCCATTCTCTACTCAGTAGCCAGATTAATATGTTTCAAAATGTGAATCTGATCAAGGCACCGGTCCCCTGTTTCTCCCACCCCAAACATCCCACCCCAAACATCAATGACAGACTCCCAGCTCCCAGCCTCGCCTCATACCACATGCTCATCACTATTTCCAGTCTCTTCTGTCCTAGGCCTTGTCCTGAGCCCTCCTGAAACATACAGCCTTCACACATGCTGTTGGCCCTGTCTAGCATGTTTCCCTTCCCTTTGGTGCCCAGTTGAATTCCTATTTAGCCTAATCAGCTCAACTTTCCTAAAATCCCTGTCTGGGTCATATCACACCCTTAGGCTTTCATAGCCTGCCACTGTTGCAGTTTTACATTTGTTTGAATAAATATTTGATTAATGTCTGTCTCCATGAGGACAGGGGTTGTGCCTGACACGTTGAAGGAACTCAGTAAATATTTATTGAACGAATGAATGATTTGGTAATAAGCTTGCTCAATGTTATTAAGTGGCAAATCTGGGACTGTGTCCCAAGAGACAATGCATTAGGTAGGAGGTTTGAAAGACGAGCTCCAAGATCCCTTCCATTTCTGAGATTTTTTGCTTTTAGGTGAATTTCCATTATTTTCCTTCCCCTTCTTTCCCTAGGCTGACTTGCTTGGCCTTGTCAACATTCCTCCAGTGGGTACCAGAAGGATTTAAAGACCCTAAGGATTGAAAAAAATTAGTTCCTTTGGATGCTAGAAACCTTTCTTTTATCAGATGCTTGAAAGAAACAACAAACAACTTTAATAACTGGTCACTTAATCTCTCCTTTAGACACATCTGGTAATAGAGTTCAGTTCTTCTTGAAGGACTTCTGATTTTTCTTTAATAATGTATGAGTTAAGTATCTTTTTCATATAACTATTGGCCATTTGTATTTCTATTATATCTTCTCCCCCTTCTTCTCTGCCCTCCCTTTTTTTTCTGGTCAGATTGTGTAGCTTGTTGGATCTTAGTTCTCTGACCAGGGACTGAACCCAGTACCCAGCAGTGAAACTGCCACGATGTAACCACTGGACTTCCAGGGAATTCCCCTCCCTCTTTCTTAATTGAACTGATTTATAAATTCTTTGTAGATTAAGGAAATTGGCCCTTTGCCATGTTATGTTACAAATATGTTTTCCAGTTTATTCATCTTCTGATAGTGTTTCTGTCACCTAAACAATTCTATTCTATATAGAACAAAACTTAAAAGATACAAAAGAATATACAATGAAAAATCTTCCTCTCAGCCTTGTTCTCTAGCTCAATTCCCCCTCCCCAGACAGGAGTCTTATTAACAATTTCTTACATATCTTTCCAGAGCTTGCCTGAGCAATAAGAGCACATAGGTATATCTGATTTTCTTCCCTCTGTGTACACAAAAGGTAACTCTGCACTCCGTGTTCTGCATCTTGCGTTTTCACTTACAACACAGGGTATATTGGAGATCTTTCCATATCAGTACAAAAGAGCTGACAGATATTGCCAAATTGCCCTCTGTAGAGATTGAACCTATTTACACTCCTATCAGCAATTTATGGACCTCTTTCCACACCCTTCACCAGTACATGTTAAAAACTTTTTTGATCTCTGCCAATCAGATTGATTAAAAAAAAAAAAAAAACGGCATATGTGTTTCTCTCAGAGTGAAGCTGAGCATCTTTTCATATAGTTAAAGTGCTTATGGCCATTTACAAATTTTTGTGGCTTCTAGACCTTTCCATTTTTGAAGAATTAGGATCAGGAAGGATTATTGTGATTATGGGAGAAACAATCTTTAGTTAATCTAGATCAAGTAGCCTGCTTTTCCTACAGTGTAGCTTTATCCTTGTTTTTATCAGCAACACATCTGTGACTAAGGCTAAATTATGGCAGAGTAGAAAGAGTTTAGGCTTTAAGGACATACAGGCTTAAACTGCAATCCCATATTCCTTCTTTGCTTCCCTCTTTCCATACTTAACTTACTGAAGTTTTACTATACATCATGCCCAGGGCAGGATGCTGGAGATTCAAAGATAAATAAAGCCCAGTCCTTGCCATCCAGAGGCTGTCAATGTAATGAAGGAGTCGGGCATGTAAACCAGTAAATGTAATGCAAAACAGATAATAATGATGATGCTGAGGAGATACTGATAATAGCTGGCAGGTCTGTGCATGATGAATTGGGAAAGGAGAAAGGGGAGTAGTTAGCAGACTATAGCAGCAATGCAGGCAAGCAATTCAGTGAGAACAAATGAGAAGAATCAGATTCTAGATATAAGGGGGCATATATAAGGGAATAAGTAAGATTTAGTGATTTTGGTAAAAGCAGGGAATGAGGTTAGATTCTAGTGGGTTGAGGACTAAGATATGAGGAGATCGCCTCCTCCTATAATATCATAGCTCTTCAGGTATGCTACATAATCATTCACCAAATAGTTACTCCTGTACCCCTCCACCTCCATCTTCCCTGTCCCATGATGTTGTCTTGCCCATATGGCTTGCTCTGCCCTCAAAGCAGGGTGGGATGGTTTTCTTACCCTTGAATTTGGGCTTGGCCATTAATGTGTTTCATCCAGTAAAATGCTGGCAGACATAAAGCAAGCAGCGGATAGAAATGTGCTTGCACGATCGGCTCCTGCCTTAGGCTCCTACCTTTCACCACGAGAAAAGCACACCTCTGGCGGCTGGTGGCTGCTGGTTCAAGGGGATCAAAGAACACCCAGAGCAGACCTGGACCTAACCCACATTCCGGAGCCAAGCCCAGCCGGGCCCAGCTGAGATCAGCTGACCCTTAGTGATCCACATACCTGTGCATTCAAGAAACAAATACCCACTATCTTAGGGCACTGAGTTTTGCGTAGACGTGTGCTACTCTATGTTGTGTCAAGACTCGTGACACAGGTCTCCAACAGAAACATTGCTTTTCCAGGCTAAATATCACCACTTCCTTCAATTAGTCATCATATGCCTTCTTTCTCATTTCTGTCAGATTTCTTAGTGAGATATACCAACTGAGACCAATAAGGAGGCACTCCCCGCAAAAAGACATCAAACTAGAATTTTTCAGGCCTGTGATCCTCTTCCCCCTTCTTCCCTTCAACTCTGCCTCCATTCTAGAGTCAGCCAAATGGCAAAAGAAGAAGGAATCTGTCCCGAGGGCCTGGGCTCACAGAAATTCTGGAATTAAGAAGCTAGGTAAGGTTAAAACTCAAGCCCCATGAGTGTATCAGAAAGGAGTGGTCATCAGCTCCTGGTTAATTCTGGAAATTCATTCTATAAGTCAAAAAAGGAGGTCAGGTGCCATCTAAAATGTTGGCATGGGAACCAGTCATACACCAACCACCTACAGCTGGGACTCCAATGATACTATTGCTTCCCATTCAAAGCCACACAAAATCAGGAAGATGGAGGATACAGGAGCAGATCCATGTCTTGTGGCATCTGAAGCTTCACATGTACAATTCTGAGAGCCCTCTTTGAAAAAATTACAAGGGGACTTCCCTGGTGGTCCAGTGGCTAAGACTCTGTGCTCCCAATGCAGGGGGCCCGGGTTTGATCCCTTATCAGGGAACTAAATTCCACATGCGACAGCTAAGAGTTCATATGCCTCAACTAAAGATCCTACAACCAGGCAATGAAGATTGAAGATCCCACGTGCCCACATGCCCTCAGACCTGGCACAGTCAAATAATAAATAAATAAAAATAAATGTTTTAAAATTACAAATGTAAGATTAGATTCAAAAATGAGTATTTATATGGAATGACAAAGGCTAGTGCAACAAATTATAAAATTTTAAAAGCTGAGGAAAATCATGAGCATGACAAATGTTTTTAAATAACAATTAAAAAAAATTGTCTGTTACACCCCCTAAGTGTTTATTTCCTACGATTTTTGGACTCCAGGTGCCTTAACTCTCCATAGGGCCAACAATTTTTAAGTGTAATTTTCTGTAAAGAAAGGAGAAATATAACTGTCTTTCATCTACCATTGTTGATCAAACTTTGTTTATTACTGAGAATTTAGAGAAGTTTCCTCCAGTTTCAAAACTCCCTGTTAGTATTGTTATATAAATTTTAAAGGACTATTATGAACATCTATCAAGTTTCTTTTACACAGGAGCTGTAATATTGCAGGGCATTTCAAAATTTCCTGAATACTCTTGGACTTTATTGGCACTCTTTTACCAGTTTATTATTGATGTCCTAGTTATAGTGCATATTAGTTTTATATTATCTTCAGTGGTGTCAGTATTTTGGGGATGTGTAAAATATAAATTCACATAAGAATGCATTCATTATTAGTAGTATTGCTACAGGTTTATGCCCTATAAACACAGGAATTTTAATAAACTCTATCTCATGTGATCCCCATAAAAAAGAAAACATATAATATACTTATCACTGTATATACTGCATTAAGAAGTGTATTCCTAATAGGTGAGAGGTTATGTTTTGATGAAGCATCAATAAAACTCCAAATTTCCACCTACAGTTTTTCACATATGTGATGACTAGTTTCTCAATCCATACCTTTTAAGCCTGGTTTCTCTTCCATGGCATGGCACACTAGGGCACACTCATGTCCCTACACACTTTGGCCATATATCTTTGTGTCTTGATCCCTTGTGAGTTAGCATAGTGGGCAGTAGCAGGACTCCCAAGAGACATTTCTACACTGGGACAGTCAGCAGTAAGGTAACTCTGCACAGAGGAGACTGTGAACCACATAAACAGATCCCATTAACCCAAATAAACAAACTATATTCCCAACTCAGCTTCCCTTTAACCTGGTCTCCCAAACACCCACAGTTGCTTCAAACCACTTCACAGGAGAGGAAGTAGGGAGTCAGAATAGAAATAGTAATCATATTAAACTCTGATTAAGGTATCTTATTTTTTGCAAATTAAAAAAATGTGACCATGTAAAGACATTGTTGGACTTCCCTGGCGGTTCAGTGGTAGAGAGTCCACCTGCCAAGCAGGAGACACAAGCTCCATCCCTGGGTCGGGAAGATCCCCTGGATAAGGAATGGCAACCCACTCCAATATTTTTGCTTGGAGAATCCCATGGACAGAGGAGCCTGGCGGGCTATAGTCCATGGGGTCACAAAAGAGTCAAATATGACTTCAGTGACTAAAACAACAACAACAAAAATATTGCTAAGGCCTCTCCTAGGAGCCTATGCAAACAAGGGGCCCGTAAGTTTAAATTTCATTAGCTTCATAGAAAACCCACTTTTAGGGGGATACAAAAATCTCAGTTTTTTATTGGTCTAGGCACCATCAATAGACAGCATTACTTGCTTTTTCCCCTATTAAGCAAACACTGATTGAATACTGATTATGTCCCAGGCACAAAGGATACAATAGTGCCAAAGTGAATACAGTCCCTGCCCTTATAAGCTTATGCTTTCACTGAGATAGACAGCCATCAAATAAAGAATCACACTTTAGATGAATGGCACAAGAATATTTCTTTTGTGGTTTTGCCTGTTATCCCTCAACCAAACCAACTGTTGTTGTGATCTGCTGACTTGAGAGAGGAAGGCTAGGCAAGCAAGGAGCCAGTCAGTGGAAACCACCCCCAGAAAAGCAGCTCTCCTCAGACCCTGTGGTTCTCCATGGGCTCAGAGTCTGGCCACTGGGCTCCACTCCTGCCTCAGTCTGCTCATCACCGGCAGTCAGTCTACTATTTAGGGTCTATGGGACCTTGAACTGGAAAAGACTAACTCAGCAGGGCTCCTTCACTGGAAAACCCAGGTCCCAAAACCCAGCAGAAAAAATACTGGATACTGACCTAAGGAAGATGACAAAGGACCCTGAAGTGGGAAGAAGTTAGAACAGCTGACTACTTCTCACCCTAAGAAGGGGAAATGAGAATTTCCTCAATGACCATCAGCAGGAGGTTCTGATCTTCCACTAGATTCTGCCCTTCTTTCCTGCCCTCCATAGAGTTAGCCTACTGACACAGCTTTTAAGTTCTTTTTTCAGCCAAGCATCTTGAAATATTTCACTCCCTCTCACCTTAATACATCAGTTCACACATAGGTATTGAGTACCTACCAGGTGCCAGGTACAGTCTACTCTTACCTAACCGCTCTGTTACACCTGGCACTGGTAACCATCACTTCCTGAAGCCCTCCTGCCTTGGATTCAGGATTCCCTGCATGTCGAGATTCACTCTTTCACTGGCAGCTCCTGCTCCACCTGGCCCTTACACAGTGATGTTCCTCAGAGTTCTCAGCTCAGTCATTGCTCTTCCTTCTCGACAAGCTCTTTATGGGTTATGGGACCTAAACACATGGGGGCAAATCCCACTCATGTGCTCAGTTCAGTTCAGTCCCTCAGTTGTGTCTGACTCCTTGTGACCCCATGGACTACAGCACACCAGGCCTCCCTGTCCATCAACTCCCAGAGCTTGCTCAAACTCATGTCCATTGAGTTGGTGATGCCATCCAACCATCTCATCCTCTGTTGCCCCCTTCTCCTCCCACCTTCCATCTTTCCCAGCATCAGGGTCTTTTCAAATGAGTCACTTCTTCACATCAGGTGGCTAAAGGATTGGAGTTTCAGCTTCAACATCAGTCCTTCCAAAGAATATTCAGCACTGATTTCCTTCAGGATGGACTGGTTGGATCTCCTTGAAGTCCAAGGGACTCCCAAGAGTGTTCTCCAACACCACAGTTCAAAAGCATCAATTCTTCGGTGCTCAGCCCTCTTTATAGTCCAACTCTCACATCCACATATGACTACTGGAAAAACTATAACTTTGACTAGATGGACCTTTGTTGGCAAAGTAATGTCTCTGTTTTTTAATATGCTGTCTAGGTTGGTCATAACTTTTCTTCCAAGGAGCAAGCATCTTTTTATTTCATGGCTACGGTCACCATCTGCAGTGACTTTGGAGCCCAAAAACACAAAGCCTCTCACTGTTTCCATTGTTTCCCCATCTATTTGTCATGAAGTGATGGCACTGGATGCCATGATCTTAGTTTTCTGAATGTTGAGTTTTAAGCCAACTTTTTCACTTTCCTCTTTCACTTTCATCAAGAGGCTCTTTAGTTCTTCTTGGCTTTCTGCTGTAACGGTGGTGTCATCTGCATATCTGAGGTTATTGATATTTCTTCCGGCAATCTTGATTCCAGCTTGTGCTTCATCCAGCCTGGCATTTCTCATGATGTACTCTGCATGTAAGTTAAATAAGCAGGGTAACAATATATAGCCTTGACATACTCCTTTCCCGATTTGGAACCAGTCTGTTGTTCCTTGTCCAGTTCTAACTTTTGCTTCTTGACCTGCATACAGGTTCTCAGGAGACAGGTAAGGTGGTCTGGTATTCCCATCTCTTGAAGAATTTTCCACAGTTTATTGTGATCCACACAGTCAAAGGCTTTGGGATAGTCAATAAAGCAGAAGTAGATGTTTTTTTGGAATGCTCATGCTTTTTCGAGGATCCAACAGACGTTGGCAATTTTATCTCTGGTTCCTCTGCCTTTTCTAAATCCTGCTTGAACATCTGGAAGTTCACGGTTCATACTGTTGAAGCCTGGCTTGGAGAATTTTAAGCATTGATTAGCTAGCATGTGAAATGAGTGCAATTGTGCGGTAGTTTGAGCATTCTTTGGCATTGCCAAAATCTTTGGGATTGGAATGAAAACTGACCTTTTCCAGGCCTGTGGCAACTGCTGCGTTTTCCAAATTTGCTGGCATATTGAGTGCACCACTTTCACAGCCTCATCTTTTAAGATCTGAAATAGCTCAACTGGAATTCTATCACCTCCACTAGCTTTGTTTGCAGTCATGCTTCCTAAGGTCACTTGACTTTGTATTCCAGGATGTCTGGCTCTAGGTGAGTGATCACACCATCGTGATTATCTGGGTCGTGAAGATCTTTTTTGTACAGTTCTTCTGTGTATTCTTGCCATCTTAACATCTTTTGCTTCTGTTAGGTCCCTACCATTTCTGTCCTTTATTGAGCCCATCTTTGCATGAAATGTTCCCTTAGTATCTCTAACTTTCTTGAAGAGATCTCTAGTCTTTCCCATTCTATTGTTTTCCTCTATTTCTTTGCATTGATCACTGAGAAAGGCTTTCTTATCTCTCCTTGCTATTCTGTGGAACTCTGCATTCAGATGGGTATATCTTTCCTTTTCTCCTTTGCCTTTAGTGGCTCTTCTTTTCTCAGCTATTTGTAAGACCTCAGACAACCATTTTACCTTTTTGCATTTCTTTTTCTTGGGTATGGTCTTGATCCCTGCCTCCTATACAATGTAACGAACCTCCATCTATAGTTCTTCAGGTACTCTGTCTATCAGATCTAATCCCTTGACTCTATTTGTCACTTCCACTGTATAATTGTAAGAGATTTGATTTAGGTCATACTTGAATGGTCTAGTGGTTGTCTCTACTTTCTTTAAGTCTGAAATTTGCAATAAGGAGTTCATGATCTAAGCCACAGTCAGCTCCTGGTCTTGTTTTTGCGGACCGTATAGAGCTTCTCAATCTTTGGCTGCAAAGAATATAATCAATCTGGTTTCAGTATTGACCATCTGATGATGTGCATGTGTAGAATCTTCTCTTGTGTTGTTGGAAGAGGGTGTTTGCTATGACCCAAGAGGGTGCGTTCTCTTGGCAAAACTCTATTAGCCTTTGCCCTGTTTCACTTTGAACTCCAAGGCCAAATTTGTCTGTTACTACAGGTATCTCTTGACTTCCTACTTTTGCATTCCAGTCCCCCATGATGAAAAAGACATCTTTTTTAGGTGTTAGTTCTAGAAGGTCTTGTAGGTCTTCACAGAACTCTTCAATTTCAGCTTCTTCAGCATTACTGGTTGGGGCCTAGGCTTGGATTACTGCGATATTAACACTTACATGTTACAGATTTTATTTTTTTAAAAGTTTTATTCATTTACTTTTTTGGCTGTGCCAGGTCTTGGTTATAGCATGTAGGCCTTCTAGTTATGACACAGGGCTTAGTTGCCATGTGGTATGTAGGATCTTAGTTCCTCAACCAGGGATTGAACCTGCATCCCCTGCGTTGGAAGGCAGACTCTTAACCAATGGACTACGAGAGAAGTCCCTATGTTGCAGATTTTAAAATCTCTCATCTACTTTTAGTCTCTCTCCTGGGTTCCAGACGTTTTACATTCAAGCTTCTATTGGACATTTCTACCTGGGAGCTGAAACGTCACCTCAAATTCAATATATCCAATGTTTAGGGGGCTATTGGGTGGGTTCTGTGTAAGGAAATGGGATAGAAGATTCTGGCAAGAAAGCAGTTAAAAGTGAGGAAAGTGATTCTAGGCAGAGGCTGAGAGGTTGGGGGAAAATGTGGGAGTCAAATGCAGTGCTAGCTTACCCAATAGATAAACACATTCTCAAGTCACCAGCAAAGCAAAGGGAACCGCTGCTACAATTTTGGGAGAGAATCTGAAATTTTTTTTACAAAACACCAAAATAAACACCATGGGAAAAGTCAGACCTTTATTGGACTTCCTAATGCTTATTTTACAAGTTATTATTGTTTTTATTTTAAATGTCATAGGAGAACAGTCTCTTTTTTTATGCTTAGAAAGATTACAGGTCTGGCCTAGGCCTGGGGAGTTGGTGAAATTAAAGTGTGGCTATAGTAGGAGCAAAGGAGAAAGGATGCAAGAAGGATAGAGGCTGTCACCCAAGAGTAGATGCCTTCTTAACTGATCTCTTCTCTAGTGGGTTCATTGAGACTTTCCAATCCCACTGAAAAACACCCTGGTTAATGACCACAGCACCCTGCATGGTCCACAGTCATAGGTGACTCTCTAGCATGTCCACATCTACTTCTACCATGGGTTGAGTATAAGTCTTTGTGATTGTGCCAAAGTTTGTTTATGCCAATAGAAGTGGTTACTGTATTTACCTAATTAAATATTATGTAAGCCGGTGGTGCAAAAAGAAAGAGAACTGTTGTTCCTAAGAACACTGAATTAAATGCTTTGGAAAGTCCCCATAGAAGAAAGTCTTTTAAAAATTCTATTGAATTGGGTGTGGGTGAGACAACTGGAAAATAGTTAACGTCTGTTGAATGTTGACTATGTGTCAGGCACTACATTAGGACTGTATGTAAAATATCATTTGAGCCTCATGATAACACTCTGAAGAGAGTATTAAGGAAACTGAGGCACAAAGAAGCTAACAACTTGCCCGAGTTAGGAAGTGGTACAGGATTTGAACCCAGCAGTCTGGTTTGGGAGACTGTGTATTAACCATTATAATATCATATAAAAACCCTGAAAGTATCATAATCATGGACTCTGTGGCGAGATTATTTTATAAGAAATATTTACTTTTCTATAGATGTGAGAGTTGAACCATAAAGAAGGCTGAGTGCTGAAGAACTGATGTTTTCAAACTGTGGTGCTGGAGAAGACTCTTGAGAGTTCCTTGGAGAGTAAGGAGATCAAACTAGTCAATCCTAAAGAAAATCAACCCTGAATATTTGTTGGAAGGACTGATGCTAAAACTCCAATACTTTGGCCACCTGATGCAAAGAGCTGACTCATTGGAAAGGACCCTGATGCTGGGAAAGACTGAAGGCGGGAGGAGAAAGGGGAGACAGAGGATGAGATGGTTGGATGGCATCACCCACTCAATGCAAATGAATTGAGCAAGCTCCAGGATATAGTGAAGGACAGGGAAGCCTGGTATGCTTCAGTCCATGGGGTTGCAAAGAGTCGGCTGTGACTTAGTGACTGAACAAAAGTTCTTGTTCTATTTTGAAGCTGAAGTCCATAGATAATTCTACATGGATGCAGTCATTCAAAAATCAGACTCTGCACTTAAGGGAACCTGAAGTGGTTGCAGATGTATATGTTATAAATTAGAGTAAGACATTGAAAACATATATATATATATATATATATACAGTAATTTTTATGATTTTCCACTTTAACTGATTTTGATTAATCACCATACGAGTCATGCTAAATAAGTAGGACTTCTGTTTCAGAATTTAAAATTTCAGGGATGGAATAGCAATAGATGAAGAATCAGTTATCTCTCTATTTTTTATTTATTTATTTATTTTTTAATTTTTTTATTTTTTTTTTAATATTATTTTATTAGTTGGAGGGCAATCACTTCACAACATTTCAGTGGGTTTTGTCATACATTGACGTGAATCAGCCATATAGTTACACGTATTCCCCATCCCAATCCCCCCTCCCACCTCCCTCTCCACCCGACTCCTCAGGGTCCTCCCAGTGCACCAGGCCCGAGCACTTGACTCATGCATCCTCAGTTATCTCTCTAAAACACAAATCTGAATATAACACTCTCTTGCTTAAAAACCTTTGGTTTCCCCCACTCTCTCCCAATTGGGAAAAAAGCCAAAGTTACAAACAGGACCCTGCTTACCTTTACAATCTTATCTTCAACCCATCTACTTACTCATATTTCTAGTGATTTGTCAATTACCTCACACTCATTCATGCTTCTGTATCTTTGCACATGTCATTTTCCTTGCCTGGAATTCTCTTTACCACCTCCTCCAGTGAGAGGTCTTACTCGTAATTATTCTTCATGCATTTATTCAATACATAATTCCGAACATCTATTTGTGTGAATAATGAAGCAATAAATATATTTGTGCTGTGTCTGCTCAGTCGCTCAGTTGTGTCCAGCTCTTTGTGACCCCATGGGCTGTAGCCCGCCTGGCTCCTTTGTCCATGGGATTTTCCAGGCAAGAATACTGGGTTGGATTGCCATTTCCTACTCCAGGGGATCTTCCCAACCCAGGGATAGAACCAGAGTCTCCTGCATTGGCAGGCAAATTCTTTACCACTGCACCGCCCGGGAAGCCCAATATATATATATATATATATGTATGTATATATATATGTATGTATATGTATGTATGTATATGTATGTATATGTATATGTATGTATGTATGTGTGTGGTATGTATGTATATATATATATATATACATCTTTACTGAAATAAGTTGTTCTTTTCCTTCAAAGCATTTATTGCAATTTACCATTTTCTATTTCTCTCTGTGTTCATTTGTTTAATGCTTGAGGGAAGGAGGAAAGGAAAAAGGAAGAGGGCAAAGGAAAGCAGACATGAGCTACTATGAGAGCAGCAAGAAAAAGCAACCAGTTGAGAATATTCTGAGGTGTTAACTTAGGAGCAGATCTGAAGGGTAACGGGATGAGCTGGGCAAAGTGGGCTGGAGGCAGGAGTGGGTAGGGGCAAAGAGGTGGGTGGGAGGACATATGTTTTGGATCAAGGGAACAGTAGGTACCAAGACCCAGAGACAGAAGGAAGGGAGACAAGTTTGAGAAACTGAAAGAAGGTTGGGGTGGCAAGACGATCCAGCTCTTTCCTGTTGTTTAGTTGTTAAGTCGTGTCTGACTCTTTGCAACCCAATGAACTGCAGCACCCAGCTCTTAGTAGGTTCCTAACAAATGTTACCTAAATAATGCAATGCTATCATGTCAGTTTTCACTCTACACTATTTTCTTACATAGAACTCAACTCCATGGGCTTTTCGATGCTCTGAGAGGTAAATGGCCTTTCTTGTAAAGGGGGAACTGAAGTCTTCCTTAATGTGCCATTGAAACCGAATAGAAATCATGTTATTTGTCCTGTCTTATTTTTTTTTTTTAATTTTTTTTCCATTTATTTTTATTAGTTGGAGGCTAATTACTTTACAATATTGTAGTGGTTTTTGCCATACATTGACATGAACCAGCCATGGATTTACATGTGTTCCCCATCTTGAATCCCTTATTATTTTTCCTTCTCTTGCAACATGTAGTAACCATACCTCATTATAGGAGCGCTGGACAAAAAATTCCACAAATTCTGCAGTGGAAAGAGCTCCATTCTCTCCCAAATTAAACACCATCAGAAATTGATGGAAATTGCCTTGGCTTGGGTTACCCAATAGCCTTTACTTGTTCTTTCCCACTGAAGGTCTTAGGGCCTTTCTTCAAATCAAGTCCTTATTCTGGGAATATGACACTTGAGCAATATTTTCACTAGAATCACAAGATCCCAAGGATAGAAAGGTCCTTCAGGGTCATTTTAATTTGCCCCTCACCCCACCCCAAAGCTGAGAACCTCTCAGGAACCTTGCTTATCATCACTTAGCTCTCTGGCCTCAGGGTGTCCAGATGAGCTCCGGTCAACCAGGGACAGATGGTCAGGTACTGGAGCCAGAGAACTCAGAGATATACTTGATCTTCACTAGGTTTCCATGTTTATTCCCAAAAGTTTGTGCTATAGTCACAGCTTTCTGACTAGTTGATTCTCTGTCTCTGTTGCCAGCTCCTTCCCTTGTCCCAGACTTAAATTAATTTTTCAAGATTCTTTTCTCCTTTGAATCTACTCACTTTTCCACATTGTCTTCAATGTTTTCGTCATCTCCAGTTCATTCATTTGCAGTTCTAACAAACCTCTATTTTTTGCAATCAACTTGAACAGCAAGCTCCTTAAGTAACTAACTAAATGAGTATTTATTGGGTACCTACCATATTTTCCACTCCACAAATTTCTCTTTCCTTTGATAACACCATGAGCCCCCCAAGACTCTGACAGCAGCCTCACTGCTGGCCCCATCTCCAGCCTCTTTCCTTTTCCCAAACCCTAATCCCATTTCCAGGTGGCACTAGTGGTAAAGTACCCACCTGCCAATGCAGGAGGCATAAGAGATTTGGGAGGAGGGCATGGCAACCCACTCCAGTATTCTTACTTGCAGGATCCCATGACAGAGCCCCCTGGCTATAGCCCATGGGGTCGCAAAGAGTTGGACATAACTCAAGTGACTGGAGTACAAAAGTAGGAAGTCAAGAAACACCTGGAGTAACACGCACATTTGGCCTTGGAGTACAGAATGAAGCAGGGCAAAGGCTAATAGAGTTCTGCCAAGAGAACACACTGGTCATAGCAAACACCCTCTTCCAATAACACAAGGGAAGACTCTACACGTGGACATCACCAGATGGTTGACACTGAAATCAGATTGATTATATTCTTTGCAGCCAAAGATGGAGAAGCTCTATACAGTCAGCAGAAACAAGACTGGGAGCTGACTGTGGCTCAGATCATGAACTCCTTATTGCCAAATTCAGACTGAAATTGAAGAAAGTGGGGAAAACCACTAATTCAGGTATGACCTAAATCAAATTCCTTATGAATATACAGTGGAAGTGAGAAATAGACTTAAGGGACTAGGTCTGATAGAGTGCCTGATGAACTATGGATGGAGATTCATGACACTGTACAGGAGACAGGAATCAAAGCCATCCCCAAGAAAAAGAAATGCAAAAAAGCAAAATGGCTGCCTGAGGAGGCCTTACAAATAGCTGTGAAAAGAAGGAAAGCAAAAGCAAAGGAGAAAAGGAAAGATATACCCATTTGAATGCAGAGTTTCAAATAGCACGGAGAGATAAGAAAGCCTTCCTCAGTGATCAATGCAAAGAAATAGAGGAAAACAATAGAATGGTAAAGACTAGAGAAGGAAATGGAGAAGGAAATAGCAACCCACTCCACTATTCCTGCCTAGGAAATCCTATGGACAGAGGAGCCTGGTGGGCTATGGTACATGGGGTTGCAAAGAGTTGGACACGACTGAGCTACTAACACAGAGATCTCTTCAAGAAAATTAGAGATACCAAGGGAACATTGCATGCAAAGATGGGGTCAACAAAGGAAAGAAATGGTAGGGACCTAACAGAAGCAGAAGATGTTAAGAAGAGGTGGCAAGAATACACAGAAGAACTGTACAAAAAAGATCTTCACGACCCAGATAATCACGATGGTGTGATCACTCAGCTAGAGCCAGACATCCTGGAATGTGAAGTCAAGTGGGCCTTAGGAAGCATGATTGCAAACAAAGCTAGTGGAGATGATGGAATTCCAGTTGAGCTATTTCAAATCCTAAAAGGTGATACTGTGAAAATGCTGCACTCATACGATAGCAAATTTGGAAAACCCAGCAGTGGCCACAGGACTGGAAAAGGTCAGTTTTCACTCCAGTCCCAAAGAAAAGCAATGCCAAAGAATGCTCAAACTACCGCACAACTGCACTCATCTCACACACTAGTAAAGTAATGCTTAAAATTCTCCAAGCCAGGTTTCAGCAATACGTGAACCGTGAACTTCCAGATGTTCAAGCTAGTTTTAGAAAATGCAGGGGAACCAGAGATCAAATTGCCAACATCCGCTGGATCATCGAAAAAGCAAGAGAGTTCCAGAAAAACATCTATTTCTGCTTTATTGACTATGCCAAAGCCTTTGACTGTGTGAATCACAATAAACTGTGGAAAATTCTGAAAGAGATTGGAATACCAGACCACCTGACCTGCCTCTTGAGAAACCTGTATGCAGATCGGGAGGCAACAGTTAGAACTGGACAAGGAACAACAGACTGGTTCCAAATAGGAAAAGGAGTACGTCAAGGCTGTATATTGTCACCCTGCTTATTTAACTTATATGCAGAGGACATCATGAGAAACGCTGGACTGGATGAAGCACAAGCTGGAGTCAAGATTGCTGGGAGAAATATCAATAACCTCAGATATGCAGATGACACCACCATTACGGCAGAAAGTGAAGAAGAACTAAAGAGCCTCTTGATGAAAGTGAAAGAGGAGAGTGAAAAAGTTGGTTTAAAGCTCAACATTCAGAAAACTAAGATCATGGCATCCGGTCCCATCACTTCATGGCAGATAGATGGGGAAACGGTGGAAACTGGCTGATTTTATTTTTCTGGGCTCCAAAATCACTGCTGATGGTGACTGCAACCATGAAATTAAAAGACGCTTACTCCTTGGAAGGAAAGTTATGACCAACCTAGACAGCATATTAAAAACAGAGACACTACTTTGCCAACAAAGGTCCGTCTAATCAAGGCTTTGGTTTTTCCAGTGGTCATGTATGGATGTGAGAGTTGGACTATAAAGAAAGCTGAGCACCAAAGAATTGATGCTTTTGAATATTAGTGCTGGAGAAGACTCTTGAGAGTCCCTTGGACTGCAAGGAGATCCAACCAGCCCATCCTAAAGGAGATCAGTCCTGGGTGTTCATTGGAAGGACTGATGTTGAAGCAGAAACTCTAATACTTTGGCCACCTGATGCGAAGAGCTGACTCATTTGAAAAGACCCTGATGCTGGGAAAGATTGAGGGCAGGAGGAGAAGGGGACGGCAGAGGATGAGATGGTTGGATGGCATCATCAACTTGATGGACATGGGTTTGGGTGGACTCCAGGAGGTGGTGATGGACAGGGAGGCCTGGCGTGCTGTGGTTCACGGGGTCGCAAAGAGTTGGACATGACTGAATAACTGAACTGAATGACTGACTGAACTGACTGAAGTGACTTAGCACGCACATACATAGTCCTACCACAACTGGTTCGGGATCATTCTCCTTTTCCAAAGCCCATAGTGGCTCCTTTTCCAAAGTCCAGTGACTCTGGAACCATAAGCTTTCAGGATCTGTATTAGTGGTTCCTGGCCCACCTCCCCTACCGTATTGCCCTCAAGGTTAGTGCTCTCTGTAGGCTGCCATGACATCATAATGTTGCATTAAGGTATTACAGGAGTCTGAAGCACCGTAAGAGGGATGAGATATACACACACACACACACATATAATTATAACTGATTTGCATTGTTGTATGGCAGAAACCAAGACAATATTGTAAAGCAATTTTCCTCAAATTAAAATTTTTTTAAAAATTGAAAAAAAAAGGTATTACAGGGTAGCACACATCACTCCCCTTTTAGGCATCATGTTGTCTAAATTTCTTCACTTCTTTCCTTTTGCTCTCTTTCTATTTATCCCATTTTCCTTCCTCCCTCCTATGATCCCCCATGGGTGTCTCAGTTCAGAAAACATAACATCACCTTGTGCAACCACTTCCCAAGCCATGTCACTGAGGTGTCCTCCCTAACATTTTATGTTTGAAGCATGCCCTTGCTAAGGTGAATCAGTGTGAGGAGACCAAACTCACATTCTATAAAGAGATTTGACCAGAACAAAAGAAAGAACAAAATAAACAGAAATCCAGTAAACAAAGAATGATAGGAAAATGATTCAGCAGTTTCTTGTACAGTCAGACAAATACTTACCATATGACCTAGAAATCCCACTTATAGGTATTTACTCAAGAAAAATAAAAACTTATGTTCACACAAAAACCTATTTGAAAATGTTTACAATGGCTTTATTCATAATCACCCCAAACTGGAAACAACCAAATATCCTTCAACTGGTAAATAGATAACTGTAGTACAGCCATATAATGGAATACTACTCAGAAAGAAAAAGAAATAAACTACTAAAATAGGAAATAGGATGCCAGAAACTGGGGATCAAAGAAAGGTTGATTGCAAAGGGAAATGAGGGAATTTCTGAGAATGGTAGATTTCTTCTGCAATTGTGTGGGTGGTTACATGGTTGTATTGATTTGTCAGAACTCATAGAACTATACACTATAAAGGGTAAATTTTGCCGTATGTAAATTATACCTCAATAAATCTGACTTTAAAACAAAGAAACCTTTAGCAACCCAAATAAGAATAAAAAAAGAAAACATACAGGCAAACAATAATGAAAATAAAAGAGGAGGTTTAATTTTTGACATAAAGAAAATGTAAAAATTGTAATTAAGTATAACTTTATACTTAAAAGATAAAAATCTACCTGAAATTGCATGACTTTTTAGGTAAATATAAATGCACAAATTGACTCAAGAAGAGATATAAAACCTGAGTAGTCCAATAACCATAGTAGAAATTGAAATGGTAGGCAAAGATACACCATTCCAAAAACCATCAGTTTCAAATAATTTATAGATTAGTTCTACCTTCAAGACAAAAATAATTTCTGTTATTTATCTTAGTATAGAGGAAATATGGAAAACTTATAACTTACTCTGCTATGTTAGCAATTCTCAAAGGGTGATCTAGGGATCCTGAAGGTCCTTGGAGCCCTTTCTGGGAGTCCATAAGGCAAAACTATTTCTATACCGATACTAAGATGTTTCAGTTTTTTTACTCTCATTCTCTCATACACATGCATGGTGGAGTGTTCTAGAGACTGATGGAATGCTGTGTGATGATGTCACTGCTCCAACAATTAATAAAACATACGCTCATACATTCTTTCTTTTCTTGGCCTGAGCTACACAGCATCCTGGATCTTAGTTCCCCAACTGACCAGGGGTCAACCTGTGCCCCTGCCCCCCACAGTGGAAGCACAGAGTCTTAACCACTGGATGTCCAGGGAAGTCCTGGGGACATTCTTGTGTTTTAAAATAAACAAAAGTTCTTTGAGGATCCTCAATAATTTTTGAGAGTACAAATGGATCCTGAGATCACAAAGTTTGAGAACTTTATACTAAACTTATATTACTTCAATGGGAAAAACAGACAAAGGAGAAAACTATCAGTTTACTTAAGAAAGCCAATGTAAACATCTTAAACTTAATTGTTCTTAAAACAAATAATTTTCATGACTAAATAAGATTTATCCAGAAATGTAAGGGATGAATCTATATTAGGAGGTCTACAAATACAATCTGATACAATCCATTACATGAATAGATTAAGGGAGAAAAATTTCATGATCACCACACTTTAAAAAGTGATACATTTTAATGTTCATTCTTGATTTTAAGAGGTGAGGAAGCAATCGAACAAAACAAGAATTTAAAAGCTCTTAGCAAGCCAGTAATTGAAGAAAATTTCTTGAATTTGATGAAGGGCATCCATTATTCCCACAAAAGTCAGGAACAAGACAAAGATACCTGTTTCACTGCTATCGTTGCAACTACTAAACACAGCACTAGAGGTCCTAGCTGCTGTTATAAGACAAGGAAAAGAAACAGGAGTATTACAAAGACAAATTTTAAAACTATCACAACTTACACGTGATTTAATTTTCAACTCAGAAAGTCTAAGAATTAACTGTAAAAATTCAAAACTAATATTAAATTTTAGAAAAAGCTTGATAGAAGATCAACACAGCAAGCACTCCTTTTCCTATAAACCAACTATGTGTGTGTGCTAAGTTACTTTAGTTGTGTCTGACTCTCTGCGACCATATGGACTGGGGATGCCAGGCTCCTCTGTCCATGGGATTCTCCTCCCTCCTCCTCCAGGGAGGGCATAGCATAATTGATCCTGACCCAGGGATCAAACCTGAGTCTTTTGTATTGGCAGGCAGGTTCTTTACCACTGAGTCACCTGGTAGCCATCCCTAAAGCAACTATAACAAAATAGAAAATGTTTAACGAAAAATATTTAAAATAGCAAGCAAATTATAAAATACTTGTGACTAAACTCACCAATGGGGTTTCCCAGGTGGTGAAGTGGTAAAGAATCCACCTGCCAGTGCAGGAACTGCAAGAGATGCAGGTCTGATCCCTGAGCCAGGAGGATCCCCTGGAGTAGGGAATGGCAACCCACTCCAGTATTCTTGCCTGGAAAATTCCATAGACAGAGGAGCCTGGTGGGCTACAGTCCATGGGGTTGCAAAGAGGTGGACACAACTGAGCAACTGAGCACACACACACACTGACCAATATGTTCAAAATGTATATGAAGAAACAGTAAACTTTACTGTGATACATTAGGAGAAGACAAAGATAAATGAAAACTACCTCATGTTCTTGGATGAGACTCAAATGAAGCTTTAAATTTAAAGAAATTCCAATCAAAATACTTATAAGGTATCTTATGGAACCAGGAAAATTTATTCTAAAATTAATCTGGGACCACAAAAATGTACAAAAGCATTCAAGAAAATTATGAGTAAGGAAAACAATGAGACAAAGGAAAAATGATTAGTAAATGTAGTTTTGGGTCCCATAATGTATAAAAACATTCTATAATGTTACAATAATTTAAACAGTTGTTTTGGTGCAAAAATGGGCCCAAAATTCAGGGATAAGGATAAATCCAGAACTACACTCATGCACAACTTGACATTTCAAATCAGTTGGAAAGAAGTAGGCTAATGGTGTCGAGACAATTAGAAATTTTCTTAGGGAAAACTAAAATTAAAATCTTTACTCACACTAATTGGCAAAAATTAATTTTAATTGTATTAAGAACCTAACTTGGATAATAAAACTAAGAAAGTATTTAGATGAAAAAGATTATATGTCTAAAATATTCTAGGAGTAAAACACAGACCCCAGAAGCCATAATAAAAAAGGTTGATGAATTTTACTACATATGAAAACCTTTTACATTATGTAAGATAGTGTAAATAAGGACAAACAATAGACTAAATATATAGGTATATATTTGTAACCTATTAACAGAGAAAGTGCTAATATCACGATGTAATGATGCAAGCCTTCAAATCAATAAGGAAAAGATAACAACCTAATAGAGATCTGGGCAAATAGCATTCATTGAAAGGCAACTCACAAAAGAAATACAAATGATCAATAAATATATTAAAGCATGCTCAAATTCACTAGTAACCACAGAAATACAAATCTATAAAATATAAACACTGCTTTTTTATTCATTAAATTTGCAAAAACTGAAGGACTGATAACATACAGTGTCGGTGAGATGTGGGAAAATGAGTACTCCCATTCACTGTCAGATGGTAATCTTTTGGGAGGATAACTGAGCACACTCTAACAAAAATTTAAACTTTCACATCTTTTAACCCAGCACTTCTACTACTAGAAACTTACCTGCATAAATAATTGCACATGTTCATAGTACTTGTAATAGTTAAAAACAGGAGGCAACAGACAAATAACTAAATAACTCATAGTAGTTATAAAATATGGAATAGCATTTAGGGGTTAAAAGGACAAGGTAATTCTATTCTGTTTTAACATGCAAAAAATTTAAAGATGCATAATTAAGCGAAAAAAGCATGAAGTATGTTTATGATCTGATCCCATTTGTGTAAAAATTCATATTTTTATCTACCATAAAATATATAAATGTTCACATGTATAAGTAAGAAAAGGTCTAGAAGGCTACAAACTAGTCTGTAGATAGTATTTACCTTTATGGTGAGGAGTAAGATTAAAGAAGTCAAGTAAAAGAGACTTTTACTTTATAATTAGTATTCTGTAATTTATTATTTTTATAATGACCAAGTGTTTCTGTTTTACCTGTAAATTTTCAAAATCAATCTAAAGAAAGAGAAAAAAAACCCTCCTGCAGTATCTATAGTAAGAGGTGATATAGGCTTAAGTGAGAGCTTTGGTTTTGAAAGGTGGAAGAAATATCTCTTTCAGGCTCTTTTGAATACACTTTATGCATTTCCATTATGCACAACCATAAGCTAACAGCTAAAAGCTGAAACCATATGTATGTCTGCCTCCTTAAACATGGAATTCCAGTTGAGCTATTTCAAATCCTAAAAGATGATGCTGTGAAAGTCCTGCACTCAATATGTCAGCAAATTTGGAAAACGCAACAGTTGCCACAGGACTGGAAAAGGTCAGTTTTCATTCCAATCCCAAAGATTTCGGCAATGCCAAAGAATGTTCAAACTACTACACAATTGCACTCATCTCACACGCTAGCAAATCAATGCTCAAAATTCTCCAAGCCAGGCTTCAATAGTATGTGAACCATGAACTTCCAGATGTTCAAGCTGAATTGAGAAAAGGCAAAGGAAACAGAGAACAAATTGCCAACATCCACTGGATCACTGAAAAAGTAAGAGAGTTCCAGAAAAACATCTACTTCTGCTTTATTGACTATCCCAAAGCCTTTTACTGTATGGATCAAAACAAACTGTGGAAAATTCTTCAAGAGATGGGAATACCAGACTACCTGATCTGCCTCTTGAGAAATCTGTATGCAGGTCAAGAAGCAACAGTTAGAACTGGACAAGGAACAACAGACTGGTTCCAAATCGGGAAAGGAGTATGTCAAGGCTGTATATTGTCACCCTGCTTATTTAACTTATATGCAGAATACATCATGTGAAATGCTGGGCTGGATGAAGCACAAGCTGGAATCAAGATTTCAGGGAGACATATCAATAACCTCAGATATTCGATGATACCACCCTTATGGCAGAAAACCAAGAACTAAAGAGCCTCATGATGAAAGTGAAAGAGGATAGTGAAAAAGTTGGCTTAAAACTCAACATTCCGAAAACTAAGATCACGGCATCCAGTCCCATCACTTCATGGCAAATAGATGGGGAAACAATGGAAACAGTGAGAGACTTTATTTTGGGGGGCTCCAAAATCACTGCAGATGGTGATGCAGCCATGAAATTAAAAGATGCTTGCTCCTTGGAAGAAAATTATAACCAACCTAGACAGCATTTTAAAAAGCAAAGATATTATTTTGCCAACAAAGGTCCATCTAGTCAAAGCTATGGTTTTTCTAGTAGTCATGTATGGATGTGAGAGTTGGATTGTAAAGAAAGTTGAGCACTGAAGAACTGATGCTCTTGAACTGTGGTGTTGAAGAAGACTCTTGAGAGTTCCTTGGACTGCAAGGAGATCCAACCAGTCAATTTTAAAGGAAATCAGTTCTGAATATTCTTTGAAAGGACTGATGCTGAAGCTGAAACTTGAACCCTTTGGCCACCTGATGCAAATGGCTGACTCATTTGAGAAGACTCTGATGCTGGGAAAGATTGAGGGTGGGAGGAGAAGGGGACAACAGAGGATGAGATGGTTGGATGGCATCACCAACTCGATGGACATGAGTTTGAGTAAGCTCTAGGAACTGGTGATGGACAGGGAAGCCTGGCGTGCTGTAGTCCATGGGGTCACAAAGAGTCAGACACGACTGAGTGACTGAACTGAACTGATAATTAAAGACTGGTAAGTATTCACCTCTGAGTCTTTGGTGCCTAGAAATGTGTTCGGCATTCAGCATATGTTAAGTATATGTTGAATGCATCATAATCTGAAAGATAATAAAAAGGTAGAACATAGTTGTTGGTAACAAATTAGATGTGATGGGGTGAAGGAGAGGTTTGGAGTGGATACTGGTACCAGTACCAAATAAGGAAAATAGGAAATGTGGGGAAAATTGTGACAATAGGTAACATTTAATGATTACTATGTGCAACCACTGTGTTAAATGCTTTGTATCCATTATCTCGGGCTTCCCTGGTGGCTCAGTGGTACAGAATCTGCCTGCCAATGCAGGTTCGATCCCTGGGTTGGGAAGATCCCCTGGAGAAGGAAGTGGCAACCCACTCCAGTATTTTTGCCTGGGAAAGCCCATGGACAGAAGACCTTGGAGGACTATAGTCACTGGGGTCACAAAAGGGTTGGACACGACTTGGCAACTAAACAAGCACAACAATCCATTATCTCATTGAATCCTAAGAAAAGCCTTCTATTTCTCTCATGCAAGGGAAGAAGAGCTAAGGACTTTCCCAAGGTCACTTAGCCATTAAGTATGGGAGCTGCAGTTGAAGCCAGTGTTCCAGACTCCATGCTCAGAGTACAACTCCAAGGTTATACTGCCTCTCCAAAGAGGGAAAGTTAAAATCAGTTTGGATATGTTGTGACTGAGATTGCTGATGGGCTATTCATGAGATCAAGTGGTCCAGTGGGTTGCTGGATGTCACAAGTCTGCAGCTCTGTCAAGAGGTCAGGGCTAGAGATATGGATTAGTTTTCTGTGAGAGTGGCATCTGGAAGGTCAACATTCAACAATCATTCAACAAATATTTATTGAGCTTCCACATAAGCTCCAGGTACATGTTACATCAAACATTCACTTCAAACCTATTTGATTCACAGAATGCTTATCATGTGAAAGGACTGGAATCTTGTATTTTTAATTGTTGGCTATTTTCTTATTTTTGTGTCTAATAGTCCCCATTGTATTGTAAGTATCTTAAAATACTAAATTTCTTTGTATTTCCCCTTGTTATAGGGCTCAAAGAATGTTTGTTGATTGAATGCTTGAGAAAACATTAGGAAATGAGCAGCCATTCACAAAGACTAGCCTGTCTCATAAAACCAAATGTAGACATGGTCTACATTTCTGTTACCAGCTAAAACTCTCCAAAAGCAGTCAAGTCTCAAATCAAATACAAGACTTTTCATCAATGTCATCAAGGTTAATTGTAGACATCAGGAAGTGGTAATTTGGAGCAGCAAACTGACTGCCAGAAGACCCATGCCAGGTGGTACTTCCCGTGGCAAATTTATCAAAGTCCAGACCCTGGCCCTCAGCCTCACTGGCCCAGGTTATACTGCCTCTCCAAAGAAGGCAAGTTAACAAAATCAGTTGGGGTATGTTGTGACTGAGGTTGCTGATGGCTATTCATGAGATCAAGTGGTCCAGAGTTGAGAGAACCTAGAGGGGTTTCTGCATGTTCACTAAGTCATAAAAAACTGAAAATTAAACCTAGAGTACCCAGTTCATTAATATATGACCAGATATTTGCTGCCATCATCATCTCCCTGTAGCCAAGTGATGTGCAAAGCAAGACTCCTAGGAGACCATGTTGCAAGCCCAGAACCAGCATACAGGGAGTTAGTCACAAGATGAGGAGGTTTAATAGCACCAGGCTCTGAGCCTGATACAGAGACAGCATGAAACAGGAACAGACTTTGAAACCAGAGAACCCTGGACACACACAGAGCCCCTTACTTCCTAGCAGAGTGGCCATGGGCAAGTCATTCAATCTCTGCAACTTTCAGTTCTTTAAAGGTGAATGATGGTACTGACATCACAGTCTTATTGTGAGGATTCAATGAGATAAAGCATAAGATACTAGGCCAGCTCCTGTCATGTGATAGGTGCTCAATAAAAGCAGCTATATATCCATCTCCACATGTTAGAGGTTAAGGGGTCAAGTCAACCTTGTAGAATATCCTTTGCTCTGAACAAAACAGGGCAAGCAAGGCTGGGGTAGCCAGTAAGAAGGATGCTACAGTATTCTGGAACACAGATACTAGTGGCTTAAAACAGGGATGCAGCCACAGAGAGGTGAGGAGCCAGAAGATAAATATATATATACTACTATATACAGACTTGAAAGATATTTAGGAGGTAGGTGCTATGCTGAGTGTTATACATAATTACTTATAGTCCTGACAGGAACTTATAAAGTGGTCCATTCTTCAAATGAAAGTCGGAGATATTAAGCAACTAGCTGAGGATCACACGGCAGCGACTGAAGTGCAATCCAAATTATTATTGGTGCGATTCCAAAATCTCTCTTCTTCCTACAAATATACCTCTGTATGGATCTTGGTTCTCAACCAAGATGTCAACCATGAGGAATATAGTAATTTCTTAGTATTGAAGATCAGAGAAGTGATTGAGCTTTTAGAAAATATAATTTGGAACAGATCAAGGTCATCACTATAATAAATAATGTCACTTTTGCTCACTTGCGTTATGATATGCTTTCTTGAAGGTGGAGAGAGAAAGAGTGGAAGCAGAGCTCATGGATCAGAAATTGTATATCACTGTAGGTTTGTCTATGACAGAGTGCCAGGCACATGAAGTTCATCCAATGTGTCATCTTGAAAACGGTTTTAGAAAGGAACAGGCATTCTTCTTGAGGAAAGAAAGTCTTAGCTGGGCCATATAAGGTTTCATCGTAACGATGACAGCTTTTCAGACAAAAACATAAGTACTAATCAAAGGATAATCTCTTGACACTGTGTTCCTTAGATTTTCATCTTTCCAGCCACACTCACATGCAAATTATAAACTACTTCAGCAATTTAATTTTTTAATTTTTATTTTTTAAATTTATTTATTTTAATTGGAGGCTAATTACTTTACAATACTGTAGTGATTTTTGCCATACACTGACATGAATCAGCCATGGGTTTACATGTGTTCCCCTTCCTGAACCCCCCTCCCACCTCCCTCCCCATTCCATCCCTCAGGGTCATCCCAGTGCACCAGCTCAGAACACCCTGTCTCAGGCATCTAACCTGGACTGCTGATCTGTTTCACATATGATAATATACATGTTTCAAAGCTATTCTCTCAGATCACCCCACCCTCAGCTTCTCCCACAGAGTCCAAAAGACTGTTCTATACATCTGTGTCTCTTTTGCTGTCTTGCATATAGGGTTATCATTACCATCTTTCTAAAGTCCGTATATATGTGTTAGTATACTGTATTGGTGTTTTTCTTTCTGGTTTACTTCACTCTGTATAATAGGCTCCAGTTCCATCCACCTCATTAGAACTGATTCAAATGTATTATTTTTAATGACTGAGTAATATTCCATGGTGTATATGTACCACAGCTTTCTTATCCATTCATCTGCTGATGGGCATCTAGGTTGCTTCCATGTCCTGGCTATTATAAACAGTGCTGCGATGAACATTGGGATACATGTGTCTCTTTCAGTTCTGGTTTCCTCGGTGTGTATGCCCAGCAGTGGGATTGCTGGGTCATATGGCAGTTCTATTTCCAGTTTTTTAAGGAATCTCCACATTGTTCTCCATAGTGGCTGTACTAGTTTGCATTCCCACCAACAGTGTAAGAGGGTTCCCTTTTCTCCACACCCTCTCCAGCATTTATTGTTTGTAGATTTTTGGATAGCAGCCATTCTGACCAGCATGAGATGGTACCTCATTGTGGTTTTGATTTGCATTTCTCTGATAATGAGTGATGTAGAGCATCTTTTCATGTGTTTGTTAGCCATCTGTATGTCTTCTTTGGAGAAATGTCTGTTTAGTTCTTTGGCCCATTTTTTGATTGGGTCATTTATTTTTCTGGAATTGAGCTGCAGGAGTCAGCAACTTAATTTTTTTAGATGAAGGACAGTTTCACACATCAGATTCGAACCCCTTTTCCATATGAACCAACAGTCTAGGCTTTTTCTACTTTCATAGTTTAAATTTTTAACCGAAGCATAACATTTTACATTTCTTCTTATAAAATTTTGCTTTGAATTAGTTTGAGCTAAAATTCTCATCTTCATGAGATGGATATAAATCAGATTCATTTCTCTGCAAATTTAATACTCATGACTTCTCTATTCCTACTTCAAACTTTGCCTTAAAGCAATGGCTGTTTTCAGATGTTTTTATAAATTGTTCATTCATTAGACATGTGTCACTATATGCCACCCAAGTGCCAGGCCCCTTAAGGAATTCACAATAAGGAAAACAGATAGACATGTACCTTTAATAATTGTTATAACATTAACAACAATTTGTACTATTTACCACCACCTGCTCTGTGCCAGACACTGTGCTAGGCCCTGAGAATGAAAAGAGAAATGAGAAATTTCTCTACATTCATGGGTTTCCCATGCCTTCAAAGGGCTTATGGCTGATACAATCTGATGCGGGAGACAGATATATAGACTAAACATACAATAGAGTATGGTTAATCTGTATACTAAACTGTATATTCTAGCCCTGCTAGAAATAATAATAGTGTGTTGAGAAGGACAAGAGATGAAGTTAATGAGAGATGAGAAGGTGAGCTGGAGAGGTTTCATAAAGGAAGTGACCTTTGAATTGAGTTTTAAAAACATATAGTTTTTCAAGACAGGAGTCTACTGTGTCCCTCTTCTTTTTTTAAAATTATTTTTTAATTAATTAATTTATTTTAATTGGAGAATAACTACTTTACAATATCGTGATGGTTTTTGCCATACATCAACATGAATTGACCACAGGTATACATGTGTTCCCCCCAGTCTTGAACCCCCTCTCACCTCCCTCCCCACCCCACCCCCCCTGGGCTGTCCCAGAACGCTGACTTTGGGTACCCTGCTTCATGCATTGAACTTGCACAGGTCATCTATTTCACATGTAGCAATGTACATGTTTCAGTACATTCTCTCAAATCATTCCATTTTTGCCTTCTCCCACTGAGTCCAAAAGTCTGTCTCCTTTGCTGTGTCTCCTTTGCTGTCCTGCATGAGGATCATTGGTACCGTCCTTCTAAATTCCATATATAAGAGTTGATATTACTGTGTCCCTCTTTGCTTGGCAAAGTAATAAAGCTACTCTTATCTGCTTCCCCCCCTCCCCCACAAAAAAAGAGTATTTTCCAAATTAAGAGCAAAAGGAAGAAAAAGGATAACTGGTAAAGATGGATATAAAACAATTTTATGTGTTCAAGGAACTGCAAGCAATTTGGTAGAGATGGAGGTTACAGGAAAAAGGGAGGGAGAAGGGGTTAAGAGGAACTTATAAGAGCCGAGACCTGTTGGGCAGCGGGCAGATGATGGAGGGTTTTCCACGTGGTGTTGCCTGTGAGGCCACGGGGGTCACCGAAAGGTTTCAGGCATGGGAGTTACAAGAACAGGGCTTGTCTTGAAACGGAACTCTGACAGCAACGAAGAGGATGGAGTTAGAGATAAGGAGAACAGTTAGAATATGCAGAATATATCTGTAGGTTGGGAGTTCCCTGGTGGTTCAGTGGTTAGGATTTTGGGCTTTTGCTGCCATGGCCAGGGTTCAATCCCTACTCAGGGAACTGAGATCCCACAGGCTGCATGGCATGGCATACACATACACACACACACACACACCTCTCTCTCTCTCTCTTACACACACACATATATATACATATAAATACATATATTTGTAAGAGACTCTTATATGGAAATTAAAAGAGAAATACTAAGTCTATGAGAAGAAATCAGGTTAAAGACAACTCAACAGAAGAATGAGCAAAACTTTGAACAAGGACGTCACACAAAAAAGAAAACACAATGGCCAATAAAGATATGAAAAGGTACTCTACCCAGTAACCAGGAAATGTAAATAAGAACCACACCAAGTCATCATTATATATTAACAAGGCTGGTGTAAATAAAAAGGTCTCACAATACCAAGCACTGGTGAGAATGTGGAAAAACAAAAATTCTTATGCACATGGTGACAGTAGAATAAACTGGCAGAACCTCTTTGGAAAACAGTTCGATGTTAACTAATAAAATTGAAGAAGCTCTTATCTCAGAACCCAGCAATTTTACATCCAGATTTCTACCCTAATGAAACTTATACCCTGTACACCAGGGCACTGAACAGTACAAATATTAAAATATTTATAGTAGTACTTTTCATAAGAAGAAAAACTGGAAATACCTAAATGTATACCATCATTAGAATGGATACATGAATCAGAGTATATTCATACAATGGACTATAACATAGAAATAAAAATGAGTGAATTCTAGCTACATGCAATAATATGGATGAATCCTATATTCTTAATGATGAACGGAGGAATTGAGACCCAATAGTACAAAAGCACAATTTTACCCATCAGCTCAGTTCAGTCACTCAGTCGTGTCCAACTCTTTGTGACCCCATGGACTGCAGCACTCCAGGCTTCCCTGTCTATCACCAACTCCCAGAGCTTGCTCAAACTCATGTCCATTGAGTTGGTATGTCATCCAACCATCTCATCCTCTGTCATCCTCTTCTCCTCCTGCCTTCAATCTTTCCCAGCATCAGGGTCTTTCTCCAAAGACTCAGTTCTTTGCATCAGGTGGCCAAAGTATCAGAGCTTCAGCTTCAGCATCAGCCCTTCCAATGAATATTCAGGACTGATTTCCTTTAGGTTGGACTGGTTGGATCACCTTGCAGTCCAAGGGACTCCCAAGAGTCTTCTCTAACACCACACTTCGAAATCATCAATTATTTGGCACTCAGCTTTCTTTATAGTCCAATTCTCACATACATACAAGCCTACTGGAAAAACCATAGCTTTGACTAGATGGGCCACTGTTGGCAAAGTAATGGCTCTGCTTTTTTAAATGCTGCCTAGGTTTGGAATAACTTTTCTTCCAAGGAGTGTGTGTCTTTTAATTTCATAGCTGCTGTCACCATCTGCAGTGACTTTGGAGCCTCCCAAAATAAAGTCTCTCACTGTTTCCATTGTTTCCCCATCTATCTGCCATGAAGTGATGGGACTGAATGCCATGATCTTAGTTTTCTGAATGTTGAGTTTTAAGCCAACATTTTCACTCTCCTCTTTCACTTTCATCAAGAGGCTCTTTAGTTCCTCTTCACTTTCTGCCATAAGGGTGGTGCCATCTGTATATCTGAGGTTATTGATGTTTCTCCTGGCAATCTTGATTCCAGCTTGTGCTTCATCCAGCTCAGTATTTCACATGATGTACTCTGCATATAAGTTAAATAAGTAGGGTGACAATATACAGCCTTGACGTATTCCTTTCCCAATTTGGAACCAGTCTGTTGTTCCTTGTCCAGTTCTAACTGTTGCTTCCCGACCTGCATACAGATTTCTCAAGAGGCAGGTCAGGTGGTCTGGTATTCCCATCTCTTTATGAATTTTACTTTGCCAACAAAGGTCCATCTAGTCAAAGCTATGGTTTTTCCACTAGTCATGTATGGATGTGAGAGTTGGATTGTAAAGAAGGCTGAGCACCGAAGAATTGATTTTGAACTGTGGTGTTGAAGACTCTTGACAGTGTTGAAGACTCTTGACAGTCCCTTGAGCTGCAAGGAAATCCAACCAGTCAATTCTAAAGGAAATCAGGCCTGAATATTCATTGGAAGAACTGATGCTGAAGCTGAAACCAATACTTTGGTCACCTGACGCTAAGAACTGACTCACTGGAAAACATCCTGATGCTGGGAAAGACTGAAGGTGGGAGGAGAAGGGGACGACAGAGGATGAGACGGTTGGATGACATCACGAACATGAGTTTGACAGACATGAGTTTGAGTAAACTCTGGGAGTGGGTGATGGACGGGGGGCCTGGTGTGCTGCAGTCTATGGGGTTGCAAAGAGTCGGACATGACTGAGTGACTGAACTGAATACAGCCAAAGGCTTTGGCGTAGTCAACAAAGCAGAAGTAGATGCTTTTCTGGAATGCTCTTGCTTTTTTGATGATCCAGTGGATGTTGGCAATTTGATCTCTGGTTCCTCCGCCTTTTCTAAAACAAGTCTAAACACCCAGAAGTTCTTGATTCACTAGAGCCTGGCTTGGAGAATTTTGAGCACTGATTTCCCAGTGTGTGAGATGAGTGCAATTGTGCGGTAGTTTGAACATTCTTTGGCGTTGCCTTTCCTTGGGATTGGAATGAAAACTGACCTTTTCCAGTCCTGTGGCCACTGCTGCGTTTTCCAAATTTGCTGGCATATTGAGTGTAGCACTTTCACAGCATCATCTTTTAGGATTTGAAATAGCTCAACTGGAATTCCATCACCTTCACTAGTTTTGTTCGTAGCGATGCTTCCTAAGGTCCACTTGACTTTGCATTCCAGGATGTCTGGCTCTAGGTGAGTGATCACACCATCATGATTATCTGAGTCATGAAGATCTGTTTTGTATAGTTCTTCTCTGTATTCTTGCCACCTCTTCTTAATATCTTCTGCTTCTGTTAGGTCCATACCATTTCTTTCCTTTATTGAGCCCATCTTTGCATGAAATGTTCCCTTGGTATCTCTAATTTTCTTGAAGAGATCTCTAGTCTTTCCCATTCTATTGTTTTCTACTATTTTTTTGCATAGATTACTGAGGAAGAGTTATCTCTCCTTGCTATTCTTTGGAACTCTGCATTCAGATGGGTATATCTTTGCTTTTTACTTCTCTTCTTTTCACAGCTATTTGTAAGGCCTCCTCAGATAGCCATTTTGCCTTTTTGCACTTCTTTGTCTTGGGGATGTTCTTGATCCCTGCCTCCTATACAATGTACAAACCTCTGTCCATAGTTCTTCAGGCACTCTATCTATCAGATCTAATCCCTTGAATCTATTTGTCACTTCCACTGTATAATTGTAAGGGATTTGATTTAGGTCATACCTCAATGTTCTAGTGGTTTTCCCTACTTTCTTCAATTTAAGTCTGAATTTTGCAATAAGGTATTCATGATCTGAGCCACAGTCGGTTCCCAGTCTTGTTTTTGCTGACTGTATAGAGCTTCTCTATCTTTGGCTGCAAAGAATATAATCAATCTGATTCTGGTATTGACCATTTGGTGATATCCATGTGAAGAGTTTTCTCTTGTGTTATTGGAAGAGGGTGTTTGCTATGACCAGTGCATTCTCTTGGCAAAACTCTCCAAGGCCAAATTTGCCTATTACTCCAGGTGTCTCTTGACTTCTTACTTTTGCATTCCTGTCCCCTATAATGAAAAGCACATCTTTTTTGGGTGTTAGTTCTAGAAGGTCTTGAAGGTCTTCATAGAACCGTTCAACTACAGCTTCTTCAGCATTACTGGTCGGGGCATAGACCTGGATTACTGTGATATTGAATGAACAGAGATCATTCTGTCGTTTTTGCGATTGTACCCAAGTACTGCATTTTGGACTCTTTTGTTGACTATGATGGCTACTCCATTTCTTCTAAGGAATTCTTGTCCACATTAGTAGATACAATGGTCATCTGAGTTAAATTCACCCATTCCAGTCTTTTTTAGTTTACTGACTCCTAAAATCTCAGTGTTCACTCTTTCCATCTCCTGTTTGACCACTTCTAATTTACCGTGATTCATGGACCTAACATACCAGGTTTCTGTACAATGTTGTTCTTTACAGCATCGGACTTTACTCCTATCACCAGTCATATCCACAATTGGGTGTGGCTTTTACTTTGGCAAAAATTATACCCATATAAATATCCAAAAGCACTAATTGTTTAGGGATAGAGATATACGTAAAAAAATTATAAAGAAAAACTGAAAGGAATCATTATAAAAGTCAAGGGAGGAACTTCCCTGGTGGTCCAGTGACTAAGACTCTGAGCTTTCAGTGAAGGGGGCCTGGGTTCAATCCCTGGTCAGGGAACTGGATTCCACATGTGGCAACTAAGAGTTCGCATGCTGCAACTAAATATCGCACGTGCCACAACAAAGATTGAAGATCCCGAGTGTGACAACTAAGACCTGGTACAGTCAAATAAATAAACAGAGCTAAAAAAAAATCAAGGGAGTGAATATCCAGGTAAGGGAGTGGTGGGTTGTGATCAAGAAGGATACAAGAACTTCTAGGATGCTGGAAATGTTCTGTTTCTTGGGCTGGCTGTGGTTTCATTGAGTGTTCAATTATTTGTTTAACTGTATGCATATGTTTTGTGAACCTTTCTCTAGGGAAGCTATATTTCACAATATAAAAGAAAAAGTAATGCACTTAGGAAAAAACCAAGAGGCACATTAACAACAGTATACTGCTAGATGCATTTATAAGTGAAAAGCTATTTTTGTTGAAAATTTAAAATCAGAAGAGGCTTCACATAGAAGATACGTGTGAATTGAAACATAAAGGATTCCCTGCTTTCCAACCTGGGTCCTGCAAAGAAGGATAGACTGAAGGAGGACTGTTCTGGCATCAGTGAAGTAGTGACAACAGACTACACCATTAACAATTACAGGCACATAAAAAATGACAGAATGATTTCAGTTCGTTTCCAAGGCAAACCATTCAACGTTACAGTAATCCAAGTCTATGCCCCAACCACTGATGCCAAAGAAGCTGAAGTTGATCAGTTCTATGAAGACTGATAAGACTTCCTAGAACTAACACCATAAAAAGATGTCCTATTTATCACAGGGGACTGGAATGCAAAAGTAGGAAATCAAGAGATACCTGGAGTAATAGGCAAGTTTGGCCTTAAGAGAACAAAATGAAGCAGGGGAAAGGCTAATGGAGTTTTACCAAGAGAATGCACTGGTCATAGCAAACACCCTTTTCCAACAACAAAAGAGAAGACACTACACATGGACATCACCAGATGGTCAATACCAAAATCAGACTGATTACATTCTTTGCAGCCAAAGGTAGAGAACCTCTATACAGTCAGCAAAAGCAAGACCTAGAGCCAACTGTGGCTCAGATCATGAGCTCCGTATTGTAAAATTCAGGGCTCATCACTGACTCAATGGACATTAACTGGGGCAAACTCCAGGAGCTAGTAAGGGACAGGGAGATCTGGTGTGCTACACTCCGTGGGGTCACAAAGAGTCGGACATGACGTAGCAACTGAACAACCACCACCACCATGGTGTAGGTGTCATGAAGCATACCCCTCAGGCGCTCAGATCTGGAAATTTGCCATGAAAAAAAAGGCCACTACAGATGAGTGCATTGAAACCAGGCTCAACAAAGTTGTCTGGGCCAAAGGAATAAGGAATGCCCTATACTGAAGCCATTCAGGTGTGGTTGTCCAGGAAACATACTGAGAATGAAGTTTACCAAATGAACTCTATACACCAGATATCCATGCGCCTGTCACTGCTTTTTAAAATCTGCAGTCAATATTGGTGAGAACTTATGACTGACTGTGAAATCAAGTTATAAAACTGAAAAAAAAAGGATTCCTTGACCTAATTCCTGTGAACTATACCATGTACTTATCTGTCTTAAAATACTCAAAGTAACATATTTGACGGCTTATATATTTATGTTCTCCACAACTGTAAGTTTCTTGAAGAAAGAAGCTGAGTCTTGTTTAATTGGATTCTTATGACATAACAGTTCATAGTGTATAGTAGGTAGGTGTGTGTGTGTGTGTGTGTGTGTGTGTGTGTGTTCAGTCGCTCAGTTGTGTCTGATTCTTTGCGACCCCATGAACTGTAGTCCGCCAGGCTTCTCTGTCCATGGGATTTCCCAGGCAAGAATACTGGAGTGGGTGGCCACTTCCTCCTCCAGAGGATCATCCTGACCCAGGGATTGAACACGCATCTCCTCCATCTCCACAGCAGGTGGATTCTTTACCGCTGCGCCATTAGGGACATCCCTATAATAGGTACAGTACTCCATAAATTTGTGGAATGAAGAAATGCTGCTTGTCTAGAGTACTCTATGCATTATATTCAGTGAAGATCATAAACCTTCTCCATGTATTAAGTTTCCAGCTGCTACTCTGTCCTTTCCTCCACAGAACTCTAATTCCTACTTTAAAGGTAGAGGCCACTAGAATCTTCCTCCCCATCAATTAAAATTATTCTTTTTTTTATAAAAAAGTATCAAATTTATTTCAATATCTAGTTTGATTTTTAAACAAAAGCTATTGGACAATTTTTTGCAATTTAAAATTCACTATTAGAGGTGAGGAAAACATTAATAAGCTATTAATTATTGACAGCAAATAAAATTATCAACCATGCATTTTAAAAAGCCATGTTTAAGAGTTAAAAGTTCCAATTATACTATTTAACTGAAGTAAATATTCTTTACCTCTTTATTTCTAATTATAACATTCTCATTTTGACATACCCTTCTTAGAATAACGGCTCTTCTCCAAGGCTAATCCTTTATCACCTTGACTGTATCTCTTGTACTTCTTCCTCAGATTTGCATCCTTCATTATTCCTGTTCTGAATGATTATACATTTCATCTTCCCATCATTCATAATCACACCAGTTCAGATGATGTGAAGGTACCATGTTCACCCTAGAAAATACTAGATGCTGTACTTAGGGAAACAGACTAATCTAGAATTCACATACTGATGGTAATTCTCTTTTAATATCCTGTCATGCCTGACTTTCACAGGCTCAGAAAATGTCTGGAGTTGTGACAGCAGACTAAAAGCTTTGGTCTCCATGGCTGCTTAGGGCTGGGGCAGCCATAGCCTAACACATCTTTCAACTGCTGGATGAGATGGGCTTGTATTAAGGCAAGGACTTCCAATTTAAAAAGGGGGACTGGCACTCTTTCTTTCTAAAGATAGTACCTTGGAAGTGGCCACCACAATAGGCTGTAGGGCAGGGGATGAATCAAGTCACACATTATGCTACATAGAAATGCCTCTGCTGGGGTTCAGGTGGGATGCTTCAAGCTGGCTGTTCTCCTTGAAAATACAGTCGTGGGTCTGAGGGTCAGGCCCTAGGGAGAGCTCCCCTTTGAATGTGGCTAATGTCAACACTTCTCAGGAACCTGAAGGAGGTTTCCTTTCAGACTCTGAGAACAGGAGGCCAAGACTCCAGAAAACACTCTGCCTCTAAGCTCTCTCTTACACTTACTTTCAGGCAGGGTCCCAAGCTCACCCATGATTAACATCCCCTCAACAGAAGAAGGACCAAGTTGAAAAGGAGTCTAAGTCAGAATCCCTTTTACCTTGATTGAAGAGAGAATTTGGCAGAGAGTTCTGCAATCTGTTGCAGAGATACAGGAAAAGAGCATGAGTTTTTGGCATCAGCACAAGTCTGGGTTTGAATCCCAGCTCTGCCACTAACTAGCTGTGTATTAGTCAGTGTCTTAAATCCTCTGAGTCTATAAAATGGAGATATATCTACCTGAAGGGTTGTTAAGGGACTAGATCTGATGGACAGAGTACCTGATGAACTATGGACGGAGGTTTGTGACACTGTACATGAGGCAGGGATCAAGAACATCCCCAAGATAAAGAAGTGCAAAAAGGCAAAATGGCTGTCTGAGGAGGCCTTACAAATAGCTGTGAAAAGAATAGAAGTAAAAAGCAAAGGAGAAAAGGAAAGATATACCCATCTGAATGCAAAGTTCCAAAGAATAGCAAGGAGAGATAGGAAAGCCTTCTTCAGTGATCAGTGCAAAGAAATAGAGGAAACAATAGAATGGGAAAGACCAGAGATCTCGTCAAGAAAATTAGAGATACCAAGGGAACATTTCATGCAAAGATGGGCTCAATAAAGAATAGAAATGGTATGGACCTAACAGAAGCAGAAGATTAAGAAGAGGTGGCAAGAATACAGAGAAGAACTATACAAAACAGATCTTCATGACTCAGATAATCACGATGGTGTGATCACTCACCTAGAGCCAGACATCCTGGAATGCAAAATCAAGTGGGTCTTAGGAAGCATCGCTACGAACAAAACTAGTGAAGGTGATGGAATTCCAGTTGAGCTATTTCAAATCCTAAAAGATGATGCTGTGAAAGTGCTACACTCAATATGCCAGCAAATTTGGAAAACTCAACAGTGGCCACAGGACTGGAAAAGGTCAGTTTTCATTCCAACCCTAAGGAAAGGCAACGCCAAAGAATGTTCAAACTGCCGCACAATTGCACTCATCTCACACGCTGGGAAATCAGTGCTCAAAATTCTCCAAGCCAGGCTCTAGCAGTATGTGAACCGTGAACTTCCAGATGTTCAAGCTGGATTTAGAAAAGGCAGAGGAACCAGAGATCAAGCTGCCAACACCTGCTGGATCATCGTAAAAGCAAGAGAGTTCTAGAAAAACATCTACTATCTACTTTTGCTTTATTGACTATGCCAAAACATCTGACTGTGCGGATCACCACAACTGTGGAAAATTCTTCAAGAGATGGGAATACCAGACCACCTGACCTGCCTCTTGAGAAATCTGTATGCAGGTCAGGAAACAACAGTTAGAACTGGATATGGAACAACAGACTGGTTCCAAATAGGAAAAGTAGTACGTCAAAGCTGTATATTGTTCAGTTCAGTTCAGTTCAGTCGCTCAGTCGCGTCTGACTTTTTGCAACCCCATGAATCGCAGCACGCCAGCTGCTTATTTAACTTACATGCAGAGTACATCATGCGAAATGCTGGGCTGGATGAAGCACAAGCTGGAATCAAAATTGCCAGGAGAAATATCAGTAACCTCAAATATGCAGATGACACTACCCTTATGGCAGAAAGCGAAGAAGAACTAAAGAGCCTCTTGATGAAAGTGAAAGAGGAGAGCAAAAATGTTGGCTTAAAACTCCACATTCAGAAAACTAAGATCATGGCATTCAGTCCCATCACTTCATGGCAAATAGATGGGGAAACAATGGAAACAGTGAGAGACTTTATTTCTGGGGGGCTCCAAAATCACTGCAGATGGTGACTGCGGCCATGAAATTAAAAGACGCTTGTTCCTTGGAAGAAAAGTTATGACAAACCTGGACAGCATATTAAAAAGCAGAGACGCTACGTTGCCAACAACGGTCTGTGTAGTCAAAGCTATGGTTTTTCCAGTGGTCATATATGGATGTGAGAGTAGGACTATAAAGAAAGCTGAGTGCCAAATAATTGATGCTTTTGAAGTGTAGTGTTGCAGAAGACTCTTGAGAGTCCCTTGGACTACAAGGAGATCCAACCAGTCCATCCTAAAGGAAATCAGTCCTGAATATTCTTTGGAAGAACTGATGTTGAGGCTGAAACTCCAATACTTTCACCACCTGATGGGAAGAACTGACTCATTTGAAAAGACCCTGATGCTGGGAAAGATTGAGGATGGAAAGAGAAGGGGATGACAGAAGATGAGATGGTTGGATGGCATCCAACTTGATGGACATGAGTTTGAGTAAACTCCGGGAGTTGGTGATGGACAGGGAGGCCTGGCATGCTGCAGTCCATGGGGTCACAAACAGTCAGACACGACTGAGCGACTGAACTGAACTGAACTGAAACAGGGAAATCCCTGTTTCCCTTTCACTTCTTCCATAACAGGCTGGGAGCATGAGCCCCAATCCCAAGATCAGCCTTGACAAAATTCCTCCATTCTTTGCTACGCCCTCTTCATCTTTTGCCCTTCTCCTCCCTTGCACAGTTATGTACCTGCTGGAATGAACTCTTTTCACTTCCTTGAACACATAGAGCTCTTTCTTCACAGAAACAGTCCAATAGAACTTTCTATAATAATAATAAAAAGAACTTTCTGCAGGGATGACAAAGTTCCATATTAGGGAATTCCCTGGCAGTCCAGTGGTTAGGACTCTGCTTTCACTAACAAAGGCCTGGGTTCATTCCCTGGTTGGAGAATGAAGATCCCACAAGTCACACATGTAGAAAAAAAAAAAAGGAAAAATCTCCATATTATAGCAGTCCACTAAAATACCCATAGCCTTGTGTGGGTAGTCAGCACTTGAATGTAGCTAATGGGACCAATGAGATAAAGTTTCAATCTTCTTTAATTTTAATTAATTTAAATAGCTCCACATAGCTAGTGGCTATCATAACTTAAGAGTTCTAAACTGTAAATCATTGCATTTGTCATTTCCCCACTCTTCACCTACCTAACTTCTACTCGGTCTTAAAACTTCAAGTTGCACATCTGTTCCTCCAGGATGCATATCCTAAGACCCTGGACTCAGTTTAGTTTCTTCTCTGTTATTTCCATAGCATCCTCTACACTTCTCCTATAATATCACTTATCACATTTAAAAAAATTACTGTTTTGTATTTTCCATCAGGGTATAAACTTCATTGGTGTTCTTAGGGCCCTACAGACGTCTTCTCTCAGGTATGGATACTTCTTACCTTCCATTTGAGTGGACACCCATGGGACCTTAATATTTAGACCTTTTCCAAGTTGGGAACTATTACCTTTGAGGCAATTTCTACACATTGGAAGCTTCAAGGACTAATTAGGTGTGGCCTTATACCTTTCAAAGTGAGAGTGAAAGTGTTAGCCTCCCCGTCATGGCCGACTCTTTGTGACCCCATGAACTGTATGCAGCCCACCAAGCTCCACTATCCATGGAATTCTCCAGGCAGAAATACTGGGGTGGGTAGCCATTCCCTTCTCCAGGGGATCTTCCCAAATCAGGGATCGAACTCAGGTTTCCTGGAATGCAGGAACACAGTCTTTACTGCCTGAGTCACCGGGAAGCCCAAAAATGATAAGCTAAAAGTCAGACGTGAAATAGGAAAGGAATAATAAAATGCCTCATTATATACGCAAAATAAACAACAATAAAGCCCCACCAATATATCAAGACAAATGATCAACTGGGAAAAAATATAAAACATAATGTATACATAAAGAAGTATTAATAAAAAGAGTGCTTAAAATCAGTAAGAGAAAAATGGCCACCACAGGGATAAAAGAAATGAACAGGCAATCCAGAAAAGAAAAAAAAAAATCTAATCTCAAAAATATTAAAAAATGTTTAACTTCACTATTAATTACATAAATGCAGATTAAATGGACATAATACCATTTTTGCTTATTAAACTGGCAAAGATTAAAAAGCTTCATCATAATGTGTTGATAATAGCATGAAGAAATAAGTAATCTGGCTAGAAGCACAAAAATTGACATATGCATATTTTTATCCAGCAGTCTACTTTTAGGAATATATCCTCTGAAAATGACCAGGCATTTGACAGAGGTGAATTTATAAAGATGCTCTCTGTAAGTGTTTATAATACTGAAAAGTTGGGAACACTCTAATTAGACAGAGGGTGGTTAAATAAAATATGATACATCCCTGCTATGGAATACTGAGTAACTATTAAGAGTGGTGCTATATAGATCTGTATTTACCAGTATGGAACACTATCTAAAATAAATGAAAAAGTGAAAAAGAAAGTCACAAGCTAGCACGTTAATATAATTTTACTTTGATAAAAAACTTGTCAACTTATCTATCTACATAAAAAGAATCTTGAAGGATATATGCCAAAATATTAATAGTTCTGTGAAGATGTTTCACTATTTTTCCCTGCTTAAAATCATGATAACTAGCCAGTCCTCCCTAGGATTCTCTTGTGTAGGGCTTGATGTTCTCTCACATGGGTCACAGAGGACCTCGGATTTATCCAGTACTAGGTGTCCTGATCGATGCAGCTATAGACTCTCTGGTCATCTGGACCTTACCTATTTTATTCACTGCAGTGTCCTCTGTGTCTGTAACTGCCTAGCACATAGTAGGCATCCAATAAATATGTGTTGAATTAATGCATCATGTCAGAGAACCAATTCTTTTAACAATAAAGCATATTTAAACATTGACAAATTAAATCCAGAACATGTAATTCACAAAACTTAAGATAATGAAAGATTCCTAAATAAGCTTTACTCTTTATTCACCCTTAGGATGCTGGGGCCAGAAATTTACTTTCTTCTATCATCTGTGTCCTTTCCCAGAAGAGTGTGGAAAGCAGTGAACAACATCTTTGTGCAAGGCCTCTCCCACCCCCTTCTGACGCTAGGTATTACAATTTCTAACTCACAGATGAGAAAATGAAGGTTTGGCAGTCGCTCAAGGTCACACAGTTAAGAAGCAGGGGAGTCAGGACCTAAATCCAGGTCCATTTGTGTCCAAAATCCATCAATGGCTTCAAGAGGTACAAAATAAGACAATGAAAAGGACATTGCAGGTTCGTGACAGCTAATGTTTGTGCTTCCTAACAAGTCACCACCACTTAGCCCTGAGCTCCCATGTCTAAGAGGTGCTTTTTCTTAACCCTTGGAGAATCCAGAGGACAATTTGTCACCAGGGTTATTAGCATTTCTCCCTGGATATCGACAGCTTGTCTTTCCTCCCTCCAACCAGTGACTGATTTCTTCAAATGCTCGCCAAATACAGCCCAAGTCACCATGGTAAACGTATTGACAGAATCATATTAAAAGCTACTGAGCATTTACAGGGTTGTAAGTTATGCAAGGGGAGGGGGAGAAAGATAAGAAAAAACACAAGGAAAGAAAACAAGTTCAATCAGCAGTGACAATTATTTATTTAGAAGCTGCTGGTTGGAACAGTTTTTTAAATATGCTTTAATTGCTAATTATGGTTTCTTCAGGAGAGGGGCCTCAGTTCGAGTTGCTTCACCTTAAAGCTAATCATTAATATTTAAGTTGCTCAGCTCAGAGACGATGTAAATGCCGAAGACCCACCCACAGCCGCATCCATGCAGTTAGCATCTGCTGCTGGCTCCGAAATAGAGTCTACCCCATTGGTTTTGCTACCCTAATCCCAAAGTGGGCCAGTCCACTTACCATAAAGGAGCAGACATTTAAGTCCTTATTTCTCTAAAGATTAGGGCTGGTTCAATAAGCAAAATTCTGCTCTAAGCTACCTAGACAACTGACAATTTTTCAAAGGAATGACCTATCTTTTCTAAGTTAATTTGCACCTTTTATTGGGGGACATAAGTGTTGCCTTAGGCAAGATAGAGAATACAGAAGAGTTTGTTTCCAGCTCCTAATTCCCTGGGTGTTTCGATGTGAACCTGATAACAAATAAGGTCAGCCTCCAGGCCCGGGAGGTACTGAGGGTAAACAGGCACGATGGCTCCTGGTCCCCGCGTGGGAGTTTGTTTGGCAGAGCCCCGTCTCCCGTGTCTCTGACTTCACATGCTTCTTAAGGAGACTCTAATCCTCACAGGAGAGTTTAATCTGTGCATTTGCACGCATCTCATCAGCACCCTGCTTTGTGGAGGGCTGTTTGATGTCCCAAGGAAAAGACTTCGAAGTCTTTTAAAGCCTTTTTGATGTGAACCAGAAAATCACGTTTTGTCGAGAGTGCACTCAACTTGAACCTCAAAAGGTTCAGGACTCAGAAACCACACGGTTCAAGTGGGATTTAAACTGGGCAAAATCACTTCCTTGTCTTCATCGGCAAGTCCCTCCCCTGGCCTTTGTGCTAACAGTTTCTGTACACTGTTGGCCCTTTCCCCCTTTTCACTCGCTCTCTCCTTCACACACACATGCACAGACACACATCTTGGCAAGAAAACCTCATGAAAAAGAAAGCTACATCACCCCCAAAGAAATGGCTCTCGCCTCTCCACTGAGGATGAAAGCAGTGTCCCACTCCACCTTGTCCTCAGAGATTCTGAATGGCCATGGCTGCAGTCTCAGAGACCTGGAATGCTCCAGGAATGCTCAAATGATTTACAGAATCAAACAGCTATGATTATATCCTTAAAAGAGGCATTTAACTAGGTACAAGACTAGAGATCCCTGTGCTCCAGGGAGCTTTTGCAGAGAAAACTGGAAACTTGCTTTGGGGAGTAGCTACGGTGCATGTGAAGGAAGCACATACCTTAGGATTTCACTGTTTCATTTGGGGAATGAAGTGACTTGAAGGAGACTTGACTCTTCCTAACATTAAAGAGTTTTCCAGTTGTCATGTACTGATGTAAGAGTTGGACCATAAAGAAGGCTGAGCACTGAAGAACTGATGTTTTTGACTTGTGGTGCTGAAGATTCTTCAGGGTCCCTTGGACAGCAAGGAGATCAAACCAGTCAATCCTTAAGGAAATCAACCCTGAATATTCATTGGAAGGACTGATACTGAAGCTGAAGTGACAATACTTTGGCCACCTGATGCGAAGAGTCGACTCACTGGAAAAGACCCTGATGCTAGGAAAGACTGAGGGTAAGACGAGAAGGGGGTGATAGAGGATGAGATGGTTGGATGGCACTACTGACTCAATAGACATAAGCTGGAGCAAACTCCAGGAGATAGTGAAGGGTAGGGAAGCCTGGTGTGCTACAGTTCACGGGGTCGAAAAGAGACTGGAAATGACTTAGCGACTGAGCAGTAAAATCAAAAGGAAGAACTTAGCTGAGAGGATAATATAACCCTAACTTTATCTTTCCAGAGTTCTCTTCTTATTTTTTCTCTTTAGATTTGAAAATCCCATTACGCAAAAGCCAATGAAAGTTTAGATTCAGGAGACAGGATCTCAACTGTGAAAAGATTCAAAGTGTTTGTAACATCCTAAGGTACCCTCAGATGCCCTGTCCTCAAGGCTGGAACTACATCAAAGCTCCAGTGACCACTGTCTCATGTCCTGCTATCCCATGTGCTATGCTTGGTCACTCAGTCATGTCTGACTCTTTGAGACCCCATGGACTGTTGCATGGGGCCTATTAGGCCCCTCTGTCCATGAGGATTCTCCAGGCAAGAATACTGAAGTGGGTTGCCATGCCCTCCTCCAGGAGATCTTCCCAACCCACAGATCAAACCCAGGTCTCCTGCATTGCAGGTGGATTCTTTACAGCTGAGCTACCAGGGAAGCCCGCTAACCATCATAGTCACTATTTATTGAGTGGCTACTGTGGATCAGGTGAAAGTGAAAGTATCAGTCACTCAATCCCAGGCTGCTCTTTCCATACGATTTCCCAGGCAAGAATAACGGAGTGGGCTGCCATTCCCTTCTCCACAAATCTTCCTAACCCAGGAATCGAACCTGAGTCTCCCACATTGCTGGCAGATTCTTTACTGTCTGAGCCACCAGATCAGGTAACATGCTATAAATACATTATCTCACTTAATTTGTTCAATAAAACAAAAAGATGAGTTAGCTCATTCCCATTTTGCAGACATGAAAACTGAGGCTCAAAAAGTCTAAGTGACCTGCCCCAAAGCAGCACAGCTAGTAAGTCCTCAAGCTGTAACTAAAACCCAATCTGCTGAGCATCAAAGTCAATGTTCTTGGCTTAACACCCTGTTATGCAGTATCTGTTCGGTTGCAGTTTTGGGGTTTTTAAAGACAGTGCTTTATACATTTGCTTATTTAGTATTTATTAAGTACCTACTATGGGAAAGGCATTGTGGATATTTCAAGAGCTATAAGACATGATTCCTTCCCCCTGTTCCACTGTGACCACTGCCTTTTGATAAGTGGTCCTCTTTTACAGGCATTTACCTTCCTTCCATTGGTTATTCGCATAGCATAGCAGCCTGAGCAATCTTTTTAAATGATAAATCACAGCACGGTTATTTTACTGTTTAAACACTGCGGCCTCCTGTTGCATGGCGTAGGAGGCATGTGGCATCCTAGAACAAAATTCCAACTCTTCGTGATCTAAAAAATTCTGAAGTCAATGTGCTCGCTTTGGCAGCACATATACTAAAAGATTCTGAAGTTGAGCCCCTCCCCAGTTCATCTCCTTCCGTATTCCCCCAAGTTCACCCCATCCTAGCCCTCAGACCCTTTCTCTGGTCTTTCAATGAGCCAACACACTCTTCTTCCAAACACTTGTGATTGTCACCTGATCATCATTCATATTTCAATTTAAACATCACCTTCAGAGGTATATCAGGCATATTTGACACATGATATAATTTTTTATAACAAATAATCATGTCATAATCAGGCACAAACTATTTTTTGATTAATTCTTTTGTTTTAACATAAGTGATTAACAATTTTAAAAGAATGTTTTATTTTAAAAGATTTTCTAGTTCAGTAAACTATTCACTAGATGAACTAAAATTTGCACAGACCAAACAAAAACGTCACTCACCTCAGTTCACAGCTTGTTTTACTGTTCCAAAATTTAAACATAAGTGAAAACACCAAGTGGTCACAAAGAACTGAAGCAACAATTAACATGCTCTTGTTGTTTACTGTGAATGTGCTGTTCACATGCACAATATGCAGTATATAGGACTTGGGAACAGAAACTGCCCTGAGTGAGCTCAGATGTTGCTGAGCTGTTAGGCACTTTCACTTGAAGTGAATCTACAGCTGTTGGGGCCCAGGGTGTAACTGGAAGCTCTCCCAGTTCTTCCTTATAGAACACAATGTTTATTAAAGAATAAATAATAGAAAAGATGCAAACTTGAAACTTACATGCGCATGTGCATGCTAAGTTACTTCAGTCCTGTCTGACTCTTTGTGACCCCGTGGACTGTGTAACCTGCCAAGCTCCTCTTTCCATGGGATTTTCTAGGCAAGAAAACTGGAGTGGGTTGCCATTTCCTTCTCCAGGGGATCTTCCTGACTCAAGGTTTGAACCTGCATCTCCTATGTCTCCTGCACTGGCAGGCAGGCTCTTTACCACTAGGGCCACCGGGAAGCCCTGAAATTTATGTATGTATGATTAAAATTCAAGAACCACAGCAATTTTTCAAAACCTGGACCAACAAAAGGTGCTTTTTGAGAGAAATATTTTATAATCAACATTGTTTAAAACTGCCAGCCTGGTATTTAAAAGTAAACAAACTTTTAGTTGCCTGTTGTTTTAAAATTCCTCTATAGGGTAACATAACTAGACTACTCCCCTCACAAATGCACATTTCACTATCTTATCATGATAAAAAATACTGCAACAGGGGGAAAACCAGGTATTATGGGAATAAAAACAGGGTTAAAGAAGTAGAAAAAGAACCAAAGAAATATCATGTCCCAGAAGTCAAGGGAGGGGAGTTCCAAGAAGGATGAAGTCATCAATTGTATCCAGTACTATAGAGGATCCCTCCAATGAAGCAGGTGCCAAGGCCAATGGGAGGGCCCAGAGACCTCCCTCCATGCCATGGGAAGGTAAAACCAAGGCCTCCTTCCTCTGGCTGCCATGTAAACTAATGCAGAGGAAACATTTCTTATACGTGGTCTTTACTGTTTCTTATCATCAGTGGCAGAAAGACAGATGTGGACATATATTGAGCCAAGAGTAGGTGTGTTTTCTAGACCCTAAAGCTGCAAAGAACTGCCAGTGGACACTACTAGCTCTGATGGTGCATAGAGGAAAGAGACCCCACTTAGAGGATGGTGAGGGATGGAGTCTTCTGGCCTGCTCCTATGTGGCCACAGTGCCCCACGTGAGGGGCAAATCTTACAGAAATGGCCACAAACAGAGACAGCTAAGTGGGATTCCATGTACCATTCACATCTGTTCTCTGTCCACCCGACCCTGCTCATTTAAAGAAAGTAGCATCATCTAACCACCTTTAAGTCTTCATTTTTGAACCCCCGTCACCATATAGCTCCCAAACCAGTCTACACTTTTGGGACATTGAAACTGAAACAACCATCAGTTAAACTTTTTACAAACTAATCCAGAAAATTAATAAACAACAACAAGAAATCAGACACTTGCCCAGAAATTGTGACTATATATCCCATACCATTTGGCCATGAAAGAAATGGAACCAGTTAGTAATTAGTTCTAGAACCAGAGGAATCATTCAATTTTATCAATTCATCTCTCTAAGATTCAATCTTTAGATGCTAGGTTATGGTTCTGTCCCATAATATAGTCTTCCAGATTGTCTTTTTAAAAATCAACCTTTAAGAATAGCTTTTAGATTTACGGAAAAATTACAAAGATAGTACAGAGTTCCCAAATTCTTCACACTCAAGTTTCCCCTATTATCAATATTAACATCTTATTTTAGTATGGTAATTTGTCATAATTAATGAGCCAATATCAATACACTATTTTAACTAAAGTCCATATTTTATTCAAATTTTTAGAGTTTTATTCAAATTAACAAGTTTTTCCCATTAACAAGGGCTTCCCCATGGCTCAGTGGTAAAGAATCTGCCTACAATGCAAGAGATGCAGGTTTGAGCCCTAGGTTAGGAAGATCCCCTGGAGAAGGAAATGGCAACCCACTCCAGTATTCTTGCCTGGAAAATCCCATGGACAGAGGACAGGCCATGGGGTTGCAAGAGTCAGACACGACTTAGCCACTAAACAACAACAACGAATTTTTCTGTTTCAGTGCTTCCAAATTATGTGTTTTAAATCATAAACCAGATTTTTTAATCATAAAAGTAATATATGCACATGTTAACTATTCAAATAGTACAGAAGAACATAATTAAAGCATTAATCCTACTTTCCATCTCAGTCATATTCCTCAAAGGAGATACTGTTAATAATTTCTTTCATACTCTTTCAAGAGTTCTACCAGATCTGAAAGAGACATGTGCACCCCAATGTTCATCGAAGCACTGTTTATAATAGCCAGGACATGGAAACAACCTAGATGCCCATCAGCAGACGAATGGATAAGGAAGCTGTGGTACATATATACCATGGAATATTACTCAGCCATTAAAAAGAATTCATTTGAATCAGTTCTAATGAGATGGATGAAACTGGAGCCCATTATACAGAGTGAAGTAAGCCAGAAAGATAAAGAACATTACAGCATACTAGCACATATATATGGAATTTAGAAAGATGGTAACAATAACCCTATATGCAAAAAAGAAAAAGAGACACAGAAGTACAGAACAGACTTTTGAACTCTGTGGGAGAAGGTGAGGGTGGGATGTTTCGAGAGAACAGCATGTATATTATCTATGGTGAAACAGATCACCAGCCCAGGTGAGATGCATGAGACAAGTGCTCGGGCCTGGTGCACTGGGAGAACCCAGAGAAACCGGGTGGAGAGGGAGGTGGGAGGCGGGATCGGGATGGGGAATACGTGTAACTCCATGGCTGATTCATGTCAATGTATGACAAAACCCACTGAAATGTTGTAAAGTAATTAGCCTCCAACTAATAATAATTAAAAAAATAATAAAAAAAGAAAAAAAAGTTAAAAATTAAAAAAAATTAATTTCTTTCATACTCTTTCAAGAGTTCTATATATATATACAAAGATATATACTGAGGATCTTCTTTTCTATACAAAGGGGTCACATCCTTCTCTGTACCTTGTTTTACATATAAGTACATATGGCCCTAACTCATTTTAAAAAACCACTACCTAATATTCTATTATATAGATGTATCATAATTTATTTTACCAATTCCCCATCAATGTACATTTGTTTCTGCTTTTTTTCCCAAATTACAAACAATACAATAATGTACATACTTTTTTATGTACTTGACCAAATACATGTAGGATAATTTCTTACCGTTGAATCTCACCAAAGGCTATTTGCATTTAAAACGTTCATAGGCAAATATTGCCAAACTGCCCTCCAAAGAGACTATATCACTTTATACTCCCCCCAACATGTGTATGGGATCCTGTTTCCCCATACTTTCATCAGTGGCTATGTTATCAAATAAGGCATGTAATTCCTTGAAATGCTTCAAAATTTCCATTGTCTTCCTGCCTCCTTCTTCAAGTTTTCTTTCCTTCTTTTAGCTTTCTGGTCACTTTTGGTTTTCTTCCTGCCTCCCTCTGTGAAAGCTGTCTTATACTTTTTCTACACTTATACTCCTGATTCCCTTTCTTCACTTTACTAACAACTTCATTTTTTCTGCTCACAAAGTTCTCCTAAAGTTTTTCTGCAGCTCATCATGATTCAGTAAAAAAAAAAAGAAAAAAGAAAAAAAAAAAAACAGATTCTATTCTACTCTCTCAACCTGCTGGCCATCCAGAACCAAGAAAGAATGTTAATAGGGAAACTCAAAAATCTTTAACCCAGGTCAAAATATCAGAAGGAATAAATTCATCCTGGCATAATTCTGAGGGAAAAAACATCAAGAAGAATTCTGCATTGTTTCCTTGCTAGAACTTAATCTGTTATTTTTTCCTACATTCCACACCTGGATTTCCTCCCTTTGAATCAACAGTTCTTAATTTTTTATTCACTACTCGTGTGTGTGTGTGTGTGTGTGTGTGTGTGTGTGTGTGTCTGGAATTGGAATGGAGGCAAAAGTTAAGGTGGAAGGAAAGAAAGGGAAAAAAAAAATCACAAAGCAGTTCATCGAAGCGCAGGGACAAATGGACAGGAAGGGTAGTGGGAAAGGGGCAAAGTACAGCTCAGGAAAAAGCCAACTTAAGTCCTCTAAGAAAAGTTCTATACTTTGGCTTCATCACCATTCCCTTCATTCCTGAGCTTTGAAAACAGAATCATGGGGCAGGAATGGGTTGGATGGTAGGACAGAATGGAAGAGGGAGTGAAAGCATCATGTTCCTCTAACTCCATCCCCCCATCCGCCACTACCCCCAACTTCTTATCTAGCAAAGCCCTATGCACCATCAGGAATCAGCTTAATAGAATAAACCACTTAGGGCTGAGGCTCAGAGAAAGTCAAAGACCCCACAATCTCCTTGCCTATTAAGCTTCTTAGAAGTTAGAATGCTGCTAAAGAAAGTGATATTGTAGCCAAGCTACTTAGAAAGAACACAAAGATGCTAAGTAGGGAAGAGGGAGGCCAGTTTGGGGGTTTATGAGCATCAAAATATCCTTAACTACAGACAATGGTGGAGACTGAAGTGGGAACAAAAGTGGCCAGCAGTGAGAAATGGGGGCTTTCAGAAGTCTTCAAGTCTTCCAGTTGAGATTGAGGAGAGGGTATCTGTACACTGCACAAATGGGATGAAAATCTGGATGGTAAATAAGGGAATATTTTTTCCTTAGGATAAAGGGGAAATTGGGCTTCCCAGGTGGCACTAATGGTAAAGAACCCACCTGCCAATGCAGGAGACATAGAGATGCAGGTTCAATCCCTGGGTCGGGAAGATCCCCTAGAGGAGGGCGTGGCAACCCACTCCAGTACTCTTGCCTGGAGAATCTCATGGACAGAGGAGCCTGGCAGGCTATAGCCCACTGGGTCGCAAAGAGTCGGACACGCTGAAGGGACTTAGCATGCCAAAGGGAAATCAATCTGTCTTAAGCGTCATGTAAGTAATTAGACAATAAGATAAATAAAGCAACCTGCAATAGTTCCTTCCTAGCTCAAATTTCCCAGTGATTCTAGGCATTCTGCCACTCCCTTATCCTCTCCCCAGAATAGCTGGCAAAGAGCCCAGGGGCTCGCCATCTCAGTGACTGGCAGGGCAGAGGCCAAGAACAAGACTAACCAGTGCTTCCCTGGAAGTCCACTGGTTAAGAATCCACACTGCAATGCACGGGACACCGCTTTGATCTCTGGCCTGGGAAAATCCCACATGCCATGGGGCAACTAAGCCCGTGTGCCACAATTACTGAAGCTCTAGCACCTATGCTCTGCAACAAGAGACGCCATCATTATGATGAATCCGTACACTTTGATTAGAGAGGAGCCCCTGCTGGCTGCACCTGGAGAAAGATCACACACAGCAATGAAGATCCTTCACAGCCAAAAATTTAAAAAAAAAAGAAAAAGCACTAACCAAACCTTTGATCACAAAAGAAAGTTCTGATGGCTCACAGTCCTTTCCCTGGGTAAGAGTTCTAGTTATTTCCACCCTAAGCCTTTAAGGGTAGATAAAAAGGGGGATCATCATCAGGTGATTTCTAGCCCTCCTTACCCCAACCCCATTTAAGTGGAATCAAGGAGGAGGGACAACAATGTGGGTACCAGTTCCTTAATAACAATCAGGAATTTTTTTTCGGCTCTAGAAAGACCTGTCACAAACTGTACAAACCCATTAAGAGATCAAGGCTCACCAGAATCACTATCCCTGTAATGTTACCAAAAGCAGAGGCTGGAGGCGCAGGGTCGGGGGAAAGAGCCTGACTCAAGAGACTCCAGATCTGTGCCCAAGCCCTGGTAACTGATTCTAGCTAACACGTATTAAAGGCTTACTTTTCACCCGGCCCTGTCTTAGGACTTGATTTGTACTTTATATGAACTAATTTAACCCTTCTAACAACCCTAGGGGATTGACATTGTTGTTCAGTTGGTAAGCTGTGTCCTTTGTGATGCCATGAACTGCAGCACACCAGGCTCCTCCATCCTCCACTATCTCCTGGAGTTTGTTCAAATTCACGTCCATTGAGTCGGTGATGTTATCTAACCATTTCATCCTCTGCTGACCTCTTCTCCTTCTGCCTTCAGTCTTTCCCAGCCATCAGGGTCTTTCCCAACAAGTTGGCTCTTCGAATCAAGTGGCCAAAGTAATGGAGCTTCAGCTTCAGCATCATTCCTTCCACTGAATATTCAGGATTGATTTCCTTTGGGATTGACTGGTTTGCTCTCCTTACTGTCCAAGGGACTCTCAAGAGTCTTCTCCAACACCACAGTTCAAAAGCATCAGCATCAGTTCTTCGGTGCTCAGCCTTCTTTATGGTCCAACTCTTACATCCATCCATGACCACTGGAAAAACCATAGCCTTGACTATACAGACCTTTGTAGGCAAAGTGATGTCTCAGCTTTTTAATACACTATCTCGGTTTGTCAGTTTTTCTTCCAAGGAGCGTCTTTAAAAGGGGATTGATATAGTGCCAATTCCACTTTACCCTGAGGAAACCGAGGCACAGAAAGGTGAGATGTCACTTCCCGTCTCAGGAGTTGGCTCTTCTGAATTGTGGTATCTGTAAAGTGCTGCTGCTGCTGCTAAGTCACTTCAGTCATGTCCGACTGTGTGACCCCATAGACGGCAGCCCACCAGGCTCCGCCGTCCCTGGGATTCTACAGGCAAGAACACTGGAGTGGGTTGCCATTTCCTTCTCCAATGCATGAAAGTGAAAAGTGAAAGCGAAGTCGCTCAGTAGTGTCCGACTGTTAGCGACCCCATGGACTGCAGCCCACCAGGCTCTTCTGTCCATGGGATTTTCCAGGCAAGAGGACTGGAGTGAGGTGCCACTGCCTTCTCCAATCTGTAAAGTGCAGAGTATCCCAAAAGCAGGCCCTGCACTGCAAGAAGCACCAGGACTCAGCAGATGCCAAAACATCTTCCCCTTTCCATCAAGGGGTACATTGGACAAACTGGTTTTTGTTTTGGTTTAAATCATAACTAGTACATTCCAGGCAACACACTAGGCACTGAGAATAGAGATGACACAGTCACCACTTCACAGAACTCACAGTGTAGACAGAGTGGCAAAGGCTTGTGAAGGGCCAAGCAGATTGTGCCTGAGGGCTGGTCACTACAGGAGACTTTGAGTAAGGACCCAGCCTGACATACGCAGGTGTGGTGCTGAGAACTGTGTCCAGCACAGGTGAGCAGATTCAAGGATTCTTATTCTTATTCCCTCACAAATCTAACCCCAGACCTCTCTCTCCTAGGGTTTATTCTCCACCTCATCAGCTCTGGAGCCAGACTGCCTGGATTTGAATCTCATCTCTGCTATTTCTTGCTGTTGTGACAATGAATACATTGCTCAAACACGGGCCTTGGTTTCCTCACCTGTAAAATGGAAATAACAATACCCATCCCATAGGGATTTTATTAGGATTAAATAAACAATTGCCTGTAAAGCACTCAGAATTGGGCCTGACACCTAGAAAGCACTCCAAAAGTGTTACTAGTCTTATTAGGAGCAGTCTCTGTGCCTGTCTGGAACCGCAGTCATTCCACTCGCAATAAAAAGACTGAGTTTAAACGCATCTGGTACGGTTAGTTTAAGGAGGATAGGAAGTCTCTGGGACTAAATAGAAGGAGAACAGTTCCCTTGGGAATTTGGAGGAATAACCCTGGAACTTGTTAATTAAGATCTTGTTAATGAATCTGCTTGTTAATAGTCTATTAAATAATCACACAATGAAGTTTACCGCACAAGTAAAGCCTTTTTCAAATGCTTGTTCTTTCCAATCCTCCTGGCCCAGTTCTGACTTCTAAAGCTCTCCCTTAAGGGCAAGCCCTTCCAAATCCTTCCAATCTGACATGGGCCTCTTCATCTTGTCCCGTCGCCTGGAGAACGCTGGAGAACAGGGTTGTTCTCGCAGCCTAGGAAAGGTCTCCAGGGCAAAGCCCTCTTCAATTTGATTCTGCCCATCATTCCTTAGGCCAGGGCATTACGCCTCTGAGCCAAAACATTTCCCTCCAGGAAGCAGGAACAGAGTCACTGGCCCTGGAAACCAAAAAATAAAGGTACTTTGAATTTTACTGAGAAGAAAGACAGTACATTCCTTTCAGTGGGAATCTAGCAAGATAAATTTCAGTGGAGGTATCACAGATCTGTTACCGAAAGGGGCCTGCCAACCTACGTTTGCAAAAAGTCAACACAACTTTTGTCCCAAACCTCCTAGAAAAATAAATAGTTGTAGCCAGTGTCAGGGAGTGCAGCCTCTTCTGGAGCCAACTTCAAGGAACAAACTGTGTAAGAGGGCTCCCTCCAGGTCGAACACTCAAATACTTCATAAACTATTGATACTTTGGTCTCCTATGGCCATTCTGCTCTTTAGACAGATGTTCTTGGAAAAGGAAGATATATACGATACACACACACACACACACACACACACACACACACACGCACATATGTATATATATCCACAATACATTGCGTGTCATTTATATGGTTACTTTTAGAAAACCAAAACACATCTGTATTATCTTCTCTGATTCAAGATGCAAGAGATGCAAGTTCGATCCCTGGGTTGGGAAGATCCCCCTGGAAAAGGAAATGACAACCCACTTCAGTATCCCTGCCTAGCAAATCCCATAAACAGAGGAGCCTGATGGGCTACAGTCCATGGGGTCACAAAGAGTCAGACACAACTGAGCGACTTAGCATGCACACACACTTACAGTAAGGCAAAGATTGTCTGTCACCTCTCATGGTATATAATATATAGGAGCTGGGGCCCAGAGAAACAAAGCAACTTACCCAAAGTCAAACACAAGTAAATGACAAGACAGAGTGTCTGGCTCTGTGCTCCTGTCCTATTGCTGAGCTGTTCCCCATGCCTCTATTCCTTGTCATCACCTCCCACTTGTAAATTTGCCATGAGGCACTCAGCCTTTGGTGGATCCTGTGTGGTCCTTCAGACTGTCAATGCGTAGAGCCAGCTGGTAATGGTCAGCATAACTGGGCCCAGAAAACAGAGATCCAGGGTTCACTTACTCCCACAACAAATATTTATTCAGCCAGGTGCTACAGGAAGAAAAATACTGGATAGAATCACAAAAGGAGATGGACACGAATCCTCGGAGGCAGGACAATTAAGCAAATAATTACAATACAAAGTGATGAATATTTAAGAAGGAAGAAGTATGTTGGAAAAGACCACCACCCCAAGTCCATTAGCAGGGTTGAGAGTAACCACTAGCGTACAGGTGTCTGCCGCCACCTGAACATCGAACCAGGCCCCTATTCACGGCTCATTTAACCTCCTGCCCACTGGCAGCTGCCCCCAGAAGGGTTAAAGCTTGAAGCAGAGAGCCAGCCTGCAGGTGCTGATCACCAATTCTGCCACTGCGAAATTCCTCTCCTCTCACCCTTATTTCCTTACAAACGATTTCAGCATAAGAAATAAGCGTCGGGGTTGGGGGAGAGGAGAAAGGAGGTTGGCAAAAAAATACTCTCCAGCCCATTCTCAGCAGTATAACAGCAGTGGAAGATGAGCTGGCTGGAACCCAAGGAGCACTGAAGTGCACACCAGCCTCCCTCACATCTGGCTAAGCACCGCCAACCCCTCCGCTGGGCTGCCTCATAATTACAATGCCGCCCAAGAAAGGGGAGGTCTGCGCCTACACCGTTAGCTGATCGCCAATAAAGGAGGAAAAGGGAAACAACCATAGGAGGAGCGAAGGTAAAGGGGGCACCGGGAGGCAGCTGGCCAGATCCCACCCACAACAGGAGACTGAAGAAGGTACCACTGTGGGCAGACCCCGGGTCTTCACCCTTTCCACCTCTGGCCCCCTGAGTTTGTTCCTTCCCCACTGCCTAGCTCTGATTCCCCTTCCTCCAAAGTCACACTCCTCTGCCAAAGCTTCCCTCTGAGTACTCTCTCCCTGGAGGAGCGGTTCATAAACTTTAAGGAGAATCACTTGCTTGTTCAATATGCAGATTTTCAGGCCACATTCCCTGTGATTCTGATTGGGAGGTCTGGTGTGGGCCCTGGGAATCCGCATTGTAAATCGCATTCACCACCACCCTGACCCCAGGCCACCCCCTCCTCCTCCACACTGGCAAGTGATCAGGACGCAGGTGGTCCTTAGATCCCATTTTGAGAAAGCAGCCTTGGGGATTACTCCTTCTCCTGAGGTCCCAGAGCCTTATCTGTTATTTTACATTATCGTTTCTTTTCTCCCATGTACATGCTAACTACTCACCTCAACCATAAGGCCCTCAAGAAGAGGAAGTATCATCTCCTGATTCTTCGACTCCCCTGCAAACAGTGCCGAGCACAAGGCTCTACACGCAGAGCTCAGGAAATGCTGTGGATATAGAGCCACGGTGGTGATAAGAGACCTTGGGGGAAGGAAAACCACAGCAGAGACGGCAGAGTCCCGCGGCCCCGGCTGAAAGGAACTGATGTTAGCATGCCTACGCGTGCCAGGCAATGACAACGGTTGGTTTCGCCTTCATTCTTCCCCTCTTCAATAGTCTTGGCACTACACTCCTAACCTCCATCATGAAAGTCAAGTCTGTGCAATGTACCTCCTACAGGAAACTTTGCCAAGAAATCCTGCCAAGAATCCTGTGTGCTATGTGGCTTAGTTTAATGGCCAGGAGTACTCTGGATCTTGAGGCCCATCAAGTCTCCAGGCAAGGCAAGTATAGAGTCGAACAGGAGCTCTAGGATAAAACTTAGGGCCCTTGACCTGACCCCTAAACATCATCAGGGTCGTGGTTCTCCTGCATTTGGCAAATATTTCCTGAATGGCTGCTCTATCCCAAGCATGGTTGTGGGTGCTCATGGTTCTTAAGATATCATATGTCATCAGAAAGTATTTGCTAGTGATTGACCTTTAGAAAGTTACTTTACAAGAAAGATCCTACATGATGCTGAGCCTCAGAACCATATAAGCACCAAACAGTCTCAAGAATGCCTGGCTATAGGATGAAATATAATAGAGACCCAAAGTCAGCTCTGAGGCCCTGGCAGAGAGAAATCCTATTCTTACTCACCATCATGGGGCTTTCTTACCTGGAGAATTCCATGAACAGAGGAGCCTGGTGGGTTATAGTCCATGGGGTTGCAAAGAGACACAACTGAGCGCACACACTCACACACACACTCACCATCATGAGTAATGCTTGGCAGCTCTGGAGTTCCTTATTCCACACTCAGATGCCATACTTTGTCCAGAAAAACAAACTGTCACACCTAGCCTCTTTGAGTGACCCCCCTGATCTTCAGATATCAGCTTATCCCATAGTTTCCCTCTAGAAAACTATCCCTGATTCATAGACAAGATTAGATGCTCCTGATTCTAACCTCACGGCGTTTTACATTTCCTCTATTAGAGTACTTTTCATGACATCCTGCAATTGATTGTTAAGTTTCCAGCTCCAATAAGGCAGGGACACTAATCTGTCTTGCCCATCATCATATCACCAGCACCCAGCACAGCGTCTGGAAGGACACAGGTATTCAGAAAATACTAATTGAATGATTAAATGAACTAATGAATGTATCATACTATCAAATGGAAACTGAACCATGCCTCCTGTACTCTGCCATAGTTTTATCCACCTGCGTGAGTGTTCAGTCGCTCAGTCTTGTCTCTCTGCACCCCCATGAACTGTAACCCATTAGACTCTTCTGTTCCTGGAATTTTCCAGGCAAGAACACTGGAGTGGGTTGCCACTTCCTCCTCCAGGGGATCTTACCGACCCAGGATCGAACCAGGATCTCTTGCATCTCCTGCATTGGCAGGCAGACTTTTTTTTACCACTGCGGCCACCTGGAAGCCTCAGTTTTATCCACAGTGCCACCTAAAAACACCCTTGATGAGCAGCACCCTTCCTTCTGCAGTACCAGTATTTTATAGATGTGGAACAGAGGCTTACAGATCACCCCAATAGAGATTCCAGGAGGCACTTCCCATGATCTAAGAAGGACATACATTCCCAAGTCAATGTAATGTCATCAAGAGCCTGGTCATTACACTTGCCAGAAGCCACAGTACCAGCTGGATGGTAAGATCTCTTCCAGGTCATTCAACTTCTCAGAGACCCAGCTTCTTCATGAAGAAGATTCTGGGTCCTTCAGCAGTAGGGACTCTCTTTGAACAAAGAAACAGTAACAATAAAGAGCTACTCACACCTTGACAGGAAGCTGGGAGAGGAGGGTAGCATTTGCAAGGAGTCATCTCTGCAGCTAGGAAGGGGTTAAGCACACATGTCTGTCTGGGACCTCTTACCCGTAAATCAGCCTTGACTGCTGCTCAGGCTGAATGAAGCCCCACCAGGTTGGCCTGTCAGGAAGGAAGCCCATGCGTCCAGACTTTTGTTGTTCTAAGGATTTTTTTTTTTACATTTTACTGCTCAGGAAGGAAGCCAAAGCCTAGGCCCTAACTGCGGTCCTGCTGATTACTTACCCTCGCATGCACTGCTGCCTTCGCCTCCCTATCTGCCTCTCGGACCCAACTCTTTCCTTTCCTAGAGTTCCTTCCTAACCGTGACTATGGCACTGGAGCCTAAATCCCAGACGTTCTCCCCTTCTCTAAAAACTGAACATTAACATTCAACATTTCCCTTCTTATTTCCCATATGCCTCCAAGTCTGTGAGTAGAAAGAATGGGTGCTCTATGATCTATGGAGACATTCTGGCCCTCAAAGTGACCAGAACCCCGTCTCTTAAATGAAGCCATGAAGGAGATGATGGGTATTGAGGTATCGGACAACTGGCCTCCACTGGCTATTTCTGCTACATACATGTTTGAACAGAAGCCTTTTCAAGTATGAGCTGTTATATTCAAATCACAGACCCAAATCCAAGGTCCTCAGGCAGAGGGTCAGTCTTTCTCACTCCCATCCTCCTACTTCCCATCTCTCCCACTGATGGCAGTCAGCTTCTGGTGTTCCCAAGCCCCCTGGGGCTTTCTTTCTACAAAGAGAAAAACACTGAGTTTATTTGTGCACTCAGGGTAATGGACAGCCTTCTTTTACTCCTAGGAGAAAGCACACAGACACTATGGAAGAGGTCTGTCCCCGCCCAACCCTGCCCTCCCCTTCCCCTTCTAATCCCTCCCCAGCAGCCCCCCCAGCTCAGTCCTGCTGCTGTATTTCTCTCCTGACCTACAAGGCCCCTTCAAGCCCCATCCTAAGCCTCCCCCAAGCAGAGACAATCCATCATGCTGTGGGACTGTGACACACACAGATGGGGGAAGGTTCACAGATTTCTCTCACATAGGCGAGAGGGGGAGAGGGTGCTTGTATAACTTAAAATCTGAGGACATATTAGAAACTCTGGGACTTTGAATTCTAATACTAGCCAAATGCCATTATAGCAAATCTGATTATATATGGCCCAAATTTCTAGCACACACAAATTCTAATGACCCATCTATTTCAAATAATATCTGATAACACAAAATTCCAGAATAAGACAATCTGGTGAGATTTGGATTCTCTAACCTGGGCCACTAGGTTAGATATCTAATCCTAGTTAAGTCCCTTCCTGGCTCAGAGACTCAGTTTCTTTAACTGTAATATTACCTTGTTTCTCAATAAAATGAAGGGAGAAAGAGGTCAGAGGGCCACCAGGGCTAATCCTGGTGGATGGATAATAATGCAGAGAGGTGAAGCAGCTGCTATCACAAAAAAGAGCTGAGCCTCTCTCCCTCCCCCCTTTTCACATCACCATAAGCCATGAGTGCGTGAAAGGATCCTACATACATGCTAGCCATTAATGACCCTGTGTTTGACTACATCAGTGCTTCTAACAAGGAAGATTATACCAACAGATTGTCCTTGAAATAATAATAGTCATTAAGTATTGAACACTTAGTATGTGTGAGGAACTGTTCTAAGCATTATTAAGCATTAATGCTTAATCTCATTCAGTCCTTCACAACAACCCTTTTAGGTTGTGTAATTCCCACTTTACAGATAACAGTACTGAGGCCCAGAGAGGTTATATAATTTGCCCAGGGTCACAGAACAAGTAAGCTAAAGGGTCATGATTTTACTCCAGAGGCTGAACTCATAGCCACTATGTTATATTGCTTCCCCATTTTTGATCTGAAACAGCTTCAAGTTGAGGCTCAAAGGGGCAAACAGAGCATTTATCCCTCTAACAGGTATTTATTATGCTAAGCCATTCTGATTCAGTTTAAATCAAACACTGAAAAGCAAGATCAAGTGAGAGCAATATAGGATTAGCTAGCACCTAAATGGGAATCATATACCTGAAAATAAAGCAAAGGTCTCTCCAGGGCTGGCCCTTGCCCCCTCCCTACAGCTTTCTGACTGTCTGCTGCTCTAAGATGGATGCAAAGCCATAAGTCTCAGCCTACAAATGAATTTCAGTGGAAAAAGACAACCCTCATCTGGTGAGTCACATTCAGGCTTACTGGGCTTGATTTCTCATGAGACTGTACCAAAAGGTTCCTCCTTCACACATGCAGCTCTAGACTTTCCTAAAGCTCCATGTCTGCTGAACAGAATGTACTGGACACAGCACCACATTTCCCCCCACCCAAAATACAACTTTCATTTCCTCTAGGTCATCTTGGATCAGAACACATTCCACAGAGAAAATTGACGGTCAAATGTCTGAATTGCCAGATGGTTATATGTGTTTACAAAACCCACACATCACTTGTCTGTTTCCAGCTCCAGTCAGGATCCAGGTAGAAACTTTTTTTCCTAAAATACACACAAAGCAGATCTGTATTTGTGGACTCCATGATAGGGGATGTGATGCTGTGGGAAAACATTTGGGAAAGGGATAGACTCTAATCTTAGGTTTCTAGAGTAAGGAGAGAAAACAAATTTTAAACTACTTTTTAAGTTATGAAAGATTTTTTAACCAAAATAATCAACAAAATAAATCTATATTTGAGAAAGGTAATTGCACATATCTCTTGAAAAATTGCCTACCTACCTTTATCCTCATCAAATCTCAAGGCATATAAATTCTTCCTTTCTTTCCTCAAACCACTATACCTGTGGGACAGCCCAGTTTTATGGATATTATCCAGTGTAAAGCTGAAGTGTGGCAAATTGATGAAAACTTTAAAAATCAGATTATAATCACCACCATCAATTTATTCAATACTCAACTAACACTGAATCCTTTGCTGTGATTGGTACTGACTTAGTGTAAAAATTTTTTTAACACTAGCAGTAAAATGTGATTGAGATAATAGAAAAGTCTGATCCACTGGGTAAGGCTGTAGGAGTATGAATTACTCCTACTTACTTAGCATCTACTAGGTTGACTGATTCATACCACAGCCTCTCATTTCTCCAGGCCTAAACTCATAGCCCCAGTTCAGGATCTTTTCCTGGAAAAGGCACAACAAAGTGACTAAGTAGGTGAAAGTTCTTTTGCAGAAAATTCTCCTCAAATTCTCCTCTTGCCCCAAAGAAAGAGATATTTAGAAATTTCCACCCTGGAGCACATACTTTGAGGTTCCAAAGGATAAAATCACACTCTGTTCAACCACAAATGCCACAAATTAAATGGCATTAAAAAAAAAAGATTTAAGGCATTTTAGCTGCTATACTGCAATGTTATCCTTAGGTCTGCAGCTCATCTCTGTTGTTTCTGTTTAGTTGCTTAGTCATGTCTGACTCTTTTGTGACCCAGTGCACTGTAGCCCACCAGGTTCCTCTATCCATGGGATTTCCCAGGCAAGAATACTGGAGTGGGTTGCCATTTCCTTCCCTAGGGGGGTCTTCCCCACCCAGAGATGGAACCAGCCTCTCTTGCATCTCTCTTTAGGGAGGGTGAAATAGAACTGGAGAATGTAGCTGAACTGTCTGAGGGAAGATTTGAATCCAAAAATTGTTAGTTTGGTGTTAAAATCCTGTGGGTTTTACAATAAAATGTATCATCACTCTGAGTCTCAAGTATTCATAAAGAGTACATTCCAACATGTATTCTGATATTTATTGACCAGATGGATGTGGTTAAAAAGAGTTAAAAATATGAAAATTCATCATAAAAATATAACTGTATTAAATGTACTATCAGTCCAAATTCTGAGTATTTACAAAGACTAGTTCAACGTGTGCCAATATTTATTAACCAGATGGGTGAAGTTAATAAGGGTTAAAAATAAGGAAAACCAATATAAAAATATAATTCTATTTTTCAGTTTCCTCTTCCCTGCCTAATGAGGAAAGGGGGTGGGGAGGGACAGCAACTTTTGTTATTTGGATACAATGTGTGTTTTTTGTTTTCAAACAAAAAAGGGCCACCAAATAATCAACCTGGGGCCGCTGACCGGAAGGCAGCCCCGGAAAACTTCCCGTGGGAAGAGTTCCAGAAATTGCCGGGACATTAACGAACCCCGCTGTGCTGGCTAGGAGCCTCGGACGGTCAGAGGCTACGTCCACTCGCCTCGCCCGAATACCAGCCATCCTGGCGATTCACGAACCCCGGGACTTGGGAAAACATTCCCCGACTTGAAAAGCAAGACGAACGCGGAAAACATTTCGAACCTACGTGAGAAACCTCAAAGTCCTAGGGTGCCGAGGGCAACGCTAGATCCAGATGCGCGTGTGCACACACGTCCATCCTCCCGGCTCGGAGCGCCCGGGCGCCCTCCGCGCTCCCGCCTCCCCTGGCCTCGTCCCCCAAGCCCCCTCCCCTCGCAGTGTCCCCTAGCCTCCTCTCTCAGCCACCCGCCCATCTGCACCTCCCGCCGGGTCCCGGATCACCCGGACCTCCGCGTGGTCGCGCCTCCTCCTAGGTTTACACCCCCGCCCACTCCCTCGCTCGGAGCCCGTCTCTCTGCTGCTCGGACGAGGTACGGGAAACCCGCGCAGGGCTCGGTTCTCAGCGCGACCTGGAGGCGCTGGGCGTGGAGGGCGGAGCGGGGGTGGGGGACCTGGCGGCCCCCGGGACCCGGCCCCCGGGGGCAGCGCCCGGAGTTCTCCCGCAGTCCGGCCGAGCGACGGCGAGGTCACCAACATTTCTGAAACCACTTGAACGCCATCTCCGTGACTGGGGGTGGGGGGTTCCTTTTCAAGTGAGCCAACGGGGCCCCCTCTGTGGCCCTTCTTCCCACCCCCGGGCCGGCCTCGCGCCTCTCCGCGCCCCCTCCCCCCAAACGATCAATTACCAGCCACCCTTCTGCCGGGAGCGGCGAGGGGCTGGCTGGCGGCCGCGAGGAAACGGCAGCCCGGATCACTTCTGCATGACAATTGATGGGAGGGAGGGCGCGAGGCGAGGAGGGAGGACGGCTGCGGTGTCCGTTTTCTCACCATGGTGATTAGGCATTCCGGCCGTGCGAGGAGGCAGCCGCCGACCAGAGCGGCGCGGCGTGGAGCGAGGGCAGGGGAAGAGAGCGGGAGCGGGAGCGAGCCCAGCCGCCGGGCGGGCGGGCCAGCGGCGCGCCGAGCCAAGCCAAGCCAGGCCAGATGGCTCTGCAGCCATCAGGGACTGCTCCCGTCCAGCCCGGCCCCACTTTAGCTGTGCAAACATTTCTTTATCCCAACAAGACAATTAAACCCAGCAGCATGAAAAGGAGTCTCCATGACTGTGTTGGGAGCGAACAACCAGAAACAACCACACACATCACAGGAGTTCTTGCTCCTCCCCTCCCCCCACCCCAGATGGGGAAGGAATAGGGTCTCCGGGAGAAGCCCGGGCGCAGCTGAGCCGACAGTCGACAATCGGGCTAAGTCTGGGCAGTCAGTACAGCGGGAACCATCTGACCCATCTCTGATGATGTGCATGCCCTTTCAGAGTGGTCATCTGCTCCAGCAACGATCCAGAAGTTGAGCCTGGTGACCTGAGAACTGCCCCCAAACATCCTCTCCAGCAAGAGCAATTCTCTTAAAAGCCCAGAGCAGGGTCCCTACCCACCCCAGTCCCAGAGCCCTTGGGACTAGCCCCCTCACAACACTCCCATGATGCAGCCGGCCAGCTCCTTTCAGACTGCCCTGGGCCTATGTGGTGGGCTCAGTTGCCTTGATTCTTAGGACATAGGGTTTTCAATGATAGGTCCCTTTGGAAAGACATATCTCAAAGTACAAAATACCATCTTCTTAGCACTTTTCAAATTCGAGTGACTTTTTAAATATATCAAAGATGAGAGCAAAGCAGCACTGTGGGAAACTGCTGGAGCGGTCAGGTTCCCTGACCACAGGGAAGGGTCAAGGAAGGAGGGCCACCTGAAGTCACTGCCCAGTACCCACCTCTGAGGTGAGCCAGAAGGCAGGGCCCCTCATGGCTCCCCAAGGGCAGTTCCGGTCCCTCTCAGCCCTCAGGGTGAACATGCATCCTGGCCAACTCCAATTTGGGCTCAGTGGATAGACTGGCAGGCTGGCCAAAGACTGTGTCGCCCAGACAGGAATTGGGCCCTGGAGTGGCCTATAGAGCACAATCAGAAAATGTACATGATAAGAGCCAGAGTGCTAAGGGGGTCATTAATGTATAGATTCTAGTACAAGGCAGCAGAGAATACGTATTTTCCCTTTTGTTGTAAAGTTTCCTTAATGAGGAAATGTTTATTTTAAAAGCCTTGGGAAACATATCTGTAGACACTTCCTATGTAAGACACACGTGGACTATTTGTAATTAGTCCATAAATTTTCGCATCATTTCCCTGGACATGGACAAGGAGCCTTGGGTTCAGGGAATGACAATAAACAGCAGTTACCTCAGTCCCCTTCCTGGGGAATCATGCATCCTCCACGAATGGCTTCTCATCAAATACTTCTCCCTTTTTCCAGGGTAAGTAAGTCAGTCCTGTTGAGTAAAGCCTTCTTTTTTCCATAGAGCCCAACACCTACCTCAGGAATCACGTGTGATGCCAGGTAGATGAACAGCAAAATGGAATCATCTATTAGGAGAGACAATACTTTACCCGAGGAGCTATGTTGCTTTCTACAAAAACAGGTATTTAACCACAAAAGAAATCCTGCCTATCAGTACCCAGATTGAAGGAAAGAACACGTGTGCATTACACCATGTCTGCAGGCCCCTCTTTCAAATGCTCTCAGATGTGGACATATCTGCATATGGATGCAGTGTGTGAGCAGGGGGTGGCTGCAACAGTAAAAACTGTCAGTGTTTCCATTGTAAAACTGATTTTTTCATTGACCTAAAACTCAGTCATAAAACTTCTACTCTAAGGGACATACACACCCGTACTCACCCCGCCCCCTCAACAAACCCCTAAAGCTACATGCTTATTTAGGAGATTTACTGTTGTATTTAATTATAGCTTCTCTTACATTTTATGAAAAAAAATTATTTATATGAAGAGAACTGAAAAATCAGTCAACTATATCAAGGATTAGCTCTGAATTTTAAGAATTACAAAACCTAAAATAGACACGGTTAATTTTTGGCAATCTGGGCAAAAGCCGCAGTATCCTATCACTGTGCTCTTTTCAACACTTTCTGTCCTCTCTTTTCTCACCTCCCCACCCCCCCTTACTGCCCCATCTGCCCCTCAAGCGCTCCCCTTGGAAGCAGTCTTGTATACTGTCACTCGATTATCTGAGAAATATTACTTATTTCAAAACGGTTCTGTAGGGAGGAACTGAAAGGCATCTAGTGGGAATAATCAGGCCTTCTAACGGCCCTTAAATATGTATTTACATAAAACAGACCATAAATATTCTGACACACGTCGGCATATGACAGGAGCCAAGAAAGCTGCAGCAGACTTGGTCACGGTGCCTCTTCAACCCTTCCCTACAGAAAAATGTTTCCCCAGCCTCCCCAAACTCAAAATCCAAAGCACAAATGCTACCCAGGACACCTTGTGATGGCTGCTACCCCACCCGAGAGAAGGAAAAGAGAAAGGAACACAAATCCAGGGTCATCACAAGATAACACTCTCCCATGCACTTTGTACCTTTATTTCTCATTTAAGATCAAGTCACAAATGCAACTCTAGATAATGTGAGTGGACAAACATTCTACACTCAGACATGCCTATAGATCTAACATTTGTGTAACAGGAAAAAAGAGAACACAAAATACTCACTAAAGGAAGGATATTTTAAACAAATAAAAGGGGGAAGGGCTCCAATTTATACAACACTACAATTTGAAATAAAGAAGTTTCCCCACCCTTCTGATCAGAATCTCATTAATTTCAAGGTCAGAATTCCATTTCACTTTGGGAGACAGACTCATTTAATTTTTCTCCACCCAGGCGTATTCCTGTGTGAGGGATCCATCTCCATGGGGGATGACACCCCCACACAATGCGAACCAGGCAAACAAGAGTTATGGCTTTGACACTCGGAGGGGAATGGATATTCGCATCTATGAGTTCTGACTTGACTAACAAGCTTCCTCCTACTCTGGGGGTCTGATACAGGTTTGGGCTAAAAAATGGAAAATTGGAGACAAGCTGGATTTGTTAGGAAAGAAAGGTTTCTTGATCTCCAGGTGTTACTTTGTGGCATGTTTTGAGAGGGTTTCATTTTCAACTTGTGTTTGGAGAAAAAAAGGAGCAGACTTGGTCACACCCTAAACCAGGGCAGTTTTGGCCAGAGGTCAGGTTAAAGCTCGCCTTGATCACTTGCACATTGACAAATGAAAACTAAACTAAACTAAAACAGACAGACACAACGGCAACCTGTGTTCAGCAAGTATATCCCCAAAGCAGAATCATTGCGAGCACACACACACACACACACCACACACACACACACACACCAGCTGTACAGAAGGGGGAAAGGTGGAATGGGAGCTAAAGCAAAAAGAGAGAACACCGGCAGTTGTGCTGTCAGATAGCAGCCTTCTCCCTGAAGTGGGGAGGTCTCAGGCTTACAGACGCTGACATAAAAGACACACTCGCAACATATTTCAAAACCAAAGAGCGATGGATTTACAAGGCAGGTTGATTTTATGATGACTTTTATTGAAAAGGTACGCTGGGTTTAGGCAGATGCCTTTTAGCGCAGGAAAGTTAACACAGTGCCTAATTCAAGGAGACAGCCTGAGGAAGCAGTGCCGACAGGGGAGAGAGCAACAACGTCTCTATTACTCTCCTCGGCATCATAAAGAGAAGAGAAAAAAATGGCATTCGTGATGGTGGTTATAGAGGACGGGGGAGCACAAAAAATAGAGAAGAGGGAAAGCAAACCTCAAATGTAGTTTTCTTAAGAAAATAAAATGAAGCAAATCTTAGAACAAAGGGTTGGTTGGAAAAAAACACCCTCAGTTCATAAATTCTCACCAGGCTTGAAGAAAACTGCTCTGTGGGGGTCTACCCACAGTCCAAAAGCTTCAAAACACAATTATTTTCTGATTACATGAGAGGTGAGGATGGCAGGGTTCAACATTCCTAGTCTACAAGTTCCAAGTAAAGGTTTAGCCTCAACTATTAGTGAGTATAGCCAGAGCCCATCAAGGCCCTTGGAGAACATGACAGAACTGTTTCTTAAGCAGAAATTGATAACAGTTGTAAGCATCAAAAAAAAAAACAAAAAACCAGCAGTCACATAGACCAACCTGTCTAGTTCTACAAGGGACCCCCAGGATAAGCACCCAGCAAACCTGTTAAATCCCAAGAGAACTTGGCTTTCTAGCTTCGAGATTGCAAGGAAAACACAGCTGTTTGAAATGCTTTATGGTGATTGACGACACCTTTGTCCTTCTCTGAAAAATAGCCTGATTTGGACAAGGGCTGAGAGTTGTGAAAATAAAATCACGTAGAGTCTGCTGGATGTAGTACAATGGAAAAGCTAAAAAATAATACCGAGGTCAGAGGAACATAATGAGGAGAGCAAAGGGAAGAGGGATGGACGGGTGTCTTCAGCGCCGCCCCGGCTCCAAATTCCCTAGGAACCTATGCTTACTAATGAAATGACATTCATTCCGGTATATACACAGCACCCCCTCTCCACTCCAGAGTCCCCAGAGAATAAGCCACTCGTGCCCCGGAAGGAAGGGCAGTGCAGGCTAGAGTGCCTCCAGCTACCTTCAGAAAAACGTTTCCTACAAGAACTATCAACGCTCATTGACAAGACACAAGTACATGTCAGCACTCCACAGCTTCTGAATGGGAGAGATTGGCCCTTCCCATTACGAGGAGCATGAAAAATGCCACCGACCTGTTGAATACTACTGTAAGGCAGGGCCTACTGGGGTTAGGGGAGGACTGCACCAAGGTACTTACATCTGTCATTCCGATCCTCTGGGCTAGATGAAGCTTCCCGATCTGAAATGAGGCCAGAGACAGCAAAAATCTTCTTCCCAGTGTCGTCAACCTTAAGTGAACCGGGGGAGCTAGATGGCAGCTGTGTCCCAAAGTCATATTCCTTGCCATCTGCATCTGAGAAGCGCAAGTGGGGAGACTCTGTGTCATGGCAGTTTTTAAGTCTCTTGGCGGGTGTGAAGGCTGACTGATAACTCTCCCGGTCCTCAGTGGAAGCAAAGGGACGGAAAGCCCCCACTCCGCTGTGATTCAGCATACTGATTGGGGTGCAATCTAGATTTGGGGGAGCAAACTGCGGGTGGAGGTGTAGCAATGAAGGGGGAAAATCGCGATTGGCAAAAGTGCCTGGCACCCCACCTTGCCGATGGTACATAGAGGCAAAGGTGTAGGAACCATTGGTGAACGGAATATGCACGTCCTTGTCTACTGAGACAGGTACACCGAAGGGTCGTGGCTGCTGACAAGGGATAGATGCATCACGGCTGGCCTCAGCCGTGGACGCCAGGACCATCAGGGCTGGGGAGGCCAGCGGGTTGGGGAGGTAGGATGAGTTCTCCATCTTGAAGGCTGCCCGGTGTAAGTCCATCGGAGTCTCTTTCTATGGGCCGCGTCACACAAGAAGCAGTCTTCCCTGGGAGGGAGTGGCACCTGGGAGCAGGGCAGGAAGTATTACTGGGGCATCATCCCCTTTTAAGACCTGTGGAAACAGTAAAGAGAAAAAAAAGAGGGGGGAGGAAGGTCAGGGGGAGGAAAGACACGGGAAACCCCAAGTGATCGAAACACCATCCTTCTGGCTTACAGATGCTCGGGCAAGAGACACCACAGGCTTTAGGAGCCAGTGGGCAGCAGCATCAGACCATTTTCATTCAGGAAAATCAATAGACAACTTACTGTGATGTACGCGTAGCTGACTTTGGTCCCTACACGTTCCGGGTGAAATGCGCCTGAGCCCAGCAAAGGAAAAAAAATCATAAAACCTCCAAATACAATATTCCCTGAGCAAATGAGCTTTGGAAGGCCAAGTCACCCAGTAGATGAGGTGGGGTCTCTATTTTAAAGGGCCTGCACCTGCATACACCACTCATGGCAGGCCTGATGTTCAAACAGAGGCCAGGTTCTACTCATAAGACCCCCCCTACATTTGCATCCTCTCCTCATCTTCCCTAACAATGCTCGAAGACTGAAAAACCCCTAAATCAAGCACATTTAGACCATGAATATCTCCATGTGTTAGTTGGTACAAATTGTACGTGTGGATAAATCACACACATTGGCACATACATAAACACACATCTTCATGTATCATCTAAGTCTCTTTCCAGAAAGAAGTGCTATGTGAAGAAACAACAGCAGAATTATTTTTGATCCACACCCCTCTTTAATCACGTAGGCTTTCTCTTTTCTGAGAAGGAACAAAACCTTCATCAATAAAGTGCCTGCCATCTCTGACAATATTTAAAAACATAATGGGTGCCTTTGGCATATGTTCCAGGGAAACGTCTGTCTTCCAGGGGCAGCAAAGAACGGATTGGTAATTTTAGTTACTAATGCACTCACTCTTAAGTAGATTTGTAAACTGCCTTGAATTTGCCATTAACATTTAGAGCAAAATGTTAACAAAATCTCTGACTTATTTTCCTCTGCTTATTGGCCCAGTCAGAGTTGATGTTCGCTGAAGACCCCTGGAACAAACTGGAACTCAGAAAGACCTTCAATTTCCCTTTTAAATTTAGGTTGTACATTTTCATAGACACTGATCCTTTTGCAAAATTTATTTTGAGTAAGGGGTGGAATAAGGGCTGTAGATGAGTCAGGATAACATAAGACAAACACTAGGACTTATTAGCTTCAGAAATACACACTAAATAAAAACTTAATGAAACTCAAAGTGTAACCAAAAAGCACCATCTGTTACAAATTATAACCTCTAAACTAACAATCATGTCTCAAATAAAATTTGTCCCCTTCCTTTAAAAAAAAAAAAAAAGCCCATCTAGATAAAGGAGTATCTTTGCTATTCCCTCAAACAGAGACCTCAGCTAAGCACTAGATGAATCCTCCCAGCTTAATGCAGTGCATAGAGAGTATTTCCTTCTCCCATCCTGTAGCAGACGTGTCAATGACTGTTATTAATTGGGAAGATGAGTGCACACCATCAGACTGCTTCCTCATTTGGCATCTTTCCTTATAGACATCATTGCTAAATTACCAGATTATGTATCTCACATTAACGGATTTTTCTCTCTTCCAAATTTTAAATAACTTTCCTGTCAAGTTATAGCAGTGCAGGGAATGATCTGCCAAGGACAGCCAGTTAGCCTGACAAGTCTGGGAATACTGTTCTTGGCTGTTTTCAAGTCAGATTAATGGTCATACAACATGGATGCTCTGAAAGTGGGTCCAGGGCTGTTCCAAGGGTTCTAAGAAGCTCCTCACAAAAGAAATAACGAACTACTTGTCTGTCACAAAGGCAATACTACATGAGGCAAACTGGAGAAAAGGGCAAACATAATACACTAGGGGTGAGGGAAGGGATGTTTTTCCCCCAAAATAACCATCACCCAGAGGATTCGCCCTTCTATTTTTACTTCCTGGATCACCTCATTATGTTAAATGAGTTTCATAAATTAGTAATCTGGCGACAGCACCGGACACTCCAACAGAACACGGTGAATCACTCAAACCTGGTTATTCATTTGAAACTTCATTATACTGAAAATAAATCAACAATATTTTCCCAGGCCACATCTCTTTTACTCCACTGTGTGGGCGTTGGTCTCTGTGGGAAAGGGAGGGTGCCAGTTTTCTTTTTCTTTCTTCCCCCCTCTTCACATTAACAACTTGTATAGAAGAGGCTTCAGCAGACCACAGTCATTATGAAAATCTATAGTTAATACACTCCCAATGTCAAAATGTCATGGGTTTAAACACAGAACCCCAAATAAGAAAACTAACTGACCCTCTTAATTAAAAAAATATGGATTGTAAGATAATCAGCTTGATGGAGCATTTGGGGGACTGTAAAGAGTCAGGCAAAGGGAAAGTAAGTAACTGTTACTTTTCTGCCTCTATGCTGATTTTTTTTAATTTAGCACTTCGTGCAAATCCAGATTAAAATAACTCCAGCTATTGATCCGAGCAGTGGAATTGACATTAATTTTAGTTCACTTCTCACTTTGCAAAGGGATCAATAGGAAGTAATAACAGCTGACATCCCTGCTGAAAGGAGGAGAAAGAAGGGCTGAAGACAGAAATCGAAAAGCAACCAAATAAATCATCAGCTACTTTTCCACGGCATCAGACAAACTCCAAACAGATTGCAAAAAGTCTTTGTTGAATTAACTAAACAAGGAGGAGGGATCAATTCACGAAGCTAAATAAATTGTCTGGCAGGCAGTGAGGTTGGACGGAGGGACCAACAAATATTGAGTTTTAAAAATCTCAAATCCTTGACGTGATGGTTTTGGTTCAGGAGTGTATGTGTGGGAGTTTGTTAAATCACACATCCGACCCTGGTTTAAAGTGATTACAAAACGCCAGCTAACTGAATAATTAGTGAGATTACTAACGGCGTTGTTAAACATGCCAGAACCAAGACAAATGAAACGAAGAAGGTGACGTTTGGAATGTGAAGATGTCTGAAACTGGGCTGATGCGCAGCGCTCCTCGCTCTCCCGCGCGAACTAGCCACTTTCGCATTGAAAAACCGAAAGCCAGAGAGAAAGTCTCAGAGAGCGGGCAATCTCCCACCCCAGCCTCTGACCAAACCCTGTCCAGGGTCTGGGCTTCGTGACCCGCGCCCGGTATCGGCGTAGAAGGAAGCGCCGCTGCTGCTGCAGCCCGGAGCCAAACCCACTTGCAAATGACTGCCACAAAGAAAGCTGCAAAAGCCTCTTTCCCGGAGCCCGAGCTCTGAACGCCCACCAAACTACGACTCTGCTGGTAATTAAATCGCACACACAACCCTCCTCTGCTTATTACAACAGGTGACATTTTTGTGGTCTGAACCGTTTCCAAAAGCCAAGAATTAAAATAATAGAACAAATTAAACGATATTTTCCCTTTGCATAAATAAACTTTAAAAAAATTAACAGGCAACTTAAAAAGCAAAGAACAATGGGAAATGGGGCCAGGGTAGTGGGGGGTTGTTAAGAACTCAGGAAACTTTTGGTTTGTTTTTTTTTAAGTTCACAGACTGCTTCGCTGGAAGAGAATTCCCGCACACTAAATGCCCTGGGGGTATTTGGAAACACCGCTCTAGCAGAAATTTTACCGCCATCTGCACGAGCTGAGGAAGCAGAAGGCTAACCTGGTTCCACTGCTGGGGCCAACGCCTGCGGTTCAGACGTGACTGGGTATCCGTCCCAGATTTGGACCCCGACTCAGTTCGGACTTGGCCGGCGGGTGACCATCAGGCCAGTCTGAGAGTGCGGGCCCGCGGGGCCGCGGATGCACAGTTCGGTCGCTACATCTTCACCGGGAAAACTCAACTCTTTTAGGGAAAAGGAAGACGTGAAGGCGAAGCCTACATAAACTTAGGGCCGACGCAGAGCCGAGTCCACCAATCCTCGGCCTGACCTCTCGGTTGCCTTTGCACAAAGAATACTTTACATCCCAACAACCTCCTCACGAAACATCTGTTTGTAACTTTGGGGAACCAGGGCTCCGGCCGGGGAAGAACCGCTAAATGTGATGGGCCCAGGTGCGCAGCTCGGTCTGACCTGCGGGGCTGCAGCTCGGAGGAGACTACCTTCCATCAGAGTGCAAGGACCTCGCCCCCTGAACAGCCCCGCCCCGCGGGTCACCCGGGTCCCGGCGCCGCGCGCCACCGCTTCGGCGGGCAGCCCCCGGGCTCCTGCCTAGGCGAGCCGGCGCGGGGGCAGCCGGGCCCTCCCGGTTCCCGGACAGCGGGCCTGGGGTACGGGAGGGAGGGCTCTGCCTCTCGCGCCGCGGCCGCCGCACACGACGCGACTCGCAGAACAGGTGTGTGTCCCCGCTCGCTCAGCGCACGGCCCCGACACCTTCTGTCACCGGCAGCGCGGCGCCGCCCTGTCCTCGGCCTTTCCCCGCTCGCCCCGGACTGCGGCAAGCGAACTCAACGCCACTTTTGCCGGGTTTCCGCGGGCCGGGAGGGATCGGCATCGAAGACGCCCTCGTCGCTCTTCCTCGACGCTCTTTCTGCCTTTCCCTCCTCGGCTCATTTTCCATTTGCGGGAAGAACCCCGGAGGCGGGCAGAGGAGGAGGCCGGCACCCCTGCCCAGTCGGCTTCCTCCAGCCTGACCCGCAGCTTCCTCCCGGCCCGCCCTTTTTTCCTCTTTATTTTTCCTTTCTTTCCCCTTTGCCCATCAAGCCGAGTCTGGTTGAGGGGGACGAGAGGCGAGACGTGGCTGGTGGGCATCGTGGGCAGAGGGTCTTCGCTCTGAGCTGCTCCGGGGCAGGAGGCCAGGGACCCCAGACTGACGGCCCGGCCCCGCCGGGCATAGCTGAGCCCCACGCCGAGCGCCCCCGCCCCATACACCCGCTCCCGGTGCGACGCGCGCCCGGCTCGGGGCCCGGGCCCTGGCCCTCCGCTGGAGCCGCGGCCCGGCCCGAGGCAGCGCGTTCTGATCGGGAAGCGAGAGCTCTTCCCCTGCCTCCGAGCAGCCCGAGCCCCGGCTACTTCTGGGCTCCCGTCGGCTGGGGTCCACCCGGGTCTCGAGCTCTTGGAGGGGCTCCTGGAGCGGAGGACAGACCGGGCATCCCCTCAGATGGCCTCACCACCGTGGGCGGCCTCGCCCGGGGGGCCACACGGAAGCTCTCCGCCCAAGTTTGTTGTGCCCTGGAAGAAAAGGTTTTCCCTTACAAAGCACAAAGGCGAAACGCCCAGGCGGAGCCCTGAAAAGCCCGGGGTTGGGGAGGGGGCGGCCGGAGGCTCCGGAGCGCGGTGGCGGGCCAGGCTCCGCGCGGACAAGGTCGCTCTGCCGCGGCTGACGAGCGCGGCTGTGGCGGCCGCAGGACTGCAGTGCCCGCCGTGCTCGCTGAAAAGTTTTGTTCTCAAGTCGGAGGAAGAGAAATTGTTACTCAGTTTAAGGCAAGTCTAAGATTAAAAATAAAACTACAAAAAAAGCCACGCGCCGCTGTCTGTACCGCGGTCCTCCCACCCCGCTCGGTGGAACTGCTGGGAGAGAGTCCCGGCCCGGGAAATCCCGGAGACCCCCCCTCCACGCGTCGGGCTGCTCTGAGACCAGGCCGGCGGGCCGGGCGGAGCGCGAGTTTACCGGCTGCGTTTCGAGCGGTCCACCTCTGGGCCAGCACCTGCCTCCTTCCTGCCCGCGGCGGCTCCCCCCACCCCACCCCCACCTCCTCCACGCCCTTCACCCCCGCCCCCTCCAGGAAAGTAAGCCGAGCCCCCGGGGGCCCCAGGCTTCCAGCCTCTCCCCGAGTACCCCACCCGGGCCGGCCGCGTGTTGTGTGGGGGCGGTCGAGGTCCTTTCTCATTCGGATCGCCCTTTCCCCATCCCGCCAGCCGCCTCGGGCACCCCGCTGAGTACCACCCGGCTCCGGCCCCGCCGGAAATCACCGCGGGATCCACGGGGGAGCCGGGCGACAGGGCATTCCGGCGCTCGACCCAAACAAAGTGGGAATGTGGCTTATTAAAAGATGGAGAAAAAGAGTCCTGCTCCCTTCCCTCGCTGCCCCTGCCCCCTCACCCTCCCTGCCTGTCCAATTCCCGCGTCTGGTCCCTCCCCCTCGCACCCCCCAAATAAAACACATTAAGGAAAACTCAAGACGGAAAGTTTGAGTGAGGCAGCGCACTCAGTGCGCAGGGCACCGACGCCGGGAGGCACCGTCGCGAAGATCCGAGACGCGCCAGTCCAGGTCCCAGCCCCTGCCCCTGCCGCCGGGGAGCCGCCCGAATCCCCAGGAAAGCGACCCGGAAAGTTAGCCGGGCTTCTGAGACGCCCGGCCGCCCTCGTACCCACCCCTCTGGGGTACGCACACGCATCCACTCCCCTTTCTGGTCTCCGTACTTGCCGTATAAATTCCTTGGGAGAACGGTCGCACTTTTCAGGACACAGAGGGAAGGAGGCTGTGAGTGTGGTGCATGAAAAGTCCCGGGTGCGCAGAGCCGGCGGAGGCAGCGGCGGCGGCGGCGGCGGCAGCAGCAGTAGGCGGCTGGCCCCGGGTTTGTGTTCGCGAGCTGCCTGGGATTGCATGTACAGATCAAGAGACTTGGTTGGTGTGAGAGAAGGAGCAGTGCTGCCTCTCAGCGCTGGCTCTAATCAGTGAATGAGCCTCCACTCTCCCAGGGACTCGGAGACACACGCGCGCACGCACACACATACACGCACACACGCGCACATTCTCTCACACTCACACACATACAGGCACTCTGAGCCCTGAATACATTAGGGCACTAAGGGACTCTGGGAAATGGAGTCCAGACCCGGGACACTCCTGGAGAACAGACCTGCTGGCCCTTGCGAAAGAGCTGGAAAGTCTTGGGGTCGCGAGACGTAGGGGAAATGGAAGAGAGATCCTGCTTTTGTTCACATTTACCCCCGCCACTGAAAGATCTCTGTGGATGGTTGGCTGTTCTTCCTTTCTTGAACCAAAAGCGACCAAGAGTAAATGGTTATCTTTAAAACGGACACCCACTGCAGCTGAATGACTCCCTCATAAACTCTGCCTTGGTCCCAGAAAAATCTTGCCTATCGCTTTGCTCCTGAAACGCTTCTCTGGGTCTTTGCCTATAAAAATAAGATAATAAATGAATATAAATAAAACTGGTACTGGCAGAGGGGATGCAGAGGGCCTAGTTTAGCACCCATATTTGAGAATAAAAAATTTTATTGGTGTTTATATTTACAGTTCGTTCTTTTCAAATAATTTTATATCATCCTTTAATTCACCACATACAGAAAGATAAATAGGGGAAATGGATGAAGAACTAACATTCCCTGAGTGCCTTCTAGAAGCTGGGTTATGGGACTAAATGCCTTTACATAATCTCATTTAATCCTTAGATCAATTCTGGAGAGAATATTAGCACTATTTTATATACAGAAGAGGAAAGTGAGGTTGAAAGGTTTTGTAACTTGTCCGTGGGAACATGGTTAACTAGTCTAGGATAGCAGGTAGTGAAACCCAACCAAAATCTAACCCCGGTTTATGAAATCACTCCTTTCTTTTGTGGCTCAGTTTCTTAAACCATAGATTTCTCATCTCAAAAAGAAAGGGCGGAGGGTAGAATACATACTGATAATTCCTCCTCCAAAGAACCACATGGATTACAAATTGCCTACCTAAAAAACAAAGAGCCCTCACAGTCTCATTCTTGCTATTGTTTCATGGTCTCCTTTTTCCTCACAATTTCTTACACATTAAAGTAGCATCTAAATATTATGTATGTTTAATGTGTTGTATGTGTTGTTTGTGTTTAATTTTTTTAGTTAGCAACTCTTTAAATAGTTAATTTGATCAACCTAGAGTTCTATGCTTATGACTATGTCTGTCTCCATGTTGAGTCATTCATTCACACAGCAGCATTTCATGTATTAGGCACTATTCTTCCCACTAGATTATTCTTTCCTGCTGGATTATAAGCTTCGTGAAGGCAAGAACCATGTTTGTTTTATTTAGCATTATACCTCAGCATCTAACAGTGTCATTCTCTTATTTGAATAAATAAAGATATAAAAGTAAAATGAACAAAATTTTTGCCTCCATTATCTAGTAGGTGGGACTAGAGTTAGAAAACAATTTGATTCGTGCTGTGATTAGGGGACCTTGTAATTTATTGGCTGCAGACAAGTTTAATAGTGAAAAGCACTATTAATCATTATGCTGGGATGGAAGGGAATCCTGAACCAAGTGGATTGAATGGTCACTCTAACTAAGTAAGGTGTTTCATTCATTCATTTAGCAAGCATTTATTGGGAACTCTTTTGTATGGTGTGTTGGAGAAACTACAAACCACTTGAAGTATGAGCATTGACTACAAGAGAAAATCAGGAGAAGTGGGGCAAAGGACTGTGGACTTATTCTACAGCTGATGAGAAACACCTAGAGGGTTTTTCAGGTGTGTGACATGATGGAATTTCTTTGTTAAGAAGAGCACTAGTTACTGTGTGAGCAGAGTGGAGTTTTGACTGCAGGTAGGGAGACCAGCTAAGGAGTCTGTTAAAGGTAATTCAGTTGGAATGTAATAGGGCCTGAACCAAGGCACTGGGGCAGTAGGAATGGAGAAGAGGGGACAAATTACTATGAAATCTAAAAGGTGGAATTAACAGGATTTAGCCATTTACTATAGTTGATGAAGGCAGAAAACCCTATATAAATCCTAAATAGTATTTTATTATTATAGGGCAAGATGCTATCAGTACTTTAATGTTCATTAGTAATAAAAGGCTTCTTCAGATGAGCTTACAGAGTTCCCATAAATCCAGTGCAAGTAGATGATACTGATAAGAAGCCCCATGTCAATCACCAAGCCAAACATTCTAATTGCTACCATATTCTACCGTCTGCACTATGATGCAAGTACTTAGGTTTGGAAGAAATAATCCCTGTCTACAAAGACAATCTGAATTTAAAATTCAAATGCACAACCCCCACAAAACCATAGTATTATCATATAATGCAAAATCGAATATATAATACCTCACTAATTCACAGGGCATGTGTCCAGCAACCTCAGCTATCCAAAACACAATGAACCAGGAAAAAGCAAAAGGGGTCTCAGAATAGCCAAAATAAACATTACAAAGACCATGCACTAAAGTTAACACATTTTACCCCTAGGAGAATTCCTCAAGCCTTCACTCAGAGCTGATTTACTCTTTCTTAGGTACAATTCTAATAAGCTTGATTATTTGGCTTTCCCATTCACAGCTGATTAAGACTGTCAAATTAAAAGGGGGCAGCCATTAAAAAGAATGAGATAGACTTGAATGGACTGACATGTAAAGATACCTATTGCATTGTCCAGTGGGAAGAAAAGCCAGTCATAGAACAGTGTGCAGAATATGATTTGATATTTGTGTATACACGAGTATACACATGCGTTGACAGAAAATGACTGGGAAGAATACACATCACACTGCTAACAATGGTTGTACCTAGAGAGTGAGTGTGGATGTGGAGGAGGGGCAAGGTGGGAAGCCAAGAGTGAGGGAGGACTTTGAGTTTTTACTTGGAATGCTTCTGTTTCTGTGTCAGTGAACATATATTCTTTTATAATTTTAATATCCATTAAAGGACACACAATAGGAGCAAAAGATAGTGTTGTTAGAGGGAGCACACGGACATCAAGTTGTGACCAAAACACAAGAAGCGAGCCTAAGAACTCTCAGCCCAGAAGAGGATGGAGTTATTTGGCGTGCAGGCAAGAAGTCATGTCCCATCAGTGTCCCCAGAGGATGTCATGAATTCCAAACCAGCATAAGGCTGGTGCTCTCAGGGAGAAGTCATCAAGGAACACATTATGCTCAGTATATTTTACTTAAGCGAGGAGGCATGTAAAAACTTAAAAAAAGCAAATTCCCGCTGAAAGCAGGTTTTGATACTTTAGGAAGCAAATTTCAGTTGCCTGGAAAATAGACTTTTGTGGAACACATCACTCCCTAAAGATGAGAAGGAGAGGCGATATTACTTTATGTAAGAGCAGAGGGGATGCAGAGGAGATGGTCCATAAACTCAGTATTCAAAAAATATTGATTGAAGTTCTAGCACGTGCCAGTCACTAATGAGACAAAGATAAATTTAAAAATAGTCCCTTCCCTCGAGAAGCTTACAGTCTAGCAGCAGCAGAAATGGATAGGAAAACAGTGAGCAGCACTGTACAATGTGAGCAGTGCTGTAATGGAAACTCTGGGTAAAAGGTGGTGGGAACACAAAAAAAAGGTGATCCGAACTCTGCCTGGCATTATTAGGAAAGGAGGCAAAACGTAAGTGGATGTTCGAAAAAACTGTTGTATGGGGCGATATTTAAACTGTTAAAAAAAATGACTCTTATGGGATGATACTTCAATCGGAATTTTAAGGGTAAGTAGAGTTTGTTGTTGTTCAGTTGCTAAGTCATGTCTGACTTTTCGTGACCCTATGAACTGCAGCACTCCAGGCTTCCCTATTCTTCACCATTTCCTGGAGTTTGCTCAAAGTTATGTTCATTGAGTCGGTGATGCCATCCAACCATCTCATCCTCTGCCACCCCCTTCTTTTGCTGTAATCTTCCCCAGCATCAGGGTCTTTTCCAATGAGTCGGCTCTTTGCATCAGGTGGCCAAAGTGTTGGAACTTCAGCTTCAGCATAGTCCTTCCAATGAATATTCAGGGTTGATTTCCTTAAGGACTGACTACTTTGATCTCCTTGCAGTTCAAGGGAATCTCAAGAGTCTTCTCCAGCACCACAAGTCAAAAGCATTAGTTCTTCAGCCCTCAGTCTTCTTTATGGTCCAACTCTGACATTCATACGTGACCACTGGAAAAACCATAGCTTTGAACAGATGGACCTTTGTTGGCAAAGTGATGTCTCTGCTTTTTAATATGCTGTCTAGATTTTGTCATAGCTTTCCTCCCAAGTAGTAAGTGCCTCAATTTCTTGGCTGCAGTCACCATCCACAGTGATTTTGGAGACCAATAAAATAAAATCTGCCGCTTTTCCATTTTCCCCTCATCTGTTTGCCATGAAGTGATGGGACTGGATGCCATGATGTTAGTTTTTTGAATGTTGAGTTTTAAGCCAGCTTTTTCACTCTTGTCTTTCATCATCATCAAGAGGCTTTTTAGTTCCTCTTCACTTTCTGCCATTTGAGTGGTTTACCTAGGGAGAAACTAAGAACAGCTCTCGGGATGAGGGACTAGCATACACTAAGCCTCAGAGACCTGACAGTTACTGGCACATTAAGATACTGCATTTCAAACTTTTCCACAAGAAAGAAGTAGTGTCTAAGGACAAGCCTGAAATGACTTTCTATTAGCTGGAAATTTATGTATCTTGTTTTATTTTTTAAAAAATCAGTGGAAATTTTGCCTTCAAGTTCACAAATATATTGTGCTTTAATACAAAACAATACTTTAAATTATTTATCATCTGGTAAAACTGATGCCCTATAAAAATGCACCGCATTTACCCAGTACTTCCTTGTATCTGATGTATAACACTAAGTGATCCCTCATGGAATCTTGTTCCTAACTTGAAAAACAAAGGTATATAAGACATAGGGTGCACTGGAAATGTGAAGCAACAGGTTGTGAAGGGTTTTGTTTGTCACAGTAAGGAACTGGATGCTTCAGAGTCTAGCTAACTCCTATTTGTACTTCAAGACTCGGCTTAGGCATGGTCTCCTCCAGGAAGCTTTGCTGTCTACCAGTCCTCTCTCCTCTTCAACTGCTGTTAACCTAGCATCCAATGCACTTATCTATCCACTTACCACATTGTGCTGGAATTATTGATTAAGTTCTCAGGCTCCTCTACTAGAATTTGATCTGCTTAAAAGCAGTTGTTTTGCATAGTACTTAGCACAATAGATACTGGTATCTGTTAGGCTGCATTGATTTAAATCTGAGGACAAGACTCAGGAAGCAAGGACAAGATAAGGCGCTCCTCTCTATACTCCCAAAGAATCTTGTGCCTACACTGTCAATGCTAATATGAGACTGTACCAATGCTGTCTGCTTACTTGTCTGTCTCTCGATCTAGACCATAAGCTTCTTGAAGGGAGGAACCATTTGCTCACAAACACTGCATCCCAAACACTTAGTATTTGCCTGACACAGCACAGTAGGTGATGGATGAATATGCAGAATGAATGAATGAGTAGCCATTAAAAATTCTCAAGACAGGGATGACAGGATCAGATCAGGGTTTAGAAAAATAAGGTTGGAGGCAATTTTAAACGTAGACTCTGCATGCTAAGTCGCTCTGTCATGTCTGACTCTTTGCAACCCTATGGACTGTAGCCTGCCAGGCTCATCTGTCCACGGGGATTCTCCAGGCAAAAATACTGGAGTGGGATGCCTGCGCCCTCCTCCAGGGGATCTTCCCAACCCAGGGATCGAACCCCCGTCTCTTATGCCTCCTGCACTGGCACGCAGGTTCTTTAGCACGAGCACCACCTGGGAAGCAAAGAAATTAGGGGGAAATTGCAAAAGAAACATAGGACATGCTGGTAAAAGACTGTCTTAAGAAATGTCTTTCTAATTGGCTAACTTGATTAAATGTTCATATTTATTTTACAAGGCTGATTTCTTCCTTCTCTTAGGATTGCCAAACAGAGGATATTCAGTTACCTCGTTTAGGAAGCCTTCTCTGACCCCAACCGCCATCACGCTGGTGCCTCCGTGTACATCTGTAGGTCACTGAGGGCAGCGATTACGTCTTATTCATCTTAGTATCTCCAATGCCTAGGACATGCCTGCTCAATAAATGTTTGCTGAATGAATGAACACATAAATTGATCTATTAGTATACTGTACTCAAGTTCCGACCAAGACACAGAGGACCTAATGATCCCTAGCGTGCAGGTTTCTGGAGCCAGGAAACAGAACAAATAAAGCAAGACTAGATACGGAGGTCCACCTATTCCACAGGTAGCACAGGGTAAATTTCTCTCTCTGACCCCTCCATCCTCATTCTGAAGAATAACTCTCAATGAGTGAAAATCAATAAAAGTCATTTTAAGGGAAGTAGGTTTAGAAAAAGTCTCTGCAGGAGGAGAAAGGAGGAGGGGAACTTCAAGTTCAACCAATTTGGACTTTTTTATGAGAACTTGTAAGCTTCAAAAAACCTTTACAAAATAAAAAGTCTCCTTTTTTTTCCCCCCACACTCCCTTTCAAAAGGAACCCCCCTGCACACACTACAAACCAATAGTCTTTTTGAGATCCCCAGCTTTATAACCAGAAAGGAAAAAAATAAATCCACAGCAGAAATAAAAACTCCTCCATTTCTCAGAATGATATCAACAGGAAACTTTCTGAAGTGGTTGCAGACAGCTCTCAGAGACATTCAACCAACATTGATGATGAGACTGACCCAGCAATCAATCAACAAATATTTACCGGCAGCATACTATGGATAAGGCATTAGGACAAAGTTTTAAAAGATGTCCAAAGAAAGAAACATAAGATGCACTTTCTATCCTCTGAGAAGCTTATGGATTTGTGATGTTACACCATAATCAAGTGAAAGTCACTCAGTCATGTCCTACTCTTTGTGACCCTATGGACTATACAACCCATGGAATTCTCCAGGCCAGAATACAGGAGTGGGTAGCCTTTCCCTTCTTCAGGGGATCTTCCCAACCCAGGGATTGAACCCAGGTCTCCCTCATTGTAGGCAGATTCTTTACCAGCTGAGCTGCAAGGGAAGCTCAAGTCATAATCAAAGAAAAATTAAATAATATCCAACTCAGATGTATGCAGATGAAATTTATCAAATGAGTAACACAGGCAGACTGTCATAGGATTTTAAAGGCCAGAGAGATCATCAGGATTTGAGGTGTCCTGAAGTGTTTTTGCTCAAAATTCTCCAAGCCAGGCTTCAGCAATACGTGAACTGTGAACTTCCAGATGTTCAAGCTGGTTTTAGAAAAGGCAAAGGAAACAGAGTTCAGATTGCCAGCAGCCACTGGATCATAGAAAAAGCAAGAAAGTTCCAAAAAAAAAAAAAGATCTATTTCTGCTTTATTGATTATGCCAAAGTCTTTGACTGTGTGGATCACAATAAACTGTAGAAAATTCTGAAAGAGATGGGCATACCAGACCACCTGAACCTGCCTCTTGAGAAACCTATATGCAGGTCAGGAAGCAACAGTTAGAGTTGTACATGGAACAACAGACTGGTTCCAAATAGGAAAAGGAGTACATCAAGGCTGTATATTGTCACCCTGCTTATTTAACTTATATGCAGGGTACATCATGAGAAACGCTGGGCTGGAAGAAGCACAAGTTGGAATCAAGATTGCCGGGAGAAATATCAATAACCTCAGATATGCAGATGACACCACCCTTATGGCAGAAAGTGGAGAGGAACTAAAAAGCCTCTTGATGAAAGTGAAAGAGGAGAGTGAAAAAGTTGACTTAAAGCTCAACATTCAGAAAACTAAGATCATGGCATCTGGTTCCATCACTTCATGGCAAATAGATGGGGAAACAGTGGAAACAGTGACAGACTTTATTTTGGGGGGCTCCAAAATCACTGCAGGTGGTGATTGCAGCAGTGAAATTAAAAGACGCTTACTCCTTGGAAGGAAAGTTATGACCAACCTAGACAACATATTAAAAAGCAGAGACATTACTTTGCCAACAACGATCCGTCTAGTCAAGGTTTTGGTTTTCCAGTGGTCATGTATGGATGTGAGAGTTGGACTGAAAGCTGAGTGCTGAAAAATTGATGCTTTTGAACTGTGGTGTTGGAGAAGACTCTTGAGAGTCCCTTGGACTGCAAGGAGATCCAACCGGTCCATCCTAGAGGAGATCAGTCCTGAGTGTTCATTGGAAGGACTGATGCTGAAGCTGAAACTCCAGTACTTTGGCCACCTCATGCGAAAAGTTGACTTTTTGGAAAAGACCCTGATGCTGGGAGAGATTGGGGGCAGGAGAAGAAGGGGACGACAGAGGATGAGATGGCTGGATGGTATCATCGACTCGATGGACATGGGTTTGAGTAAACTCTGGGAGTTGGTGATGGACAGGGAGGCCTGGCGTGCTGCAATTCATGGGGTTTCAAAGAGTCGGACACGACTGAGTGACTGAACTGAAGTGTTTTGGGAGAAGGTGGGATTTAAGTACAGCTTAAAGGAGTTAGGATTTGAATATTGAAGAGTGCAAAATATCACAAAAATAATGCCCATGGCATTATTTGTCAAGAAACAATTTACTCATGTTGGCACCTTAAAGACTGTTCGCCTTGGTAGTTATTAAAATCTGAGGTGGAAGTAGAAAGAACACTGCGGTTAAAAGTGAGTGAAGACAGAGTCTGAGTTTGATCCCGTTTCTACCACTTATTGATTACTCTCCAGTGTGGGGAGTTATTCTTCACCATTTGTAGCAAAGAAGTGCTCAGTGACTGATAGATCCTTGCTCTCCCCTCAAGGCCGAGGTTTGTAGTCTGAAACTTCTAGGGATTGAAAAAGATTGCTTTAACTGAAAAAAAGTAAAAGAAAACAAACTTGTAGAGAATAGGTCGCCCGCTCTTTTGCTTTCACTCTATCCAACAGAGCAGCATTTCCCCTGCTGGTTTCCATTTGGAGTAAGACTTTAGTATCCTTATTGTTGATTTTGAGACATCCCTTCCTAAAAGTACTCTTCCTAAAGCTTTTCTTATTGAAAAGTACTCTGAATCCTTCTCACCTCCACAGTCATCCCCAAACTTTTCTAGACAATAAAATGCTTCTGATGGAAAGCAACGAACTTTGCAGATTTCAGATTCCTGTTACTTGCATTTATTCAGTCATTGATTTAATAAATATGTAGGAGCACCTGTTTTTGAAAGATGAAAAGCCATCAAGTGGAAACAACTTCACTTACCACCTCCAACTTGCACCTGAACCTCTCTCTCCTTGTTCTCTTCTGTTGCAGAGAAGGTGGGAAGGCCAAGAGCCCCTACCCGCCTTTAAAAGCTGGACCCTCACCTGTGCTTTGGAGCCCTGGCTGCCTTTGGGAGCCTTTGCACTGGTTTGTCTCTTTCCTGCCTCCAATCTTCCTCTTTAGTGGTTCTTTTCCATTCGATATTTAAATGTATTCAAGTAGCTCTCATAGGACAGGAAAGACTGCCTCAGTCCTTCATCTACATGTTTCTTCAGCTCTCACTGCATTCTCTCCTCTCTCCTTCCCAAACTTATGGCAACTGCTACCTATATGCTCTGACTCTATTTTCTCACCTCCCACCTACTCCTAGACCAACTAATCTGGATTTTGTGCCTGCCATTTCTCAAAAACTGTCCTCAGTAAGATCTTCCAGTTTCATTTTTCACGACGATTCTTCTTTTAAATGCTTTCTTCCTTTGGCTTTTGTCATATCACATGTTTGGGATTTTCTTCTTTCTTCTCTAGCTGCTCCCTCTTAAACATTTTCGACAGATTTTCTTTTTTGAATCACTAAATGTCTTATGTATTCTATTCTAACATCTCTTCCCACACTGAATTTTTCCTAACGTAAATGCATCTACCTCCCTGGCTGTATCACCACTGATATACCTAAAACTGCCAAATCAGTAGCTCCAGACAAACAGATACAACCGAGCCCTCCACCTGAATATTTCGCTGGTACCTCAAACTCGGTATATCCAAACCTGGACTCGTTATCTTCATTCCCAAACTTGGTCCTTCTCTGGTGTTCCTTAACTCAGTCAATAACAGTGCCAGCTGTTTGGGGAACCATCCTTGATCATTTCTTCTTCACCTTTCACAACAAATCAATCACCGATTTTGTCATTATACCTTCTAGATATTTCCAAAAATCATCCTTTTCTCCATTTCTACTACCATCACCTCTAAGCTGCTACAACAGCCTCCTTCTAGAAAGAGTGAATCTGTTTACATCACTTCCAGTGCTTAAATTATGGCTGCCCATTGACCTAGGGTAAAGTTCACAGTCCTTAATATGCTCTACAAATTCGTACAAGTTCTGACTCCTGCCTGCATTTCCAATTTCATGCCATGTCCGTTTCCCCCAGTCCTCTTTCCTCTCCTGTCATATCGATCTCTTCTCAGTGTTTTAATTTATCATATTCTCTCCACCTCAAGATCTTGCTCTCTTTCCCACTCCTATCAATCTCTGCCCTTCACCTAACTTCTCCTTTTCATCTTTTCTTATTTCAGCTTAACTTTTCTGGACTTAGTTGCATAGTTGGTTAGTTTTCCTTTTATGTATTCACATGATGCCCCCCCTTTTTCTAATACTCCTCACTATTATACTGTCTTCCCTAATAAGTAGCCCTATAATCTTCAAGAGGACAAGTGTCATACCTTTCACATTTATCAATGTATTCCATGTACATAGCATTGGTTGTTGTTCAGTTGCTAAGTCATGTCTGACTCTTTATGACCCCTATGGACTGTGGCACACCAGGCTTCCCTGTGCTTCACTGTCTCCCGGAGTTTGTTCATGCCCATTGAGTTGGTGATGTTATCTAACCATCTCATCCTCTGTTACCTTCTTCTCCTTTTGCTGTCAATCTTTCCCAGCACCAGGGTCTTTTCCAATGAGTTCGCTCTTTCCATCAGATGGCCAAAGTATTGGAGCTTCTCAAGAGTGTTCTCCAGCACCACAATTCAAAAGCATCAATTGTTCGTTGCTCAGCTTTCTTTATGGTCCAACTCTCATATGACTATTGGAAAAACCATAGCTTTGACTATACAGACCTTAGTCGGCAAAGTGATGTCTTTGCTTCTTAATACCCTGTCTAGGATGGTCACAGCTTTCCTTCCAAGGAGCAAGCATCTTTTAACTTCATGGCTGCAGTCACGGTCCACAGTGATTTTGGAGCCCAAGAAAAGAAAATCTATCACTGCTTCTACTTTTTGCCCTTCTATTTGACATGAAGTGATGGGACCAGATACCATGATCTTAGTTTTTTGAATGTTGAGTTTTAAGCCAGCTTTTTCACTCTCTTCTTTCACCCTCATCAAGAGGCTCTTCAGTTCCCTTTCACTTCCTGCCTTTAGAGTGGTTATCATCTACACATCTGAGGTTGTTGATATTTCTCCCAGCAATCTTGATTCCAGCTTGTGACTCATCCAGCTTGGCATTTCACATGGTGTACTCTGGATATAAGGTAAATACGCAGTGTGACAATATATATCCTTGTCGTATTCTTTACCAATTTTGAACCAGTCAGTTGTTCCATGTAAGATTGTAACTGTTGCTTCTTTACCCAAATACAGGTTTCTCAGGTGACAGGTAAGGTGGTATTCCCATCTCTTTAAGAATTTTCCACCATCTGTTGTGATTCACACAGTCAAAGGCTTTTGAGTAGTCAATGAGTAGAAATTTCTCTGGAATTCTCTTGCTTTCTCTATGATCCACCAAATGTTGGCAATTTGATCTCTGGTTCCTCTGTCTTTTCTAAACCCAGCTTGTAAATCTGGAAGTTCTTGGTACATGCACTGCTGAAGCTTTGTTTGAAGGATTTTGAACATAACCTTGGGGCTTCCTTGGTAGCTCAGCTTGTAAAGAATCCACTTGCAATGTAGGAGACCCTGATTCGATTCCTGGATCAGGAAGATCCCCTGCAGAAGGAAAATGGCAACCCACTCCAGTATCCTTGCCTGGAAAATCCCATGGACAGAAGAGCATGTTGGGCTACAGCCGATGAGGTGGCAAAGAGTAGGACACGACTGAGTGACTAAGAACAAAAGAAGCATGAACATAATCTTACTAGTGTGGGAAATGAACGCAATTGTCCAGTAATTTGAAGATTTTGAAGGGCAGTGCATAGCATAATATCTAGCAAATTATAGTTAATAAAATATCAATTCATTCATTTAATAAGCCACAGGCCAACTTTATCTTTATTTCTGTAAATATTTCCTTGAACTCTCCAAGCAGAGTTGATAACTTCCATGTTGACATCATCACTTTACTGAAGACACTAGTTCTATTTTTGGACTTCAGATACTAAATTGCAATTGCTTATTTACAAGTTTATTATTTAATGTGAGCTTCTTGTACATCGGGATTGTGTCTTATTTTTTTTATCCCTAACACTTCACTTAGTCTCTGGAACAAAGTAAATGCTCATTAAGTGTTTATAGAATTGAATTTGACAAACTCTGCCAGCTGGCTGGATATGAAGGAATATGGAAAGTCAAAGATAAACTCTGAACTGTGGTCTAGCCTTCAGTAGAAATGGAGAAGTTGGTAATGGAGGGTGGTTGAGAAAATAAACATATGCAGTTGTTAACATAGGTATTGATAGCAGTGGTGACAAAGGGGAAAAGTTACTGAGTAGGAAGTTCAGTGAAGCAATTGAGACTTGAAAGGACAACCATGAAGATATTTCCCAGGGTAGGAAGTCTGCTGTAGCCAGAGGGGGGGCTAATGAGTAGCTTACCTTCGAATTTGTTTAGGACAGTCCCAGTTGACACCTAGCATAACATGGTTCCCTCCCCCTTATACTCTCAAAAGTGTCCAAATAAATTTTGTGGTCAGTCTACTAGAAGACCACTTGAATTTGGAAAAGTTGAATGAGTTCGGGAGAGGAATATTTAGGACACGAGCGTGGCAAGGGATTAGAGTGATTTCAAGTTGCAAGTAGTGAAGGAATGTACTGACCTGAGTGACATTTTTGACGAGCTAACTATGAAATGAGACAGCTAGCTGCTCTTAAATAAGAGCACTTAACTCTTACAAAACCCCCTATAGGTAGGTATTTTGCAGTTAAAATAACTGATGCTCAGATTAAGTAACCTGCTTAAAATTTAGCTAAACCATAGCTGAAAAGGAAAACATAGCTATAAAGGAAAAATAACAAAATATAAACAAATAATTGGAAAAAACAAGTCAAAGGGGGAACTATCTGGAAGTCACTGGAGGTCCCTTCTCTGATAATTTCAAGCAGTTTGGGTAGAAAGGGAGAAATAAGGCATCAGTATGATAGATTGACCATAGTTCAGGGCAACCACTACTACCAAGCTCCTTTGCTGTAACCTGTTGAATCAGTGTCCATTATTTTCTGGAGTAGTGATCTTCATTGAAAGGTAGTCTGTTTTTCCCAAGAGGGAATTAAATCCAAGAAGTAATTTCAGTAAAATTGGAAAATAGACCCTTCCATTGTGGGACACTTCTGGCTTCGAAACAAGCTCTCAGGTAGAGAAAAATCAAATATTTAGGGGCAAATGGAAGTTAATCTTAGCTAAAATGGATGTCAAATAATATATCATTGCAACGAACACGTGAGCAGGAAAGGGATAACCTAAGGAGAGCCTGGAAATGCGTGTATAGAAGTGAAAACTATTCCAAAAGTCAAACAGAAGCTAAGCAGTGGAATGACATGATGGGAGGAGTGTGCAGAAGAGCCACGCAAGACAAATGAATATAAACATCTCACGAGAATGACTTAAAGGCGCTAAGTTGGAAAAGGAGTTGACGCTTGTGATAATTTCTTCAAAGTGAGTGAAAATTGTATTTTAGCAGTAAATATCCTTCAATCTTTCCCAAGAGCTAAATAAGGTGCTCTTTACTGTGCAATAATAGTAGTTTCACTTTTTACTGCCTCTCTCATTGAATGATGCCTAATAAGCAATTATGCTTTAGCTCCGCAGTATCTTTTCCCACGCTTTCTTTTGAAGACTAGAAAGAAGTGAAGGAAACAGCACATGTGCAGTTTGAATTTCACTTCATGGCAACCAGTTTTAAGAAGCCCTTTGCAAAAATGAGTTTCATTTAAGAATACTTTTGGTCCATCTGCCCTTCCATGGGACAACACAGACTAGTGAAAAGAGCAAGTACTGTGAGCCAGGAAAGAAAAACACTGCCTAGCTGTGGAACTTGAGCAAATCATATACTTTATTACTCTTTTTTCCCTACCTGTATTATAGGGGGTTTTTGGTGACAAATTCTACACAAAAGTAAGGTAGGTGTTATTATGGAATACCTACCAAGTATTAAATCCATTTAAAAGTCATAAAAGCAGTTAACTTTCATCATTTCTTCCTACTATTTTTTTTAACAATCTAATATTTCATTGAATAAAGACTTAAGGACCTTAACAGATTGAAGAAATGCCAGAGGTCTAGTTAAAGTTTGATTGAAGAAGTAATTAGAATTAAATGACCTCTTCTTAAATTAGATATTAATCAAACAATAGACAAACATTTGTTCAGTGCTTGCTATATGTCAGGACTTAGGTTGTATGGGGATGTGCTAAGAAGTACTACAGTTCATGTAATCAAAGATAATTTCCATCCCAATGTCAAAACTGTTTTCCACAGTGTGGAAAATATGCATCTTAGGAGTGATTGTATGTGGCTAAAAAAATAAAGAGCTTCCACAGTGAGAAAATACTGGAATATACCCATAGAAAGCTACGAATATTAGATTCAAAAGGATCCCAGTATCAATGTATGACAAAACCCACTGGAAAAAAAAAAATGAAAAACAAAAAAACAAAAGGATCCCAGAAGTTCAGTGGATAAAGAAGTCACACGGAGCCTCACTGTGTATAATTCTAGCCTAGTTCTGCTAATGTATTTCCTATTGATTCTATAAGGTGTTGTAAGAAAGAACAAATTAAAAATTAAACTTTATACTTCCCCCCTTAAATGTGACAACTTTAAGTTTTGTTAAGACTTCTAAACTCCATGATTTCTCTTGTGTTGGAAATTTTAACTTAAACTCCCAATTTTTAAATTAAAAATTAATCAGATTTCAAAAAATTCAGTTCAGTCACTCAGTCGTGTCCGACTCTTTGCAATCCCATGGACTGCAGCACACCAGACTTCCCTGTCCATCACCAACTCCTGGAGCTTGCTCAAACTCATGTCCATTGAGTCGGTGATGCCATCCAACCATCTCATCCTCTGCCGTCCCCTTCTCCTCCTGCCTTCAATCTTTCCCAGCATCAGGGTCTTTTCCAATGAGTCAGTTCTTCGCATCAGGTGGCTGAAGTATTGGAGCTTCAACATCAGTCCTTCCAATGAATATTCAGGACTGATTTCCTTTAGGATGGACTGGTTGGATCTCCTTGCAAGCCAAGGGACTCTCAAGAGTCTTCTCCAACACCACAGTTCAAAAGCATCAATTCTTCTGTGCTCAGCTTTCTTTATGGTCCAACTCTCACATCCATACATGACTACTGGAAAAACCATAGCTTTGACTAGATAGACCTTTGTCGCCAAAGTAATGTCTCTGCTTTTGTTAATATGCTGTCTAGGTTGGTCATAGCTTTTCTTCCAAGGAGCAAGCATCTTTTAATTTCATGGCTGCAGTCACCATCTGCAGTGATTTTGGAGCCCAAGAAAATAAAATCTGTCACTGTTTCCATTGTTTCCCCATTGATTTGCCATGAAGTGATGGGACTTGATGCCATGATCTTCGTTCTTTGAATGCTGAAAATTTAAAAAAAAAATTTTTAATTAAAAAATTAAGCAAATATATAATAAACTAAAATAAGAAAGAAATTGGGGGGAAATATCCCCAATCATTTAAAATTTGAGCCTGCAAATGTAAATATTTTAAAATAATAGTTTACGTATCATTTCTATATGTGGAGAATGAAAATAAAGATTGTGCTATAATGGAAGCTCTAAACCTGATCTGCACATGCAGATCTAGGCTAGATTCCTGGGGCATTACTAAGTCCCTCCCCTCCATACACCCCACCCCAAGCCACAAGCACCAAGACCTCCAACCCCTGATTAAATAGGACACCAGTGGACACTGAGCCTAAGAGTTTCATCTTCTTAGGTCCACTTTTCACCACTCACTTCAAAGAGCCTTGAACTTCAAGCTTCTTTGCTTCCACTACTTACCTCTGCTGCATCTGCTGTGACTAATCATACATCTACAAGAAAACAAGTATTTGCAGAACCTTCCAGGCCACAGTTGACTTTTATTAAGCCCTGTGTCCACTGTTTTCATGGGTCAGTTGCGACCAAACCTGCCAAGCTTTGTTCCTATTTTCATAGATCAAAGACTGAAGTAAAAGTATCTGCTGCCCTCCTAAGTTTGTCTTCTATGGAGTGTCATGCCTAAAATGTGCTATTCTTTCTTCAGCCTAATCAAATGCCCTTCTTTTCCATGCTAAAACTTTCCTTTAGCCCTCTGGAAATTCCAAGTCCTCTGCGCCTTCAGTCATTTCTCTGAATGTTCTTTCTGCTTCTTGTCTTATCCAAACCTGGCTCTCTTTTCACTACTTTCCCTGCAACTCTTCCTAGTAACGTCTCCTCATATTCTCACACCTGTGTAGTGTCAGGAGAGGGGGAAACTCCTCAGTGGTGCTCGAAGTCCACTGCTTCTTCACCTCTTTGTAAAAACCCCTACCACCTTCACCCTGACTGGTCATTGTAGTCTATCTCAAACAATGATGGACACTTTGAAGACATAAAACTAAGTGCTTTGAGAGAGTAACTTGAGTGTGGATACTCTTAGAAAGAGTCATCAGAGAAACCTTTCTGAGGAGGTGATGCTAGATTTGAGATTTGTTTTTCCCTAAGAGCTACAGTTTAGGGAGAATTGGGGTAGCCTACCTACATATCTGAAGCCTGAGAACATACAGGGAGGGTGAGGGATGCTTAGCTGTTATGATGATTATTTTCTTTTTAAGAAGTTATTATTTTTAATGAGATATAGTTGATGTACAATATGTTTCAAGTATATAATGTTATATATATATATATATATATATAGAATTCCTCCACAATAACAGCATGGTAAATGTATAATTATAATATGGCAAATAGAAAAGAAAAAGAAAAAAGAAAGAAAGGAATATGGCATGTAAAAAACAAAGAATGTACTATTGAGGAAAATATAACCAGAGGAAAAGAAAATTGACCATGAATGGTTCATGCTACAAAAGAAATTTCTAAAAGCATAGATTAAGTAAAAGAATTCAAAGGTAACACGATAAAACAATGGAATGAGATGAAAAGAGGTATTCTAGAGCAGAGAAATTTAGAGACTCAATGAACACTATTGCATAACTTTTATTTTTTGTTGCTCTTTTTTTTTCATTTATTTTTATTAGTTGGAGGCTAATTACTTTACAATATTGTAGTGGTTTTTGCCATACATTGACATGAATCAGCCATGGATTTACGTGTGTTCCCCATCCCGATCCCCCCTCCCGCCTCCCTCTCCATCCCGTCCCTCTGGGTCTTTCCAGTGCACCAGCCCTGAGCACTTGTCTCATGCATCCAACCTGGGCTGGTGATCTGTTTCACCCTAGATAATATACTTGCTTCATTATTGTTCTCTCAGAACATCCCACCCTTGCATAACTTTTAAATTAAGTAAAACAAGAAGGAACAAGATGATTCTTGGTTTAATATTGGTGCATCAAAGAAAAAAAGGCAATTTTATTTAAAAAATTGAGAGAAGATTTTTAGAAATATGGGAGACAAATAAAGATGGTACAATCTATGGAAAATTGGTGTTCTCAGAGAATGCAACAAATTAAAAAGAAATCTGCTTTAATGTATAACAGAAGAAATTTTTCCTGATATGATCTATGGAGAACTGAATCCACTCATTAAAAGGACATACTGTTTTCCAAGAAAAACCAGTTACAAACAACTGAAACCAAGATAGATCTTGATTAAATCCTTCAGCTTTAAGGAGGAAGAAGGAATTCCTCAGTCATTCAGGCAGAAAAAGCAGGTCACTTAAAAGAGATCTCAGACTTTTCCACCAGATTCAATGGCTGCAAGGTTTCTAGGGGAATAAAGTGAGCCCAAGAATATCACATCTGATCAACTTATCATTTAAGTAAACAAGCCGAACACAGATATTTTTAAACAAGCAAGAACTTAGGGAATAAAGAACATATGATCCCTTCCTGAAAACAAAAAACAAAACAAAAACTTAAGATGAAATCAAACCCATCAAGAGATGAATGAAAATTCTGGGATAAAAGAACTAAAGGAATACGCAACATCACAAAAACAATAGAGCTATGGACTTTAGGTTCTGAGGGGGAAAAATGCAACTCATTCTTAGCCAACTTGTCTTTCAAGTATAATATTAATAAAAAGTAACATTTTATTGTTGTAGCTCTTTTACATATTTTTTAATTTTTATTTATTTATTTGGGTGCATTGGGTCTTAGTTGGAGCATGCGGGATCTTTCAGAGGCAGCCTGTGAACTTTTAGTTGAGGCATGCAGAATCTAGTTCCCTGACCAGATTGAACTGATGCAGGGATGGAACCTGGGTCCCCTGTACTGTGAGCACAAAATCTTAGCCACTGGGCCACCAGGGAAGTTCCACAAGAGTCACATTTTAACAGATACTTTCAAATGATACTCCAAAAATAGCTGTACCAATGGATATCCTACTAGCAGTATTTTGAGAATACCTGTTTCTCCACATCCTCATCAATTGTGTTAAAGATACTATTAAATTTTCAATTAAATAGCAGTGCTACACCCCTCTCATATATCTTTCAAAAATTATACATCAGTCTTATGGAAGGGAAATATCACTGCTTCTTAAATTTCATTTCCTTAGTTAAAAGAGAACTTGAATCATTTTCAACTACCTGTGAGACATATTAATATTGGATATATTTTCTGTGACTTTTCTAATTCATATCTTTGCTCATTTTTCTATTGGGTTGCCTTTTCTTTATTCATTATTAAGTTCTGTTCATATATTGTGGGTCTTCATCCTTTATTTATCCTATGTATTGCAAATATGTAATCCCAGTCCATAACATCTTTCGAATTACAGTGTTTTTCCTTGTATAGAATTTGAATTTTCTTCCTTAGTTAAATGTTTGCTTTACAGTATCTACATGTTATATCTTACTTAAAAGGAACATGTCAACTGCAAGATTTAAAAAAATGTTCTGCACTATTTTCTCATGGTCTGTAAATTTCATCTTTTTCACTTCGATCCTTATCTAATTATCTGCTTCACATAAACTAAGAGTACCAAACTTTGATTATCATACTCACATAAACAATGTGAGTTTATGAGATTTTCCATCTCTCTCTGGAGGTACTTAGGGAGCAGAATTAGTAAACTGGTGTGTTGATGGTATTCCCAGAACTAGTACAGTTGACCCTTGAACAACATGGTTTTGAACTTCATGGGTCCACTTACTTACTGATTTTTTTCAATAGAAAATACTACACAATCCATAGTTGGTTGACTCTGTGGGTGTGAATTCTCAGATATGGAGAAACTTGTAGTTGGAGGGCCAGTTATAAGTTGTGCACAGATTTTCAGCTGCATGGAGGGTCAGTAGCCGTGACCACTGCATTGTTCAAGGGTCGACTATAATTAAAAGAGGGGAATTCTCACCCAGGAGGTCACAGATGAGAAGAATGCTGGGTATCTTACCTAAGGAAGTAGATGGGACAGTGGAGCAGGACCTCTCCTGGGCGGAGGAAGTAGCAGTCCTGAAGACTGATGACTGAAATGTTCAGGTTCCCCTGTGTCCAATAATTTTTTCCCATGGACTTTGCTGGATGCATTCAGCTAAAGTTTATTTCTCTGCCTTTCCTCTCTTTCCTATATTGCAGACCGTACTGAAGCTTCCTTTCCTTAGATGTGTTAATACCACTGATTAGAAATCAAGTAACTGTTCCCAGGGGCCTAGGAGAACTTGGGTTCCTTTCATCACCTGCTGATTAAGTTAAAATCTCTCAAGGGCAACTTGATTTTCCTTATTTGCAAGTTTTAAGTGCTAACTAGAAGAGTTTTATCTGGGAAGAGAAGTCTAACAAAGAAAAGTCGTTGAACAATACAAGATGGTACAGGACAGGCTGATAATTGTCTAGGACAAGAGAGTCATGGAAGGTATTTAGGCGTGGAAATGAGTGATGAAAGTGAAGAGGAGGACTGGTTTGTTGGTCACATGAAAAGGGAAGCTGAAGTTAGGGAACAGCGGGGGACACTGAAGACAGGGATACCAGTCAGAGAGCTGTTGCGGTAACCCAGGCAGCCCGGTTTCAAATGCTGGACCTCAGAGTCTTGGGCAAATTAGACAAATACCACATGATATCACTTACATGTGCAATCTAAAATATGACACAAGTGAACTTATCTATGAAACGGAAACAAACTCACAGACATAGAGAACAGACTTGTGATTGTCAAGGAGGAGAAGAAGGTGGGGGAGGGAGGGATTGGAGTTTGGGATTAGCAGATGCAAACCATTATGTATAGAATGGAAACACAAGCTCCTACTGTATAGCACGGGGAACTATATTCAGTATCCTGAGATAAACCATAACAGAAAAGAATATGAAAGACAATATGAAAAATATGTATAAATGAATCACTTTGCTGTATAACAGAAAGTAATACAATACTGAAATCAACTATACCTCCATAAAATAAGTTTTTAAAAAGTGTTATGCTAAAATATTGTCCATCCTATTAATTTGTTAATCCTCTTAATATGGCTTAGCAATCTCTTTCTTTGTACTGATGCCAACTATTTACCAAGGGCTGGCTTCCCGGTGGCTCAGACGGTAAGGAATCCACCCGCAATATGGGAGACCTAGGTTCGATCCCTAGGTTGGGAAGATCCCCTGGAGGAGGGAACAGCTACCCACTCCAGTATTCTTGCCTGGAGAATTCCATGGACAGAGGAGCCTGGCAGGCTACAGTCCATGGGGTCACAAAGAGTCGGACACGACTGAGCAACTTTCACACTCACAAGGTGCGTGACGTTTAAACATTTTAATATAATCCCTACAACAACCCTATAATTATTTATAGGTAAGCAAAGCAAAGGTCAGAAAATTTTGAGATACTTGTACAAGGTTTCATAGATAGGGAATGACAGTCAGACACTAAATAACATACCACAAATTAAGAGAAATGAAGTTTTATTTTACTACTATTCTGAAAAACAATAATTATTTTTGACAAAACCTGAGCCACAGACAAGCTAAAATAGTGATTTCCAGATTTCTTAACCATGCATACTTACTAGGAAAAAAGCCTACATTCCCTCAATATATTTATTTCTAAATTACTATTCTTAGGTAATATATCAAGGTACAATAGGGGAAGTTTTGTAATGATTGTGTAAACCCACATTTCACAAACTCTTCTACTTTTTAAAATAATTTTTAAAAGTTTTTGCTGATTTCTTGTCAAATCTGATAAGCTTGTAATTGTTTTTAATCTGATAATCTGACTAAGCATTCCTACTAGGAATAGAACTGATTGCTTGGGCTTGCATTTTGGGGGTATTATTTAAAAGTCATGTTTTCTTTGTAGGAATCTTTTAAAACCATCTGTCCTTTCTATGAAAGTGTTCAATTAAAACTAGTTAATATAATCAGCAAATCCCTTAGCTGGACACATGTTTACTGCATTAGGTCATAAGCACCCTAGTCAACTCCATATTGTTGAATTCCCTGTCTCCCCTCGGGTACATCAGGTTCGCTACAGCACAGGTGACCAAGTGACTTATCAGAGAGGGTGCCTGTCTCAGTGTGTTTGTCAAATATCAGCAAATCCCAAATTTCTTTCTTTCTTTCTTTTTTACATTAAAAATACATATAAATTATCGTTCAAACATTTGCTTCCTGACCTTTGAAGACCCGGAGATCAGAAGGTTGTCTCAAGCCAACTAGGTTTTCTAGTTGGCTTTCTATACTCAATCCAGAGTCTTCCTGAAAATGAGGTTCCAGGAAGAAACATGGGCATCCGGGTCTCTCTGTTCACCTTGTAATGGGTGAGCCTACTCTGCCTGGAGCCTGGGGAGGAGGGGGGCTGGGCCTGGTCATCTCAATTTTAAGGTTCTAGAGCCCAGAAGAATCATAGCAAAACCCTTAAACTGAGCTCTGTTCCCTTGTTTTCCTGGTGACTGTCACAAGAAGACATAGAATTTCAAATGGGCCTGTTGACGAAGGAGGCTTTAGTGGAAACTTGTCAGATCCCCTGTTTCACTGGAGAGGGAGATGTGGAGGGAAGTGCCCAAGATCCCCCCAAGTCAGTGGGCCTGGGGCTTTCTGTGACTCAACCAGGGGCCAAGTTTCCTTCTGGGCTTATCTTTTCTTCATCATATTACCGCTTTGGGTCAGGGCCAGGAACCTGGGGATGAACCCATGAGCAGCGCAGAACAGGGGCAGACTAGGGGTGCAGGGTCACCTGCCCACCCCACAGATGTTCCCCTCCACCTGCCACCTCTACTCCATACTCTGTGATCCGAAAGGCAAGGGAATACCACATTCTCCCTACTACTTGTAGGTGTAACATCTAGACCAGTTAAAGGGGGTGCCAGGCAGTCCCCATCCACGTTATGCATGTCAAAAGGCTGGAGGTCTCCCATCACCTGGAGTATAGCCCTTCCCTTCCATGACCCCTTTAGAGGTGGAATTCTCTGGACTTTACCAGGAGTCTCCTTAGCACCCCATCATATATACCACTCCTAGCCTAAACCTCTACTCCCTCTCCTTGCCTCCCCTTCACTTTGAATGATTTAGAAATTTACTTCCTGATATTTAGTTTGGGTGCTATAGGCATCCTAGGCCCTCCCAGATCTCTTCCCAATAAATAATAGTAACTAACCTTAAATCAACATTTCAGTTCAGTTCAATTGCTTAGTCATGTCTGACTCTTTGTGACCCCATGGACTGCAGCACGCCAGACTTCCCTGTCCATCACCATCTCAAACTTGCTCAAACTTATTTCCATCAAGTCAGTGATGCCATCCAGCCATCTCATCCTCTGTTGTCCCTTTCTGCTTCTGCCTTCAATCTTTCCCAGCATCAGGGTCTTTTCCAATGAGTCAGTTCTTTGCATCAAGTGGCCAAAGTATTGGAGTTTCAGCTTCAACATCAGTCCTTCCAATGAATATTCAGGACTGATTTCCTTGAGGATTGACTTGTTTGATCTCCTTGCAGTGCAAGGGACTTCCAAGAGTCTTCTCCAACACTACAGTTCAAAAGCATCATTTCTTCAGCACTCAGCTTTCTTTATAGTTCAACTCTCACATTCATACATGACTACTGGAAAAACCATAGCTTTGACTAGACGGACATTTGTTGGCAAAGTAATGTCTCTGCTTTTCAATATTCTGTCTAGGTTTGTCATAGCTTTTCTTCCAAGGAGCAAGCGTTTCTTCCAAGGAGCAAGTAAATAAACATTTACTATATGCTAAATACTTTATATGGATTAACTCCTTTAACCCTCACAGCAAGTTGGGGAGGTAGATACTATGGTTACCCACATTTTATAGATGAAGAAATAATCACTGAGAAGCTAAAACCCTTGCCTGAGGTCACCTAACTGCTTAATGGTGAAGCTAGACTTGAACCCAAGCAATCCAGCTCCAGAATTCTGTTTTTAACGACTACGCCGTGAGTTAAGACACACACCATCCAGAAAACGGATATTTTCTCAACTTGTATAAAGTATGACTGAAAACATATTAAGGAACAGTGTTGATCTGTATCATACAAGCTATACCAATGCAGCTTCAAGGTAAGTCCCCCCAGTGATCTTCCAGCCAAACTGCTGCTGCCCCAGAGACCTTCCTTCATAGAAATTCTGGAGCTGCTGCTGCAGGACCCTACATTCTGCTTCTCCTTAAGACCCTTCATATCCCATGGACGCCTACATTGGTGGTCCGGTCTGCACTCAGTGATATTCCCTTCCACTCCTCAAGAGGACACCTGCAGTGCTCACTAGCTTAATGTTTACTCCTCCTTCTGGAAGGGAGATGAAAGCAAGCAAGGCGAGCTGGGTACACAGCCATCCATCACTGCGGCTTTTGATCTCTCTGTTCAGGAAGCAGATTTCACACCCAAACCAATGGCAACAAGTTTTCCCAGTGAAGTTTCCTGTGTGGAATTGAATCTGTCCAGAGGTGAGTCCCTGCATGCCATGCCCCCCGAGGGCCCCAGGCTTGCTGTGGGGTGAGTGCAGAGAACCCTCTCCAAAGACAGGAGGTGCAGTCAACTCCTATAGAGGCAGGGGGGCTGCAGGCCTCACACTTCGAGTTCCTGCTACGTGCCGAGCCCATCATGAGTCTGTACCGGCAGCCACAGCCCACCCTGAAGAGAGACTTGCTGGACAGGGCGACCCCAGCCCTGCCCACAGCAGCTGCACTTGAGCCCGTTCATTTTGATGCAGGATCAGGCAAGGGACCTGGGTGCAAGTGAAGAAACCGTATCTCTGAAGTAAAAGGGACTGGACCAAAGGATGAGGGGTCTGCCTGCCAGGAGGAGACGACAAGTGGCAGCTGGAGAAGAAGAAGAGTCAGTGAAGGCAAGGAGAGCAGGGAACCAGCTGTGATGGAGGCCAGACAGCTGGTTGGCCAGAGGAAACCCTTTAGGAGGTCATTCCGGGCCTGAAATGCACCCTCAGCAGGGTAAGTTATTGCAACGCCCTTGCAAATATAAAGTGCTGTACAAACACTAAATCTAGAATGGCTAATAATTTTGTTATGTTAAAGCATTCATGTCAGGTAATTAATGTACTCATTGTGATCATTTAATTTTATGGCAGGTAGTGTAGGGCTGGACAGAAATAGGGCTCTTTGGCCCAGTCCTCTCATTTCTCGTTAGATAAGCCAGCAGAGCCTCCCTGATCTCCTGCGCCGAGGTCTTGCGGGAGGGGGCTGCTGCAGGGCGGCACAGCGCCTGGACCAGGGGCTTCCACGCTCTGCGGCCGTCCTTTCCCTTGGCCCCTGGTGCCTAAAAGCCCTAGTGCCCCCTGGTGGTGCCTCAGGCACCACCAAGTCCTCAAAGAGAACGTTGGTCTCCTGACAGAAACTTCTCCCTTGACAAATGGGCCTCAAAGCCACCAGATCCCATGCACAGTAAGGAGGAGCTGTCGTTGCTGTGTGGGGCTTTTTGCGGAGCTGGCAGAGCAGAAGGCTTTATAGCAGTTGGAGTACCTGGAGGGAACCAAGAGGTGCAGCAGCCATATTGCCCCAGAAAGTCCTAAAGGGAGGCCACTCAGGCTCCTGCCACAGCCCAGGCCACGAGGGTGCTCCATGGAAAGAGAGGCTTTATTTGGTCCTTGTGTGATCTGCTGAGGACCCAGCCTGCAGCACTGATTCACCCTCCCCTCCTCTCTCTATTCCTTCTCCCTGCCCATCATCTATCTGTCTGCCTCCTCACAACCTGAGTCAAGGTAACTACTTGCATTCCTTTCCCCAAACCTTCTTTCTTTTCCATAAGGAGCCCTTCCTGATTAAGCAGGTCCCAGAGAAAAACCTCACATTCCATTGGCTCTCAGTCCCAGGCCCTGTGCCAGCCTGGAGCAGGGCTCAGGAGGGTGTAAGGCTAGGCTTTGTTCTGCCCGGATTGAGCCTCCAATCACAAACATGTCTACATGCACATAAATATACGGATAAATAAATAAATAAATATACAGATAGCTATCTCCAGCTTGATCTTCTTATTGACCCATGTATGCCCAGAGGTGGTGACCAGAAGGCTCCTCCAGGCTAGATATGTGAAGACTGGCTTGGCGAGATATCAGGTTATAGCTTACAGAATCCCTGATTGAGGTCAGCGTTCTCTTACTCTCTCTCTCTCTCTCTCTCTCTCTCTCTCTCTCCCCTCTCTCTTCCCTTCCCCATTCTCCGCTGGACAAAGAACTTGAGAGCGTGAGATTGACATTACACACTGCTATATTTAAAACAGATAAACAACAGGGACCTATTGCATAGCACCAGGAACTCTGCTCAATATTGTGTAATAACCTAAGTGGGAAAAGAATGTGAAAAAGAATAGATACATGTATGTGTATAACTGAATCACTTTGCAGTACACCTGAAACTAACACAACACTGTTAATCAACTACACTCCAGTGTTGGACTTCCCTGGTGGTACCGTGGATAAGAGTTCACCTGCCAAAATGCAGGGGACACAGGCTGGATCCCTGGTCCAGGAAGATCTCACCTAGCACAGAGAGGTTAAGCCCGTGCACTACAACTACTTAGCCCGTGTGCTGCAGCTACTGAAGCCCATGCGCCTCGAGCCTGTGCTCCACAACCAGAGAAGTCACTGCAGTGAGGAGCCCATGCACTGCAACTAGAGAGAGTAGCCCCTGCTCGCCACAACTCGAGAAAGCCTGTGCCCAGTAGTGAAGACCCAGGGCAACCAGAAATTAATAAATTAATTTAAAAAACTACACTCCAATATAAAATTAAAAAAATTTAAGGGTAAAGAAATAAAAATAAAATGTGTATTGTATTTTAAAATGCTGTGAAGTGGGTCCCTCCTGTGCTGAAAGTGGGTCCCTTGGTCTCATGTGGTGGATTTTATATGGAATTCTATGCTAGTGGATCAAACACCCTGTAGACCTTCCCTTGGTGGTGCTAGCTAAAGCCCATTAGACACAAAAGACAAACTCATAACTGAAAAATGGGACTATTCCTGTCAAAAGGGATTTCTGCTCCTTCTAGAATAGAAAGGGCCCAAAACAGTCAAGTTGCCACCAGTTGGCTGATTGATCTCTTCAGCAGAGGGTGCCATCCTGGGATTTAGCATTGGTCTCTGTTACTGGAGGTTGGCCATTCTGTAGTGGCAGTAGCTAGATCAGCCTTGGTAAGGAGCAACTTGTGCTTTTGGGCCCGTGCATGACTTCCCTCCATCCCTGCCATCATAGCTCCTTCATTCACGCATTCATTGTGTTGATGTTGGGGTAGCCAATGACAGAGGCTGGTAGGTATCAGTGGGCTGGTTCATTTTGTTTACTTGATGGTTTGGTGCCCCTTCTATGATAGATACTCTCTGCTGGGCATTAACATGTGATACAAAAATCATCACACTTTGTCTTCATTCTCATAGGTCTAGTCACTGGCGCCTCCCCAGACCTTCTTGTCTGTGATCTTGTTCCTTCCAGGCCCTTGACCAGTCAGCCCAGTCATCAACTACTGCCCATGAGTACAGATATATTCTATCCTTGAATCACTTCTCTTTCCACACAAAGTGGATGACCAGTGCTCTGCCCATTGGGAACACTGTCCCTCAGCACTGTCTCTCAGTGCAGCCCCTGTCCATTTTCAGCTTGTCCCCCCATACTGAGTCAACCCAACCAAGAACCAAGTTAGGGCTTTTCCCTCCAACTTCCTGGTCATTCCTCCATGCAGACAGGTGTGAGCAGAGGAGAGGCACGGGTGCATCAGTGGGGTAGATGACACAGGAGTCTGGGATTCCTGCTCAGCAGGTTGCTTGTGCCATACAGTCCTGCTCGTGTTCAGTCTCACCCCTGCCTCTTCCATCTGAGGTTGGACTGTCACTGGGCCTGCACAGCCTTATGATTTGGTGGGTCTCAAAGTCCAGTTTTTAGTAAAGAATAAAGTCATAGGATCTGGCTAGAAAAAGCCATGTAGCAAGAGCTAAGGGAAGATCAGCCTCCTAGAGAAATTCTTAAGGAATACAAGGTGGAGGTAAAGGGAGAATTAGGATGTTTTCTATACTACTGCTTTAATTTTCTCTACTGTTGTGATTTTGTGGACTTCAACCCCATCAAGAGTCTATTTCTGTGTGCCACGCACACTATTCTAAGGTCTTTATATGAATTATTAATTTAACCCACAAAAACTATGAAGTAGGTATTATCATCACTATTATTATACCTATTTTTACAGAAGAGGAAACTGAGACTTACAAGGGGTAAGTAACTTCCCGAGGAGCATGGAGTTGGTGAGTAGTAGAACGAAGTCTGAATCTCAGGACTGTGTGACTTCAAGGCCTTTATTTTATTCTTTCTAGCTAATTTAAAAAACTGAATTATAGTTCACACATAGTATTATATTAGTTTCAGATGTACAACAGGGATTTAATATTTTAATACATTATGATCACTACAAAAAGTAGTCTAGTTAACATCTGTCAACATACAATGTTGTTACAATATTATTGACTATATTCCCCATGTTGTACATTACATTCCCATGACATTTATTTTATAGATGGAAGTTTGTACCTCTTAATCCTCTTTACCTATTTCATTTCTTTCCCTACCTTGCTCCTCCTGGCAACCACAATTTGTTCTCTGTATTTATGAGTCTGTTTTGTTTTTTAGATTTCACGTGTAAGTGGAAACCGCACAATATTTGTTTTTTTCTTATTTCACTTAGCATAATACTCTCCTGGTTTATCCATGTTGCCACAAATGGCAAGATTTCATTCTTTTTTTAAATGCTGGAGTAATATTCCACTGCATATATGTATCACATCTTCTTTATCCATTTGCCTATCAATGAATACTTAGGTTGCTTCTAAATCTCAGCTATTGTAAATAATGCTGTGACAAACATAGGAGTACATATATCTTTTGGAATTGGTGCTATTGTTTCCTTTGGATAAATACCGCAAAGCAGAATTGCTGGATCTTATCAAGGCCTTTTCTTTAAATAGCCACACCATTAGCCATTCTCTTCAAGCCAGATGCCATGAGATAGAATGAAGAAAGAGAAGTGAGTGAGGGGAAGTTGAGGGGCTTTTCTAGTATACTTGAGCTGTGCTATGCAGAGAGTTTTAAGATTTCTTACTAATTGAGTTGGTCCTTCATCCATCAACAATCACCAAATACCTAGTTAATAGAGAATAAAAAGGAAGGAAACATGTCTTGCTATTATACCCTTGCTACTTCCCTATGGGAAGGTTCTCCTGCAGGGGGAAGGTTACTGCTCAGGACAAGAGAAGGGAGCCACCTATAGGAAGGGCTGTGCACATCTGCTCAGGACAGCTCTGAGGGCTGGAGGAAGAGACGGTAAACTGCTCTCCTCTGCTTCCAGGAGCTGCGCCTGCAGAGTCTGGGCAGAGGTGTTGACATTCTGGTCTTCAAAGTTCATTTCAATAGCCTAGTTTCAGTCTTCCCGCTTCTCAGGGATCTCTGGGCCCTCCTGATGTCTCAGCAGCACCCTGTCCCACCTCATCATTAGAGTGATGGATTACTTTCTGTCTCTTCGGCCCTCTTTTCTGCTGGCTGCCTGGGTGCATTTTGGAGCTGTAGCCATGCACTTGGCCCAGGTTTTTAACTTCAGCCTGGAAAGATTAACAACTAAAATAATACCTTACATTTAGTAAGAACTTACTGTGTGCCAGGCCTTGTGCCCAAAGCTCTGTGGGTGCTTTGATTGCAACCTCGTGTCAACCCCATAACACAGGTCCTGTTAGAGGCAGAGCATGCAGCTGGCACAGAGAACTTGTTCTGTTGGCCAGGATCCTGCCCAGACCACCTGGGTCAGCTGCTCTGGCCTCACCCCCAGGTGAGTCCAGTGGTGGATGGAGTACCCCAGGCTGTAGGCAGGTCTCCCCTGGTCCATTCTCTTCCCTGACCTGGTCTCTGGGGGGGCCAGCTCTCTTTCCGGCTGCTTCCCTTGCACTTTTCCTGGCCTCGGCTCATGCTGTTCCTTCTGCCTAGAATCCTTCTGTTCCCTTTTCTGCCTGGTAAAATCCTTATTTTTAAGCCTTGCTTTAATGTCATCCTGACCTCCCTGGCCTCCCCTGTCAGAATTAATTGCTCCCTCCTTTGTGTTGCTCAACAGCACTTATCACGGCGAACTGTAGTTACTTGTTTCACCGCTCAGCCTGGGGGAAGAGATGGCAGAGGCCCCGTCTGGTCCACCTCCTCATCTTGGGGGCTCAAGGGCCATCCAGTAAGTGTTTGCTGAAGCCTATTAGGATAGGGGCTGGCGCTGTGAAGCTTGATGTCCCTACGGACGTCCCTGGGCCGGGCCTGGCTTCTCCCTGCCTCCCTGCTGTCAGTCTAACCTCTTTCTCCCTGGCGGGCCAAAGTCAGATTTCAGGGACTGTGACAGGACTTCCCCTCTGCTGGGCTACGTCTATCTTCCTCCTCTTCCACATGAGTCTCCTTCTTCAGGGGCCAGCCTCCTTGCCTCCCTCCTGCATCCCCTCTAGCCACCCAGCTCTCCCCATTTAGCAGCATCTGCGGATTTCATTAACTTGCTACTTAACCCCTCTCACTCAGATCAGCTCTGAAGATGATAAATCAGGCCCCTGGCTCATCCCTGCAGCGGCCACCCTCTCTGCACCCCCTCTAACGAGGCTCTGGCTGCCCCTATTCATCACTAGCTGCCCTCTCTTTCTCTTGCAGTGTCACTCCCTATAGTCTCCCTGCCCCACGCAGCCCGTGTCAGTGTTGTTACAGCCCAGTCACTTTGGATTGAATTCTGGGACTGTATTTCAGGACAGACCCTGGACCACCTCAGTCCCCTGGGGGAGCTATGAATCTTGGCTTCCATGGGCAATGGGATTAGCCCAAAGGCAGCACCCAAGAGCTACAGGGGAGGGTGGACTACGGCCCAGGAAAGGATGGGGCAGGGTAAGGATGCATAGACTCCCTTCCTCACCATAGGTCCCTGTTCATTTGCCCATAAGAGTGGGCATGGGTGGTGTTAGAGTGGGCTTGCATGCTCCCTCCCTTACTTTCTTCCTCAAGCACCACCCTTCCCTCCCTGCCCAGATTCTCCCAAGAGCCTGCCTCTAAATCTCCTCTGTGACCCTGCTTTTCTTGCAGGCACCCACCCTACCCCCAGCTCCTTAGGGATGTTGTGTACCAGTGACCTGGGTGGTGAGGGGTGCAGAGCACCATCCAGACTATCCCCACTGTAGTTCACCCTTCAAGGTCACCTCTTCTCTGGCACTTCTCACCCTCATCTTTCTAGTTCATCTTTCTTTTTCAAAGCTTCTCTGCTTACAATCAACCTGTGATGCCACCTGTCACTGAGGCTGTCACTCTGCTCACTGGGTGGGTCACCTGGGCCTCCGTGGAATGCTGGAGCTGGCCAGCAGGGTGCTTTATCCAGAACTTAGCAGAAGAGCCCCTCTCTCATAGCTCCCTTGGCTCCTTCCCTAAGCCCCACCCAAATACTCTCTCTCATTTTCCTTCCTCCATGTGAGAACCTTGAGCTCTTTCCTTTCAACCCCAGGTCTCTCCTCCTGACTTCTTTTAAAAAATTTTATTTATTTATTTATTTTTGTCTATGCTGGGTCTTCATTGCTGTTAAGGTTTTTCTCTAGTTGTATTGAGCGGAGGCCACTCTTAGTTGCTGTGTGCAGGCTTCTCACTGCCATGGCTTCTCTTATGGCAGAGCATGGGCTCTAAGGCATTGTGCTCAAGAGTTGCGATTCCCAGGCTCTAGAACACAAGCTCTATAGTTGTAGTGCACAGGCTTAGTTGCTCTGCGCCATGTGCGATCTTTCCAGCCCAGGGATCAAACCCATGTCCTTTGCATTGGCAGACAGATTTTTTACCACTGAGTCACTCGGGAAGCCCTCCTCCAGAATTCTTTTTCCTTCCATCCCATGCCTCCTCACTTGTTCCCTTCTGCTATTTACAGACATAGCTTTCCAAAGTTCAGATCAGCTCACTTCAGTTGCTCAGTCGTGTCCGACTCTTTGCGACCCCATGAACTGCAGCACGCCAGGCCTTCCTGTTCATCACCAACTCCCGGAGCCTACCCAAACTCATGTCCATTGAGTTGGTGATGCCATCCAACCACCTCATCCTCTGTCATCCCCTTCTCCTCCTGCCCTCAATCTTTCTCAGCATCAGGGTCTTTTCAAATGAGTTAGCTCTTCGCATCAGGTGGCCAAAGTATTGGAGTTTCAGCTTCAACATCAAGCCTTCCAATGAACACCCAGGACTGATCTCCTTTAGGGTGAACTGGTTGGATCTCCTTGCAGTCCAAGGGACTCTCAAGAGTCTTCTCCAACACCACAGTTCAAAAGCATCAATTCTTCTGTGCTCAGCTTTCTTTATAGTCCAACTCTCACATCCATACATGACTACTGGAAAAACCATAGCCTTGACTAGACGGACCTTTTTTGGCAAAGTAATGTCTCTGCTTTTTAATATGCTGTCCAAGTTGGTCATAACTTTCCTTCCAAGGAGTAGACGTCTTTTAATTTCATGCCTGCAATCACCATCTGCAAAGGGACCACCCCAAATATGACAGGGGCCTAGAATTTTTGTGGTTCTAATCAGGGTCTGGCTTTGCCCTGTGCCCTTAGAGATCCCCACCTCTGCTCGAGCCCCCTTCAATCACCTCATCTGCCCTCATTCTGGCTCTCCTTTTATCCCCACTCTCACCCCCATTCCAGCCTTCACAGGAGACAATGTTGGAGAAGGTGGAGCATCCTGCCTGGCTCACAATAGGCTCTTGGAAAACATCAATTAAGCCCAAACGGAGTCTCCCCATCCTAGATCCTTACCTGCCCCTTCCCAGGTTCTCCAATGATCCCCTGTTCTACCCTGTGTTGTTAGCCTTCTTCTGGGGTGGGGTGGGGGCAGGGTCAAAGCCACTGGATATTCACTCAGTGCCCACTGCCCCCGCTTCCCCAGCCACTACCAACGTGTGCTTTTTGTCAGGTGGTATTTTTACAATGCCTTCATTACCTCCTAATTGGCCAAATCTCTTTTCTTTATTTTTCTTGTTAAAGACAGATTTAAAGAAGGAGTTCAGTAGCTCAGCCATTTTCAGGCCATCATTAATTTCCCGCCTTCTTATTTATTAATGGGGCAACTTCCTTGCTGGTATTTCTCGTTCCCTGGATATCTCTGTAAAAGCCTGCCTGGCTCATGCAGCCCCTGGGACCAGTGCTAACTCACTCTGACTTTGTGCTGCCCTCAGCGGCTCTGGCATTTCCTCCACAGCCCCCCTACTCTCTCAGCCCTCTCTGGTCAAGGCCCCTCACCCACTGCCAGCAGGGAGGACAGCAGGGACTACGGCTTCATTCTTCCCATGCATGAAAAGAACTGAGACCCCTAGTTCCTTTGTCTACCTTCTCCCCTCCACTAGGCTCCAGGTCTGACTCTAAGCTGGACACAGGCTGTCCCATCGACTCTTCGAGATTCTTTACCAGCTGAGCTATCAGGGAAGTCCAAGAACAAGACAGGGGGCAGCAATGACTTGCCCAGGGTCGCTTGGCTTCGAAGGGACTACAGCCAGGATGGGAACCCAGTTTTACCATGTGACTCCACAGCTTGAGTCTTTCCTCTCTGCCAGCCTGCCTCAGGGGAGCCCATGTGAGAAGGTCAGGTTCAGGATAAGTCTTGACATAGAGGGAGAAACCAAGACCAGTGAGAAGACAGCAGCGCAGTGGGATGCAGAAGTCAGTGGCCTGAGGATCAGCAGGGCGGCGGTCAGCAAAGTATGCTGAGTGACTGGTGTCTTCCTTCTGAACCTTGCTTGACCTCTTAGTGCTCCACACTCTCATCCTCCGTGTCGGTTAGCTAAAGGACTCGTGTTCTCTTGATGACATTATGTGGGAGCCATTATCTGGGAACTCTTCCCACCCTTTTGAAGGGTGGTTCTGTGCACACGGCTCCCTTTGAGACCTTCTGGTGTGTTCTGGGTTGATGCCTTTTGATTCTGCTTCTCTTAAGAGCCTCTGTCTTTCCCTCCAGGTGAGGGGGTTGGCCCTGCTGCTGCCCAGTAATCCCCGCCCTTGAATGGGAATGGGGAAGAGTCAGTAAGCTGTGACTTTGTGGGCCAACAGCTACCGCTCTAGAGCCCAGGCCTGAGTCACCATATGCTGACTCTACAATGGCTCTGAAACCTTCTCTGAGTGACAGGGACTTGTGGAATGGTCCTGTTAGGATCCTCTTCAATATTCCATAATCAGGAATACTGTTCGTTATCTTGGCTCTAAGCTCAGACTCTAGGTCAGGCCTGATCGAGCCCCGGTGGCTAAGGTTGTCGCTGCCTACACATGCAGATGAGTGATCACAAGACAGGAAGCAGGTCTAACAGTCTCGAGGACCCTGGGGCTTCTACCAAATGCCAAGTCATGCTCTTTTCTTTGGATATGAAACCTCTGGGCAGGCCCTTAGAAAGTTCCAGAGAAGTGGGGAAGGAGAGAAAGAACCCAGGGCAGAATCACCTTGCCTGACCTGAGCCTCAGCGGGCCTCCAGCAGCAGTAGCTGGGAGCAGCAGCAGTGCCGAGAGGAGTCCCCTGGGGCCAAGCCCTGGGAGCCGTGTTTTTACACTAAAAGACCTTGTTTCTTGTCTCATCCTGGTCATAACCCTGCTTAATAGAGACATTAAGATGAATGATTGAAGCTGCCTCTCTCCCTGAAGCCAGAAGGAGGGGCAGCCTGGGTGACCCTAGGAAGAGGGGACATGGTGGGGACGGGTGGAGGTAGGAGGGAATCCGCAAAGCCTCCCTCTCCAACATGGAGCCTCAGCTTTGGGAGGCTGAAGCCCCCTGCCCTGTTAAGTGCTCCCAAAAGGCTGTTCATCCAGTGGGGCACCTCTGCACTGCCGGCTTCTGGAGGTGTTCTGCCCCCTCCTTCACCCCAGCATCAGGGAGAGGGTGGTGCAGGTAGAAAAAGCCATCCTGGGTGGCATGGGGATAACAAGGACTTTCACTTATATGAGCTTTCAAAAAAGCTCTGGTAAGCTCCTGTACACACAGGATCTAGTTGCTGTTTCTTAATTAATTAGTTTGGCTGCGTTGGGGCTTAGTTGAGGCACACTGTATCTTCACTGAGGCACATGGACTCTCTAGTTGCCTTCCACAGGCTCAGCTGACCACGGGCTGAACCCACGTCCCCTGTATTGCAAGGTGGATTTTTAACCGATGGACCACCATGGGAGTCCCAGGGTTTTGTATTTTTAAAAACAATAGCTAGCAGTTATGGGGAGCTCTCTGCTTCTTTCAGGGGCTGTGCTTTATGGGCACTGCCACATCTGACTCTCACAATAGCCTTGTGCCACGGGAAGAATTATTATCCCCAATTTACAGATGAGAAGACTGAAGCTTAGGGAGGTTAAGCCACTTGCCCAAGGTTACCCAGCTAATAAGTAGTGGAGCTGGGCGATGAACCCAGGCAGTCTGACTGCAGAGCCTGTGCTTGTAACTCCTGTCATCACATGCTGCCTCCAATTTTACAAATTGACATAGTCTGGAATTGGGAGGAGGGTTGAGGAAGACTAGGGTTTGTGTATCAGACAGGGAATTGATTTAGAGGTCAGAGACAACTGTTAGGGATAAACAGGCTCATCTCTGGATGGGGCTGCCGGGGAGGTGGGGCCCCAGGGAGCACTCCTGAGACAGGCCTCATTTACCATGTTTATGACAGGTCTGGCAGAGGGCAGCTCACAGAAAACTGCCCCTTCTTAGATGACACGGAACACTTTTGGGCAGGAAAATGTCTTGCTTTTTGTCTTCCTGAGCCCTGCACCCTCTGCCTCGGATCCTTTGCTGGGTGTGGAGCACAGCTTCTAAAAGATAGATGCTAAATAAAAGTGAAGAGCCACAGCAGCCTTGAACCATTTTCAGTGAAAAGAATACTCTGTGAGTGGATGCACTGGGGAAGGTGGGAAGTTGGACCAGAGAGATCTCACTAAGACCGGGCTACTTCTTGTGTGGTCTGAGGACCAGCATCACTGGGGATCTCATGAGAAATGCAGAATCTGAGGCCTTTCCCAGGACCACAGAATCACAGTTTGCATTTAACAAGATCCCCAGGTGATTGCAACGCAAGCACATTAAAGTTGGAGCAGTGCCACAACAGCAAACTGACTTAGTCACTGTCCTGCTTTAGAGGCTCTTTACTGCCTTCAAAATCAAATCCAAACACTTCAAGAAGGCTTGCTTACAAGACTACACATGAGAACTTCCCTGGTGGTCCAGTGGTTAAGAACCTGCCTGCCAATGCAGAGGACATGGGTTTGATCCCTGGTCCAGGAACTAAGATTCCACATACCTCGGAGCAACTAAGCCCATGGGCCAGAACTACTCAGAAACAACAAGAGAAGCCACCGCAATTAGAGGCCCACACACTGCAACAGACTATTGCTTCCCCCACCCCACCCCACTCTGCAACTAGAGAAAGTCCATAAGCAGCAACAAAGACCCAGTGCAGGCTAAAATAAATTAAAAAAAAGAGAGAGAGCATGAATTTAACTCTTGCCTACTTCAAACTCCTCTCGTACCCCTTGATTTTCCACACTTTCTGCACCTGTAGTCCTTTCTTCCCATCCACACGTGGGCCATTTCTTTGCTTTGAGTCTTTGTTCATGTTATTCCCTTTGCCTGGGTTGCCCTCTTCATTTTTTTCCTCTCCGCCTCCTGGGCCTGGGAAATTCCTGTTCAACCTTTCAGACTTGACTTAAATGTCTGCTGAAAGAGAAACCTGCTTGGAGAAGCCTTTCCAGCTGTGACTGGTCCCTCATCTTCAGGTCACCATGGCAACTGGTGTCTGTGAACACAGTTAATCACAGTGAGTGATACCTGGTTCCTTACCCAAGTGTCTCCTTCAGTAGAGTTGTAAGCTCTATGAGGGCAGGAACAGTGTCTGTGGCTCATGTTCCAGTTCTGTGTTTTCAAGGAGCCTAGCACAAAATAGATATTCAAAGAATGTTTGTTGCACCTTGAAAAAGTATACACTCGAACTCTTAGTTCAGCTGCGGTCGCTGGAGGAGGCTCCCCGGAGGCCTTGCATGCCCTCCTGAAAGCCCTAGAGCAGTGTTCTGAGGCCCTGGGGGCTGTGGTCGGGGACTGCCTAGAGATCAAGAATGCTGAGCCAGCCCCTGGCCTGTGGATTACTGCTACTTTGCAGGGCAGGACAGGCAGACAGGGTTTGGGGACTTGGGGAGGGGAAGGAATAGCCACTTGGGGATCATGAAATAATTGCTGGAGCAGGGCACACTTCTCTGGAAGTTCAGTCATAGAGAGGGGAATGGGGAAGGTGTCCCCAGTTGAGAGAACACCACCAGTAAAGAGGCAGAAAAGTGTAAAGCTCCTCCATAAGTAATAATTAGCTCCTTTGACTTGGAAGAGAAGGGGAGTTAAGAACTACTAGGAATTAAGGCTGGAAGCATAGTTTGAAGCCTGAGTGTAGAGGATTTGATGCCAAGATAAGACTAGGAAGAAGGAGCTATGAAACCACAAGGGGTGCAGTGTAAGGACAAGGCTTCAATAGTCTGGGAAGGTAAGGGAAGGTGGCAGGTAGTAAAAGGAATTTATTCACTAAATCTTGGGGGGAAATGTAGTGGAACGGGGGTCCTGATGGGTTTGGAGCTGATACTTGGCTACTTGGGGAGTTAGGCAACAACCCTGAACCCAAATATCTATTTGAATCCATTGTTTTACATTAGGCTGAAAATTCTCTTAGAGCAGAACAAATTTGAACCAAACCCATAACTGGATCAGGTATACACCTGTACAAACTGATAACCCGATAGATACTCTATTGCTGGAAAAGGCAGCAGAACTCCAAAGAGAAAAGTGATATGGGAGGGGGGTTCTGGCAGGTGAGTCAGTTTCCACAGTAGGACTAAGGGTTGAAGAAAGTTGGTGGCTCTGGTTCAGTGTGATGGCTCTCATTAAACTCACCCTATTTTCCTTCCTCTGGTATTGTAGGTGTGCACAATGGGAAGAAAAAGGACTGGTTAAATAAGTGGGGAGAACTGTCTCTGAACAGTTCTCTGAACTTGGGAGCTCAAACCACAGTGCTGTGGGGTGTTACGTCCCCATAGCTGCATGAAACATGGAGGGAGTCAACTTCTTACTTCATGAGAGAATTCCATGCTCTCACACTGTCATGGTACCAGAAGCATTCAAGGCAGCATCCCTGGTGCTCTTAGTGACAGATGCCACTGGAGCACAGTAGCTTGGATTGCTCCAATGGCACAACTGCGGCTTTTTTAAAAAAGAATATTGCTGTGGATTGGTGTTTCCACAGAAGTGGGTGAGGGCCTAGAATAAGCAAGACTGGTGACAATGTAAACTTACTGGTACTGCTACAAGCTGGTGTAGATGGTAGGGAGCATATGCATTATTACAAGGCAGGCCAGGGAATAGAGCCACCAGGAGACAGCAGTTTGTGAGTACTTTTGGGAAAAATAGAGGGAGCCTGGTATAGAGGAGAGGAGAAATTGGCACTACTTTGAAGGGGCCAGGGTGAATGCTGGCATCTGAACAGTGATGGAAGGGCTCCAGCAGGCAACAAGAGAGAGCTGAACTTGAAGATGAGATGCGGACAAGCAAAAAATGGGGAGTGCTGGTGGCTGATGACCAACTTCAAGGGAAAACTGATGAAGGAAATTTCACTCACTGAGCAACCTACCTTGTGTTAGTTAGGCACTGTTGAAGGTGCTTCCGTTGCCTTATGTTTATGTAGGTATTCCCTCCATTTTATAGTAAATAATTTTTACTTATATATCAAATAGACACACTTGGAATATAAAGAGGATTAAATCACAGTTTTCATCCTTGAGGATCTCAGCATATTGTAGGCAAGAGATACAGAGAGAAATCATTTTATTACAAAGTGGTCCTTAGACAAGAGTAGAGGCAAGCACAAGATACACTGGAACCACAGAGAGGTCCTCCAAGTCACAGAGTAAGTATCAGAGACAAGGCTCAATTCTTGGACTGTCTGGATCCCAACCTTAGCCCCACTCTGTACAGCAACAGCTGTCAGGACCCTTAGTCACAGTCTGAGTTCTGAACAACAGGAGCTCTTTCTGCTGGCAGGAAACATTTAAGAGCAAGAGGAAGAGGTGAGGAATTGGGATGTGGCAGGTACAAGTGACCCAGCAACATGTTAGGCCCAGAAGAGGAGATGGTGATGAGGAGAGGAGAGGTTCCCAGGTCATGAAGCCCCTCCCCGGGACAGGATGAGTCCAGAGTGTAGAGGTGGCAGTGAATGGTTCTCTTTCTAGGAGCCAATGGGGCAAGCCAGAAAATGAAGGGTTTAAAAAATCCGCTTGGGATTGAGAGGAGGGGCCATACTGGGAATGGCAGTGAGGATGAAAGCAGACAACTCTTGGGCTGGAAGGAAAAGCTGCCCAATTTCTAGACTCATCATTTCCTTTTCATTTCTGTAGAGCTCAGTAGGTCCTATCAGGGTGGTCCTGCCTTTTGGAAAACAACTCTTTTGCTTTAAAAATTTTGCTTTCTCCTCCCGTCTGAGTACAGATCTGGAAGAGGCCTACAGGAAATAGCAACCCACTCTAGTACTCTTGCCTGGAAAATCCCATGGGCGGAGAAGTCTGGTAGGCTACAATCCACGGGGTCACAAAGAGTCGGACACGACTGAGCGACTTCACTTTTAACTTAACTCTGCCTCCGACTAGTAGTTGGGTAGCCTAAGCCAAACTTCCACAGTTGGGACAGCACTGTGGCCCCTACCTCTGGGGCATGTGAATCACAATTCTCTCCGGAACAATGGGCAAGACAGGGAGAAATCAGAAGCTTAGGGGTGGGAAGGGTAGGACTAGAGAAAGAACAGTGGAGCAGCTTGGGGAAGACAGCCTCCCTGGGCAGGTGGCTCCATTTGATTTCCGATTTAAAGGGGAGGCTTAGATAGCCAAGAAGAAAAAGCCTAATAAGAAAAATATTAAACTGCAGCGTGTGTGTCCCCAGGGACTTCCTGTTGCCATGACTGACCTCCCGGAGAGCGCCATTCGTTCCCGAGCATGGCAGCTTTATAGGCACTTGTAGGCCTGCAAAGAACACCAATTTGCTGCTGCAGTTTGTTTTGATAACTGAAACTTTCAATAAATCTATATTAAAATCAAAGGGAAAATTAACTAGGCCCCAGTGAGGGGCAGAGAGATAAGGGAGCACATTACCACCCTGGCCTCAGCCACCCCACATCCATCTCTTAGTTCAGATTCAGGTCACCAGGGAGATGAATGGCTCAGGCTCGTGGGGAACAGCCCTGGGGAAAGCAGGGTGAAGACGGCATGGCAGGTCTAGCCCTGACTGCTCTTGGAGTGGAGAAAACTGGGGAGGAGGAGGGGGAGCGCAGGTAAGAGGCGAGGAGGTGGTATGGTGGTGATCACAGAGGGAAGAGGAGTTGCCAGAGGGATAGGGGAGGGGTAAGAATAATAGTAATAGCCAAAACATATTCAACTCTATGCAGGATACTGTTCTAAGCATGTTTAACTCTAGTAACAAGTAGAGACTAGTATTATCTACACTAGAGAGATGAAGAAACTGAGCCTCAGAGAATACATGACTTGCCTAAGGTCACAGATAGAGCCAGGCTGCAAACCTGAGCAGGCTCTATCCATCCAATCTCTCACTCCTTATAACTGCACTATGCTATCTTACACAGCTTACAGGGGCTGAGAATGGCAGAGCGGCTTTTCCAGTTATCAAATAAGATGGTTTCAGACTCAGCCTGGGTTCTCTTAGCTGTGCCACATTTGAGGGCTGCCATGCATTGTCCTTGGGTCCTGGGTTCTCTGCCCTTTAACTGATAATTAAGGTCCCAACTTTGACTGTCATCTTGCTGTTTTTCCTGGTGGCTTGACAGGGCTGCCGAAGAACCCATGGGGTCTTCTTTGGTTCTTGCTCTCAGTGTTCACTTTAGATCAGTCACTTAATCCAGTAGCTAGGTGGTCTACCCAAGGTGTATCTGTGCCTGTATTGGACTCAGTTCATCTGTCTCCAATAATTCACTTGCCCCATCTTTCACATCCCACCCTGGGCCTTGGCCACTTGCTTTTTGGACAGCTCAGCTGCCACTACTATTACATCATTTACTAATACATTTGATTGTCTTAGCTTCCTTTGGGAGGAGGGTTAGGTTGTGATAGAGCTTCCAATGTACCCACTGTGGTGAGACTCAATGGCCTATTTTGATCAAGCCAGAGGCTCCTCATGATTTCTAGTTTCAGAAGAACCACTGTGCTTTGGGGTGTGGGATCTGGTGCCCCCTGTGGCTGTGGCACCTCTTTGACTGCATGGATCACAACAAATGTGGAAAATTCTTAAAGAGATGGGAATACCAGGTCACCTGACCTACCTCCTGAGAAATCTGTATGTAGGTCATGAAGCAACAGTTAGAACCAGACATGGAATAACAGACTGGTTCCAAATTGGGAAAGGAGTACATCAAGGCTGTATATTATCATCCTGCTTATTTAACTTATACGCAGAGTACATCATGCGAAATGCCAGGCTGGATGAAGCACAAGCTGGAATCAAGAATGCTGGAAGAAATATCAATAACCTCAGATATGCAGATGACACCACCCTTATGGCAGAAAGCCAAGAAGAACTAAAGAGTGTCTTGATGAAAGTGAAAGAGGAAAGTGAAAAAGTTGTCTTAAAACTCAACATTCAGAAAACTAAGACCATGGTGTCTGGTCCCATCACTTCATGGCAAATAGATGGGGAAACAATGGAAACAGTGACAGACTTTATTTTTTGGGGCTCCAAAATCACTGCAGATTGTGACTTCAGCCATGAAATTAAAGAGATGGGAATACCAGACCACCTGACCTGCCTCTTGAGAAATCTGTATGCAGGTCAGGAAGCAAGAGTTAGAACTGGACATGGAAGAACAGACTGGTTCCAAATCAGGAAAGCAGTATGTTAAGGCTGTATATTGTCACCTGGCTTATTTAACTTATATGCAGAGTACATCATGTGAAATGCTGGGCTGGATGAAGCACAAGCTGGAATCAAGATTGCCAGGAGAAATATCAATAACCTCAGATATGCAGATGACACCACCCTTATGGCAGAAAGCCAAAAAGAACTAAAGAGCCTCTTGATGAAAATGAAAGAGGAGAGTGAAAAAGTTGGCTTAAAACTCAACATTCAGAACACTAAGATCATTGCATCTGGTCCCAACACTTCATGGCAAACAGATGGGGAAACAGTGGAAACAGTGACAGACTTTATTTTTTGGGGCTCCAAAATCACTGTAGATTGCGACTGCAGCCATGAAATTAAAAGATGTTTGATCCTTGGAAGAAAAGTTATGACCAACCTAGACAGCACATTAAAAAGCAGAGACATTACTTTGCCAACAAAAGTCCATCTAGTCAAAGCTATGGTTTTTCCAGTAGTCATGTATGGATGTGAGAATTGGACTACAAAGAAAGCTGAGTGCAGAAGAATTGATGCTTTTGAATTGTGGTGTTGGAGAAGACTCTTGAGAGTCCCTTGGACTGCAAGGAGATCCAACCAGTTCATCCTACAGGAGATCAGTCTTGCATATTCATTGGAAGGCCTGATGTTGAAGCTGAAACTCCAATACTTTGGCCACCTGATGCAAAGAACCGACTCATTTGAAGAGACCCTGATGCTGGGAAAGATTGAAGGCAGGAGAAGGGGACGACAGAGGATGAGATGGTTGGATGGCATCACCTACGCAATGGGCATGAGTTTGAGTAGGCTCCGGGAGCTGGTGATGGACAGGGAAGCCTGGCGTGCTGCAGTCCATGGGGTCGCAAAGAGTCGGACACAACTGAGTGACTCAACTGAACTATGGCTGCTGGAGTGGTGGAGTAATACAACCTTCCCTTCCTGTCTGAGAAGTGATGGTTTTACATGGTCTGTAGGCCAAAGTGACTAGCTGTGCTTTCTTTCAAACTTTGATCATATTGATATTTTTTTTCACTCCTTGCTTGCCTCACTTATATTCTCCCCTCACTCTTGCCGTCCTGGATTTCTACTTCCCAATGAAATCTTATAACATAAGCCTTGCCTCAGGCTCTGTTTTCTAGGGAACTAGAACACAGCCAAGGTGGAATAGTGGTAAAGAATCCATCTGCCAATGCAGGAGACACAAGAGACGTGGATTTGAGCTCTGGGTCAGGAAGATTCCCTGGAGCAGGAAATGGCAACCCACTCCAGTATTTTTGCCTGGAAAATTCCATGGGCAGAAGAGCTTGAAAGGCTATAGTCCATGGGGTTGGGTCGCAATGAGTTGGACATCACTGAGGGTGTGTGCACAAGCACACGCACACACACACATACAACACAGCCAAAGGCTTGAGGGAGCCAAATGTTGGCTTGCTGCTGCTGCTGCTGCTAAGTCGCTTCAGTCGTGTCCGACTCTGTGTGACCCCATAGATGGCAGCCCATCAGGCTCCCCCATCCCCAGGATTTTCCAGGCAAGAATATTGGAGTGGGTTGCCATTTCCTTCTCCAAAGCATGAAAGTGAAAAGTGAAAGTGAAGTTGCTCAGTTGTGTCCAACTCTTAGCGACCCCATGGACTGCAGCCTACCAGGCTCCTCCGTCTATGGGATTTTCCAGGCAAGAGTACTGGAGTGGGGTGCCATTGCCTTTTCTGAAATGTTGGCTTAGGCAGCAGTATAAGGCACCAAGTGTACTTAAACTATCCTATTATTTGAGTGCATTTTGCTTGCTCCATGTCCAAAAAAAGCTTACAATTTGGTGAGGCCCTGGAAGTTGTTCAGGTGAGCTCTAGAGCACCAAGGTGGAAAGAACACATTTTGGGGCAGTCGAGGGGACCATGGAAGGCTCCATGGAGAATCCTGGGGCCGGGTGCTAAGGAAAACCTCCAATCCTCATACAATATGTTTACTTCATTCTTACAGCCAAGAAGGCTGGCTATGACCTATTCTCAGACTAGATTTAGGATATAACAAAGCCAGAGGCAAGAGAGGCCATACTAGGGCCTCTTACTGGTCTAAATTTATTTATTTGTTTATTGTCTGTTCTTCCTCTCCCTCCTCTTCCCTAATATAAAAGCTCCTTGAGGACACAGATTTTGTGTGACTTACTCACCAATGAATCCTCAGCAAAATCCTGAATCCTGAATCGTGACACTTAGCAGAGGCACTATATAATAAAACATGTTGACTGATCTGATCAACTGGGATTAACGTCTAGATAAAATTAATTGAAGGAAAGTGAGTCACTCAGTTGTGTCCTACTCTTTGCAACCCCATGAGCTATATAGTCCATGGACTTCTCCAGGCCAGAATACTGGGTATACTGGGAGTGGGTAGACTTTTCCTTCTTCACAGATCTTCCCAACCCAGGGATCGAACCCAGGTCTTCCGTGTTGCAGGCAGATTCTTTACCAGCTGAGCCACCAGGGAAGCCCTTAATGGGAGGACGAAGAGCCAATTCCAGCTCCAAAAATCAGGGGATAGATAGATGTACTTCCACTTTACTGACCTTGGGTTAAGAGACACCAGTACCTGCTGATGCTTATATCCTGATTTATTCACAAACATTTATTGTATGCTTGCTTTCTGTCTGGAACTGTGCTGGGTATTACTTCAGAGCATGGACAATATGCAAATAATGCCTATGTTAAAGGAATTTACAGCCCTGGGGAGAGACAACAAAGAAACAGATAATTATAAAATCATAACATAAATTCTGTAGGTGAAGAGCAGAATTGCCTAATCCACTATGTGGAATTAAGGTAGGAATTCCCTAATATGGGGATTACCAGGTTTTCCCAGCTCAGGCGGAAACCATATTACGTTAAGGTCAGATCTCACGGAGGTGTTAAGGCCCAGAAATGACATCATTTTCTTAAGTGAATATATTCAGATAGCAGACAGAGGGCTTGGTGACTGAAGATGGGCCCAGAAGATGGTTCCTGGCTGAGTGGGAGGCTGTCAAAGCCATCACTGGCTTGGCCAAGGCTGGGGTTCCCCAGCTCAGAACCTGGTACTCTTGACTTCCCAGAGAGGCATAACCAAGATGAAGAAATACATCTCTGGCTTTGGCCAGAGTTTCTTCCTAGTTGACTGAAGTAATTGACTGTGGAAATTCTCTGTAGCTGAGGCCAGAATCTTTTTAACTCTTAAGTTCCCTGTGGAGCTGATCTGACCAGCTCAGTTCCCTCTTCCTTGGGAAGGACCTTCAGAAATCTAACCATTTTCTTCTTCGCCTAAAATCCCCCTCCTCTCAGGTCTTCCCCACGCTCACCTCAGAGAGGTAATGATAATAATGACTTGTTGAATGAACGACTCATGAGGTGACATCTAAGTACAACATGTCACCTTATGAACCTATACTCAACTCATGAGCATATTGGAAGGTGGGAAAACGGAAGTGGGTTACCTGGGTCGTTCTAGGCCTCAAAAAGTTTCGTTTTTTAAAAAATTTCTTTCACAGCTCTGAAGTGAGGCCCCTTCACTTTCTTCAAAATACGTGCAATATCAAAACTACAAGTCCCATAAGGCCTGCCGAAGGGAGTCACCATCTTGGCACACCTTAGCGCGCATGTCGGCGGGAGAGCGAGCCTTCGGGGAGAAGAAGCCCCGCCCTTCTGCAGCCCATTGGTTGGAGGAGCCGGCGGCGGGCTCAGCGGTTGGTCACCGCGCCCGCCCGTCCGCCGCGTCGGCCGGGGTCAGAGTGCGCGGAGGTGAGTCGGTGTGTTGTGGACTCGTGGTGCTGGCTGCCGCTGTTGAGGCGGCCGGGAACGGGCGGTGGGGAGCGGGCGGAGCTGGCCCTGCCTCTGCCTGGCCGGCGCCGCAGTCGGCGCGGGCCGCGCCCGCCGCCGTAAACTGTCCTGAGCTTCTGCTCAGGCCGAGGGAGACGTCGGGGCCTGCACCTGGAGGGAGCCTGCCGCGCTGGCCCCGAGGAGGGGGCGTTGCCATGGCGACAGCCTCTCCCGCTGCTGACGGGGGGCGGGGGCGGCCCTGGGAAGGAGGGCTGGTCTCCTGGCCCCCTGCTCCTCCGCTTACAATCCCTTGGACTTGGATGGGCCCGAGTTGGGGGCAACATCCCGGGGTGGGTGATGCGGCGAGGCCCCCCAGATTGGGCCCTGGTAATGCATGCGGGGTGAGGGTCGCGGCGCGCAGTTTGGGCAGCCTGGGGTGCTGGCCCATGTGCTCACCCTGGATGCATATGGTCTACTGAGAAACGTTCAGGTGGAGAGGAAGAGGGGCAGGGCTTTGCAGGACAGGCTGGGTGAGGTGATTAAGCATGCTGACTTCTTACCCGGGGTTCCTTAGGAGGAGAAAGAGAGGTTTGATCAAAGAGGATAGAAACTAGCAAGGAAATGGTAGATAGACCATCCCCTTTACCCCCTCCCTGACACACATACGCGCAGACACGCAAGATTAGCAGTTCACGTCTTTGTAAATCTGTATCCGTGGTAGTAGTTATGGTGGAAAGAGTGAATAAAGGGCCTAACTTGGCTAGCTTCCTGTTTGCTTTTCCTGCAAATGCTCCAGCAACAGGTGTTTTCTTAAAAAGTCATGAACTTGGATTGGGGCTTGGCTGCAAAGTCTTGCAAAATATAACTGCGTCTTGTGACTTGAAAATTGCTGAACGTGGCTTCTCTTTGGGGGCTTGAATTCTGTCCTTAGGGCTGGATTTTGCAAACTGGTATTACCCATCATTGCCTCTGCTATAGGTTTCTGGTATTAGTTCTTGTCAGACATTTTATCAGTCTTCCAGCTGAAGGGCAAAAAAACAGGAATCCCATTGGCTAAAGACTGTACACTATTTGAACTATAGTAGGTTGTGATTGGCTGAATGATTTTTGATTGTAGAGTTTCTACCAGAAATTGGCTTCATCAAATTCTGCTTTATTTGGACTTTATCATACACAGCATGCCTTGTTTTGGTGGGTTCATGCCTGGAGCTTAAGTATATTATACCTGAATTCCCTACCATTTAAAAGCCAATTTATAAACAGGGACTTGGAGTGTGACTCCACTAATGTGTGTGTCTGTGATCTTGGTTAGAAACCCACTTGGCTGCCTCTCCTCAGAGAGGTGGGGGTTGGGGGAAGGTAGCTGCCGGGAAGTGATTGATAAGGTTTCCTTTATGGATTCTGTGGTGCTTCACTGGAGCTCAGAGCACTTTGGCAACTTAAGCACTCCAAATTAAAAGCTCATTAACAATTCCTGCCCAAAGATCCTGTAAATAATCGGCTAGCTAGGTCACAGAGCTTGGCTGAGAGCTCTCCTTGCAACTTGAAATTTACAAATAAAAGTGCTTTTATTCTCTTTCATTTTGAAAAGTGTTTTCTTTGTGGTGGGGTAGGTTGGCGAGTGGCATTTTCCTAGGGGATCTGAGTAGAATAAAGTGTTAAACGTGTAGAGTGGTAGACAGGAGTAGATTGGTTCCAAACCTCGGTGTTTTCTTTGTGCAAGTGCGTTGCTGGCTTACACGGGCACCTTTGCAACTTCTAGTCTTTTGGAAGATGTGATTAGTAAAAGGTGTAAGATTTATGTGCTCTGAAGAGAAAGTATGGAAGATCTGAATTAAGTGATAAATATGATAAGTATCCATTGATGATTTGACTTGGGGTTTGGCTACCTGGACTTTTTTAGAACTTGAGGCAGACCTGCATGTATTCTGCAAGTGTTACCTGGTCTATGTGGTCCATTTGCAATATAGCCTGTGGTTTTGCGGCAATCAGTGCTTGCCCCAATCCCTGCCTCAGTTCCTGAGTTATGAATATTGTCAGCTGTAACCAGTGTCCCCTCCTTGACTAGACTAGGATTCTGGATTATCCAGAGAGCCACCACTTCATGGCTATGTTTCTCAGTCCAGGCTCTGATATTTTAAATGTTGAGTGTCTCCAGGAGATAAACCTCCTTTGGAAGAAAAATATGCCACTGGATAAAATGAAGTTCATCCTTCCAAAAGTATATATAGTTGACCATTGAAATATGCAAAAGTTAAGGAGACTGACTCCCCACACAGTTGTAAAATCTGCTTATAACTTTTGACTCCCCCAAATTTAACTGTAAATAGCTTTAACTGGAAGCCTTACTGATAACATAAGCAGTTGATTTAACACATATTTTATATGTATATGTACTTGTATTTAACACATTCATGACATCTTATTTTTTTCTTAAATTTTTTGTCATGACTAGGCTGCTTGGCTTATCAGCAAGTTTTTAAAAAATTGTCATGCATCTCCAAAAAAGTGTCCAGTATATTTATTGAAAAACACCCTAACGTAGGAAGTAGGCCCACACAGTTCAAACCTGTGTTGTTCAGAGGTCAACTGTAGCTTCTGAAAACTGTACTGGTACTGTCTTCCACATAGATAACTGTTACCCCAAAGTAGTTTGAGTTTAGGAGTTTGAAGTATCGTGTGGTCTTAAGTTGTTTCAAAGAGCAGCCCCCTGGGGATATGATCATTTATATTGAAATAGACTTGTTGCAGAGATGTGTATTTATCCACAGCATTGGGGCTTTCCAGCTCTCACTGAACCTTCAGCATCCCCAGCGGCCAGTCTTGGCATCTTCGAAGTAAGGAGAGGTGAGAAGTCTTATTGCATGGTCAAGTTTTGGCTTGATGTCTTCCTGATGAGTATTTGGGCTTGGAGGGAGGGGAGTGGGGACTGGTGCACATTTTACTTTTCTGTAGCTTTTCCTGACAAAATACTATGTGCTGAAAGATGACTGAAACTTATGCAAAGTTTATGAACTGGTGAGAGTTGGAGGTGGGGTATCCAGACTTTCAAGTTCTGCCATGATTTCTTTGTGGACATCGCACAAATACCTACTTGAAGTTCAGGAATGTCGAATAGAGCTGGAATGATTCTTTGTCCTAAGAAATACACATCTTAGGACATTCGGAAGGATCATATTTATTTGGTTTTTTATAAATGCATTTTACCAAGGCCTTTGGGATCTTGGTTTAATTTGAGTTGTGGATCACCTCTGGGTGGATGGTTAATTCCAGCCTATTTCCATTTTATGAGGATTTTTGAGGCTGGCTAAAAAGTTATGCTCTGTTGATTGATATCCAGGATCTCAGAGGCTGTTTGTTGAATAACTGAGGTCCAGGCATTTTGCTGGGTGTTGGGCTCGTGGTGAACAAGACAACTGGTATCTCTGTCCCTAAAGAGCCTACATGGGAGAGACAGATAGTAAAGAAGCAGTTACAAGACATCTGAGAGGGCTGTAACAAGGTAAGTATATGTGCTCTGAGAGTACTTAGAAGGAGCTCTGACCCAGACTGATGGGTTCAGGGAAGGCTTTACAGAGGAAGTAACCTACTCAGCTAGAATTGAATGAAGATGTGAAGAATTAAGCATAAAGGTCAGAGCTTTGTTGAGTTTGAGAAACTGAAGTTCAGTGTGATCGAAACACAGAGAACTCAGTGGACAGGGAACAGGAGAATATGATAAGAAATGAAGGAGGAAAAGTAAGCAGAAGCCAGGGCCTTATCAACTCTTAGGATTAAATAGTGGGTAGAAAAGAAAGACTAGATCAGCAAACTTTCTGTGTAGGACCAGGTAGTAAATAGTCTTTATGGGTCTTTGTCACAACGGTTTACTCTGTTGCTATGGCACAAAAGCAGCCATAGTACGAAAATGAATGAGCATGGCTGTGTTCCAGTAAAACTTTATAAAAACAGGTGGCAGCTGAATTTGGCTTGTGAGCCAACCACTAGATCAGACCATCATACAAGCAGTGAGGAGCCATTGAAAAGTTTTAAGCATGAGCCTGATACTACATTTGTGTTTTGGAAAGTTTGCTTTGATTTCAATGTTCAGTGTTAAGAATAGATTGTGATAGGCAGAGAGACCAGTAAGGAGGCTGTGGCAGTTACATATGGGTGACATTTTATATTTTCGCTATTGAGGCAATGTTTTGAGAACTAAAAATTGAGTACACCTGAATCTTTGCATCGATGTGTATGCTGTCCTCTTCACTAATTTTCTGATTATCTACTTGAGCTTAAAGGATGTTTACTTGAGAAATTGTTGGCAATACCAGCTCCTGTTTCTCAGACTAGAAAAGATGGGTGGGAAGGACAAGTTGGTGTGGAATGCATGAGAAGTTTTGGGAAACTGTTTTCTATTGAAAAAAGTCGGAAATAAATGTACCCTGGGAGAGATTTTAGTCTTTGGTCTCACAGCTTAATGTCAGTTACTTTGAACTCCTGAACTGCATACCCGGAGGGGGACCCATGTTCCTAGCTTCCCAGGATATTGCCGTATTCTCTACATGTCCCACTCAGTCTCTCCTTTGTTTGCTTGTAGGAAACCGGTGATGTTTCTCTGGTTTTGAGAATGTCTCCTAGTTGAGTATGACGGTGTGTGTCAGGTACAGGGACCAAATAAAGTATTTGTGAGTGTCTGATGAATTGTCCTCCTCCTACAAGCTCTGGAGTGCATTGCTGGAGGGAAGCCTATAGGTTTCTGATAGCAGTGCTTATGTGACCTTGGGCAAGTGGCTGACTTCTCTGAGTTTAGCTTTCATGTCTGTAAAATGGAAGGTTGGTTAAGGATTTGATGAGATGTAAAACTCCTAGCACAGTGTCCTTAACTTTTGTTATTAATAGTATTTTACACAATTTTTTTAAAAAGCATCTAGCAATCGGGTGACTTGGCCTTTGGCTTAGTATGTTTGGGGTCCTCACAATCGTCATTGTGGCCGTGTGATAGAAACACAGCCCCTGGTGGAGGCAGCCAGCAGACAGGAGTACATTATAATTAAGGGAAGACGCTGCTTTTCACAATGGAAAATTTTCAGACAGCAGGAGTCCCATCCGGAATTCCAGAACTTTCTTTGGGGTGGACCTTAGCCTCAACACCATCAGTGAAGCAAACTGGGCGAGCAGCTACCCGAAAGAAATTCATCAAAGTGTGACCAGTCATTTCTCCCAGTCTGTCAGGGTCATTTATTAGTGTTGCCACCCTTGTGGCCCTTCGTCTTTGTAAAGTGCCTCTTGAATGTGTTTTTTTAAATTACTTTTCACCACCCCTCTGGGAAGTGCGCCAGGTGGTCAGCATTACTGTCCGTGCTGCACAAGTGAGGAAACTGAGGCCTGGGATGGTTGAGTGTGCTGTCAGCTGGTGCAGTTGCCTCCCGATGAGATTGTGTGCGTTTATTGCTGTGATTTCTCTTCCTTTGAGTGAGAGGTGTATAGTTGATGCAGAACTGTGGTCTGCTGCATGCCTTGTCCAGATCTGCTCGTCTTGATCTGGATCCGTTTATTCACTTGGTCCTGTTGGGTTTTAATTGATGACTGCTAGGAACAGGCCTGCTAGGAGGCAGATTCCCTTTGGGTCATTGTTTTTAGACCATCCCCCTTTGGGGACATTCTTGGGGGAGCCTTGGGTGACGAGAGATTGCTTTGATATGTTCAAAATTGTGCCTCGTGCCCCACAGCTACAGGTAAAATCAAAAGGCAGATAATTTATGGGAGTGTCAGAGCTGGCCGCTGGCACCTCAGGAGGCCATTAGTATGCCTGTTCAGACCCTCTGTGTCCTTGCAATTGATTCCTCTTTGCATGAGCTTGATTTGGGAAGCTGTAGATCTGTGGGTAGTGATTGGATGTGACAGTCCAAACACCGGTCCCTAAATTAATCCTTTTAATAGTATTCCCGCACCAAGGCAGTGCTGGCCCACTCTCTCTTACTGGGGAGGACAAAATTGGTGGGGGGTAGGGGGGTAGGAAGAAGAGAGAAGGAAAAGAAGCTTTTCTTGGTTCTTAGGCCCTGCTCTGTTCCGACACGTTCCAGTTCCAGAGCAGTTGACGTCATGTCGTTCAAATGTTGCCTCCCACTTTGTGCCTGGCCCTGTGCTGAGAGTACAGAAATGAATAAAACTTGGTCCTTGCCCTTAAGGATCTAGGTCTAGTTCAGTGTTCCTTTCACTTTTTAGAACTCATATACTCCTTAGATGGAGAAAAACTATGCTTTAATACTACTTGAAATTTTAAAATGGTTTCAATGGTCCAACTAAAAGAAGTACTTTTTACACATACATACGTAACATATACCCCTACACCTGTCTTCCATTTTTCTCCCTGAAAATTTTTATCTCCCTGAAAATGACTGGTAAGAGGAGAATCAGGTAACTAAAATCTTACAATATAGTGAGATGAAAGTTATGAAGTAGGAATAAACTGTGCCACTGGATCACTTAAGCAATCAACTTTCTGATGAAGTGTCAGAGAAAGTTACTAAAAGGGGGAGATTTGAGCTGGGTTTTGAAGAAGGAGCAGTAATTTGCCTGATTAAAATGAAAGTACATTTCAAAACAGAGGGAGCAGCAATTGCCAAGGCACAGATTTGTAAAAGGAAATGTCACGTTAGGGGCCTGAGCACGAGCTGGTTGTCACCCTACTTCCTGCGAGTTTCTTTGCTCCATGAGACAGGAAGATTTGCTCCTATGGAACTGGGTTGGAGGAGAGGTTTTGAGTTCGTTGTGCTGCAGTTGTTCTAATCCAAGACATTGCTTCCCGTTTCCACTTTTGTACGCAGGGCTGCAATTTGTTTTTCTTCTTAGAAACAAATTTGGGTGATTTGGACAGACTTAATTATTGCTTATGGTTGAGTTTCTTTTAGTTAAAGTCATATCTTAGCTCAGAAAAAAACTACAATTGATATGCATTGTTAGCCCCATGGCTGATGGGAGAATCAGCCAAGTGGAGAACGCGGGCCCTCAAATGTAGGAGAGGAGAACAGGGCCCTGAAGAGCTGAGTGCATCTCAGCCTTAGTGTTCCCATGTGTGAAATGGGAATGCTGTTACCTTTTTTACTTGATGGTTGGGAGGCTTAAATGAGATGAAATATGTAAATTAACAACTATAGTGCCTAGCTTATAGTAGATCTTCAGAAAATAGTAGTTTCCTTTCCTCTTTCTCCTGTATTAACAATAATTCCCTTTAACTGAGATCGTACTATTGTGCAAAGTGCTTTGTACATATTATATGATCTAATTTAATCTTTACAAGATAGGCATTATTGTTGTAGCTATTATTACAAAGAACATGTGGTGGAGTCGGGATTTGAACTGGTGTTTGTCTCATACCAGCATTTTTAACAGCTACTTGTTTCTGTTCTAATTCTCCATCTTGGAAGCAGGGAAGTAGCCAGTTCTGGGTACCTCCCATCTGGGATCAGATGCTGTTCTACGAATGTGGGAGGACCTGAAAGGGATGAGAGTACCGTACCATACCCTGCCCTTTCTCCATTTTTGTTCTGTTTATGGTGTGTTAGGAAACTAGCCTTTGCCCCCTCTTCTGTGCTGTGGGGCACAGCTGACATGCAGGTCTTTTGCAAAGAGAGGTTTCTCAGCCTTGGCCCCTTAGAGGAGTTAGCCCAAGTCACTGGATGTGGCTGAGGGTTAGCAAACAGCAGGCAAATCACAAACAGGCACTTCTTTTTTCCATGCTATCTTGAGTGGCTGAGATGAGCTAATTGAAGAGGAGAGGCACCCTCCTATAGCTAGTGATGTTGCCGTCAGAATTTTGTGTTCCTGAAGGTCTTTAGCGACTTTAGCTCTGCTGATAGTTTGGGTTTAGCAGCTGCTGCCGATGTTGGACAGATTCTCCCTCGCCTTGCCGTGGAGCCGAAGTAGCTGAAGCTCCAGGCCGAGAGGGTGATGGGTTCACAGAGGAGGGGAGTGTTTTGTTTGAGATGAGGACCCAGCTTTAGAGTTCCTGCTTCCATTCTGTGTTGGGGCCATCAGGAAGTCATGTAGAAGTTCCAGGCTTTTGTCGGTCTGTCAAGCTTTGTTCCACCTTCAGCAGACTAGGCCGAGCCGTCAGGCTGCTGGCCTCCGCTGTGAGACTGCAGAAAGGCTGAGGGGACAGGTGCTGGTGCCTGCTGCTTGTGTTGGGGCAGTGGCTGGAGGCTCTGAACTGGGGGCTGGGAGTCCTGGGTTCTCTTCTTATGCTTACTTGCTCTGTGAACCTTGGGCTGCTCTTTTCTCTTTCTGGGGCGCATTTTCCCTGACCGACTGCTCTGTGTCCCCTCTTAGGTTTTCTTTCACCTTTGACAGTCTGTGATTTTCACAGAAAGTGCTCCAGCAGTAAGAATGCATTCATTAGACTGAACATTATGACTCTCGAAGGCATGCAGTTTATTTATATTTTTCCCAGGTTATTTTTAGCCGCTCAAGGCAGGGCCTGTGACTGACGAGTTGCAGACAGGTGTTACTGTGTGCTTGAGGATGCCTCTGTGGCTCAGGTGCCCGAGTACTTGTGCTGCTTGCAGGTCGGATTGGGGCAGGGACTTGCCCTGAGACTCGGTGCTGGGGATGCCACGGCTGTCCCACGGGCTTCCAGTCAGCTGAACCCAGAACCTGCCTCGGTGCCCTGGGGTTTCTCTGGAATGCACCTCTGCCTCCCAGTCTGGCTCCCCCACCCCACCCACCAACATGTGGCATGCAGAATCTTAGTTCCCTGACCAGGGAGTGAACCCAGACCCACAGCAGTGAAAGCCCTAAGTGCTAACCACTCCCCAGTCTGGCTTTTTATGGAGTGGATTGAGTCCAGAGGTGGTACAAACCCATACCCTCCCCAGAGATATCCCAAGTGGATGGGGAGGTGGGGTAGGAGTGGACCCCATATTTCATGATGGGCTTCTCTTCTGTTCTCTCCCCCAGGCTCCCCTGACCTGCATGTGGATATTAAAGGATGGGCCCCTCCTTTCGCCCTTCCTTCCCCCTCCAGTAATGGAAGGCTATAAAATGTCTATTTACCCAAGACACCAGAATGACTCCTCTGTGGTTCCACTAATCTGGTGATTTGGTGCTTCTCTGGTCTCTCAGGTAAATACGGATCGAGGCTTTTTATAAAGGCATATTATTTCCCTCATTAAATGTGTGTTTTGGCACATGCGTTATTTACCTGACCGACAGTAATGGCTGCAGAGGAGCCATTGTGTCTGTTGTGTAAATACTCTGCCCAGAGACGGTCCTCCAGGGGCTGTGGCGCGGGCCTGCTCCCCCGAATCGGGCTGTTTTCCTCTCCCCTGCCCCACTGGGAGGCTGGTCCCTTTATTTTGAGGAGAGGGAATCATTCATTTTCCTCTTTGCCATAGGCTACTTACTACCTTTAATTTGCTAGGAGAAGGAAATGGGTGTCAGAGTAAATGTGTGTAAATCTTGGTCTCGGGTGAAAGCTGGTGTGCAAATAGATATACAGAGAACATAAACGGTTCCTTTTGAGTTCTGCCTGTCAACTAGATTCTCATAGTCCCGGTTGAAGTCCAGGTTATCAACTTAAATTCTGCAGACTTGTGACTGAAGTATAAAGACATCAGCAGAAAGGGGAAATCCCTAAGATGTCAGCGGGTAGACAGGCAGGTAGGGAGCCTCTGCAGGGAGTGCTGGGGTGTTTCTGGAGTAGGTGCTAGCAGTGGCAGGAGTGCCCAGTGAGGTGGCATTGGGTGGGGGCACTTAGGATGGAGACTGTGCAAAGAGGGCTGGTTTTTGCCAGCCTCTGGGCAGCCTACCTTCTGTAGGCAGTATAGGATTATGGCTCCTTCATGTACTGTTCCATGTTACCTTTTTTTTAAAATAACATTGCATGTGGCTTAAAAAAAATTTTTTTAAAGTTCAAAATAGGCCAGATTTATATAAAGTTAGAAGTAGAGTACAAAGATTTTTTTTCCTGAACTGTTGAGTTGAGTTGCTTACCTAACACTCCGTCACCCTAAATACTATGCATGAATTTCCTACGTGCAAGGAGATTCTCCTACCTAACCATAGCACAACCATCTAAATTAACATTGATAATGTTACCTCCATTTAATCCTCAAACCCCATTCAAGTTTTGCCAGTTGTCCCAATAATGATCTCTGTAGCAAAATGATCCAGTTCAAAATCATGCGTTGCATTTAGTTACCAGGTTTGTTTAATGTCTTGTAGACTTTTCCCAGTAAAATTTCCTTGATATTCATGACTTTGATACTTTTGAAGATTACAGGCTGGTTATTTTGTAGACTGTCTCCCATTTAGGGTTTGTCTGGTGTTTTCTCGTGATTAGATTCAGGTTATACATCTAATGCAGGAGACCCTGGTTCGATTCCTGGGTCGGGAAGATCCACTGGAGAAGGAATAGGCTACCCACTCCAGTATTCTTGGGCTTCCCTTGTGGCTGAGCTGGTAAAGAATCCACCTACAATGCGGGTGACCTGGATTTTATCCCTGGGTTGGGAAGATCCCCTGGAGAAGGGAAAGGCTACCCACTCCAGTATTCTGGCCTGGAGAATTCCATGGACTGTACAGTCTATGGGGTTGCAAAGAATCAAGCATGATTGAGCGACTTGCACTTCATTTCATGCATCTTTGATAGAAATATCACAGAAATGATGCTTTGATTTTTCTCATTGCATCCTATCATGTGATGCATGATTTTGATTAGTCCCATTATTGATGATGTTCATTTTGCTCACTGGATTGGGTGATGTCTGCTAGGCTTCTGCCCTGTAAACTTATTTACTCCCTGTTAATAAGCATTCTGTGGGTAGATACTTTGAAACTATGTGAACTCCCTTACCAAACTTTAACTTTTAAAATTACTCATTCATTTATTTTTATCTTAAGGCCTCATGGTTTCCTTTTTTTATTCAGTGCATAATAATCCATTAATATTATTTACTTGCCAGTAGGAGCCCCTTCAAGCTGGCTTCTGCATCCTTTGAGTGTCTCCCTGCTTTTTGGCACAACAAGATGTTCTAAGCTCATCTTGTGCTTTCTCTGCTATAGCCCTGGAATCGGCCATTTCTCCGAAGAGTGTTGTTTCTCCCTGGCCCTTCAGTAAACAGAGCTAGAAAATAAATATACATGTGTCTGTATATTTGTGTGTAGATGTATACTCATCCTCAAATTTACATCTAGCTTTATTTTTATAGCATATATGTCAGAAACCTTGAGTTCAGCTCCAATTCCAGTTGAAGATATTTCCAGTTCCACTTTGACATAAAGATGTTTTCCCTTTCCGTATTAGCAGTGAGAAGCCTGGTCCCATTGCCCTTAATGGAATCCCCTTTTGGATCAGTCCCTCTGTGTGTAACTAATCTCCCTTTGTTGCTACTGCCCTTTCCCCCTCTTCGGTGTTTGTTTTACCTACCCGTGGCTCCCACATCAGGCTGCTCCTCCCTCTCTCCCAGTGGATGCCCTTCATACCCCACTGGGGCTGTGGCGTGCTGCGTCACACCTTCCTGCCTCTTTATGGATGCTGGTACCTACCCCCCATCCCCAGCACACATACTCTTCTGTTCCTCCCACTGCAGCTGATGGAGACTTCTATTTTCCTCTTCCACAATTAATGGCTCTAAAGCTATTAGACTGAATTTTGTAGGAAGAGAAGAGCTGCCCTCTTTTTCGTGACTTGAGTTGAACTCGATTTTTAGAATTAAGAGAAGTATGGAACCTAGTGACTGCACACATGTGGAGGCCCGGTCTACTGTCTGCTCTCAAGGATTTTTTTTTTTAATTAAAAAAAATTTTTTTTTTGTTGGGGTGTAATTTTACACCGTTGTGTTAATTTCTGCTATATAGCAGAAAAGTGAATCAGCTATTTGTATACATAGATTCCCTCTTTTTTGAATTTCCTTCAAAGACTTTTTACAAGAGACAAACTTTTTGGTATGGGTGAAATCAGTTGAGAAAGGAAGCGTTGGCCATTGTGAGGACCTCTGGCTATCAGTGTGTGGTCTGTTGCAGGGGATAGGGCATGTATAGTATCTGGTATGGGGGGTCTAGAGCAGTCTGGGGGTGCAGAAGACGTTGATGTTACTCTCTGAGATTGCCTTATGCATTGGGTTTATAGGCTCAAAGTATGGGTGTCCTGAGTTGGCCAGGTGGGCATAACCCAACAGGGTGATAGTAATAATGGTAAGCTAATACTTACTGAACCCTATGTGCCAAACCCTGCTCTCATTTCACTCTCATTTAAAGAGTAGGCGCTGCTATTGTCATTTTACAGGCGAGGAATTGAACAGAACTTGCCCAAGGTGCCATGGGCAAGCAAATAAGTGGTAAAACCCGGATTCAAACCCAGAAGTGCTCCTTAAGCACGATGCTTATGGTCTGATTGACCATAAACACTTTGCATAGTATATATACATACTGGAAAACATTAAAACTTTCAAAAGTACTTATACATGGCCTGACTTTGAGGACTTAGAGAAGAGTTCTAAGGCACTGAGGGACTTTGAATTCAAACTAGAGTGTGTAATCTGAGCAGACTGGTGTCTCCCATGTCAGCAAGGCTTCCAGTACTGTTCAGGAGTGGGTGACGTGAAGAGTTGAGACAAGATCCATCAGAATGGGGCTTCAGAAAGCTTAAACTGTGTCTGTTTCCACATTGAACAGCAAAATTTCTTGTTTAACTTTGAGGATTAAAGTTGAGGGAATTTGAGTATTGGGTATGAAATGGGAAAAACACAAACTTCCTGCTTTATTCCTCTTTCTTTTTTTTTTTTTTAAGGAAGTTTGAGTTATTTGTGAGTAAAACTGAGACTTTGATTTTTATATTTCATTAGCCCTCTAAGGAGCAGACATTCTGCAAATTTAAAGGGAACACTTGAAAAGTGATTTGGATTTTTTTTTTTTTTTGCACATGTTCACTCAGAAAACTTTACTAGATTTTTAGCAATGCTCCCATTACTGCCACATCTGGGTTTTCTCTTTTTCTTTCCTATTTAAAAAAGTCCTGCAGTCATTCAAGGCCTGTAGTAGAGTCTAAAGGCAGGGGGGAGAAAGGGCCCCGGCTGCTGGCAGCTGTGCTCTGCAAGCGTCATTCGTTCCCCCAGGGTGCCACTTACTGTCTGGGGCTGGGGAGTCACCAGACTATGGTGAGCAAGCTCCCTGTGATGACTGTGCCTGCTTTCCAATTGGGAGAAGGGAGGCGGGTATATGGAGACGTCAAGATACAGAAAGGAATGCCGGGGGCAAGTGGTTGGGAATGGAGCTGAGGAGAGAATCCTGGGCATTTTCTGCTGTTTGTCTGAGTCTGCTTAGCTCCCAGGACTGATTGTGCAATGGGGTCACCCCGGGTTACTTTGGGAAACTTAGCTTTAATGTTAACTGTTGCCACCTGAGAAGTGACCACAGCATTTTTGTGTCTCCTCTCTTTTGAACTTCAGAGCTCCACTTAAAGATCAAGGCCAGTGCTGCATCTTGTTTTGAGATGGTCTGGGAGACTCAGAGCTGTCATAATGCTGCGGGGGCCAGTGTTTAGGGTCTTGAACTTTAGTCATGAATACTGGGGTTTATAAAAGGGGCGCAGAAACACTGGGGAGTGGTTCATGCTGTGTGAATATTCCTGAAGACTAGATGGAACAGGGCCACGGTGGGAGGGAGTAACCCAGACTCTGTTCTTTTTTTTTTTTTCTCTTTCTTTTCCTTTTTTTTTTTTTAACTTTCCTCCCCTAAGTTTTAGATGCTTCTGGATGTTCAATGCTAGCACCTTTACAGACTGGAGCAGCTCGATTTTCTTCATATTTGCTTTCAAGAGCAAGAAAAGTGCTGGGCTCTCACTTGTTTTCTCCTTGTGGTGTTCCGGAGTTCTGCTCCATATCCACCAGAAAGCTGGCGGCCCACAGCTTTGGCGCATCCATGGCGGCAATGATGTCCTTCCCTCCCCAGAGGTATCACTACTTTTTAGTGCTGGACTTTGAGGCCACGTGTGACAAGCCACAGATTCATCCTCAGGTAACCATTGCATCATTGCTTCAGCAAAGGTGGGGTGGGCAAGGAGGGAGGGAGGAGAGACTGGCTTTCTGGGATGCAGAGGCACTTTCTCTTGTCCTCTTGGCTTTTAGTTACACATCTGGAGATCCTGCCTAAGAAGCAAGATTTGACTCAGGCATCCTAGGGTGAGGTAGACCTGAGAGGTCTACCTGGAGGACAACTGGGCACACTGTTTCTCTCTGGTCTCAGCCTTTGAGAATCAAAATATTTCCTTCTGCCCCATCCTTCCTCTCTCCTTTCCCTTCCCTCCTTCCTTCTCCTGCTGCTGCTGCGTGTTGTTTTAAGGAGTACTGTGTTAGTCAGCCTCCAGGATGGCCCCCAGTGATCCTGGCCTCCGATGTTTCCACCTGTGGCAGTTCCCCTTCCACACTGAGTCAGAGCTAGCCCTGTATAGTCAGTAGAGTAGCACGGAAGAGATACTGTGACTTCTGAGGCTCAGTCATAAAAAGCATCGCAGCTCACCTTGCTCTTTGGGATCACTTGCTCTGGAAGAAGCCAGCCACCATGCTTTGAGGACACTCAGACAGCCCTGGGGAGAGGTACATATGTAACAGGAACTGAGACTCTTAGCTAAAGCCAGTACCAACTTGCTAGTCATGTTTCCTGGCCCTGTCTCAAAGTGAACCTGCCAGCCCCAGTCAAGCCTTCAGATAGCTATAACCCTAGTGGACATTTGACTTCAACCTCAGGAGAGACCCTGAGTCTGACTGACCAGCCGAGCCACTCCTGAATTCCTGGCTCATAAAAACTGTGAGAGAATAAATGATTATTGATATTTTAAGCCACAAAGTTTTGGGATGATTTGTTACACAGCATTTGATAATACAAACCACCATTGTAGGACTGTTGGAAAGGAAAATTTCTTGCTTTTTTTTTCTTAGTTAATTACCAGCTGTGTTCAGGGGTCTTTTACCTTTTAAGGTGGTGCTGCTAGGAAGCTTGGATTAGCAGCAAGAGACTCGTGCACTTGTGATACTGGAGTGCTTCTTATTTTCTTTGGGGGTGTGCCTGGCGGCTGATATGGCAGTTCATTATAGTGTGGGGGTCTTGGGTGTGCCTGACTCTAGAACTATAACTCTTCCCTGTAGAGCTGGATTATCAGGTGTGTAATTTGGGGATGTGTAGACGTGTTGGTCTGGGAGTAGCTTTTAGTAGTTAGAGGAGGAGAAGAGGATGGTAGGAGCAGGCACTTGGGAGACAAGAAGGTCCCTGCAGAGGTGAACTGGGTTCATTTCTCATGGTTGGTTCTTTCCCAGGAAAGGGTTCTATCTTTAGATAAGAGATTATTTTCCAGAAAGCAGATACCACACGCTTTTACCTTCCTCTACTTCTCTCTTTCCTATTCTCCCTTGCAGTAGTGGTCTACTTTGGGAAAGGACTGAAAGCAGGCCTGCTGAGGCTTGAGAAGACAGGAGCTGGATGAGGAGAGCGTCCTAGGGAAAGGGAGGACAGCCTGGAAGTGGCCGGAGCCACTTACTTTCTTAGCCTCTTGCTCCTACCCATGTTGTAGAGTCATCTTCTCCACCTCCCCAACCTACTGGAGATTCTGTGATGGGTGTGCTTGGATGGTGGGTGGGAGTCTTGGTTACATAGATTCTCTGGAGTGGAGAATCAGGGAACCATACCCCAATATGCCATATTATCTCCCTTGCTGATGATTTCAGTCACTGAGTAAATCCAAGCAGGACCTGAGTCTAAAAATCTAACATATCCCTATTGTACAGGATTCAGCCCTCTTCTGAAGCCTCATGGTTGCTGGGTACCTTCTCGATGACATTTCCTGCTTTCTGCTTCCTGACACCTGCCTGTGTATGTTTTTTTCTGAACTTTTCAGGTAGATAATATGCTGAGATAATGATGCAACTTTGTTCTCTTGTCCTACAGAGGGTTCTGCCAATGTTATTGAAGATGAAGCTTGATTCATGTCTCAGTTTGGTCTGTCAGTATTACCTTTCATTTCTCTTTCAAGGACTTTGTTCTTTTAATTTTTTGTTCTTTTTATTAATTTATTGCAGTGCTGAAAATGTAATGCAGCTCAGACTTAAATCACTTGTATCACCAACTTCCTTCCCAGGAAGGAGGAAACCTTCTGGACCCGGTTTGAGGTTGGGCTTCCTGCTGTTCACCAGGATCTGAGCCTGATTAAAGATTATCTCCAGAGTCAATGAACCCTGATGATGTGATTCCAAGGGCACTTAAGGAATTGGCTGCCCTGGTTCATTATTAGTAAAGCATTAGCTGTTGCTGTAGAGAACTCAGGAAGAAGCATTTGCTGTCTTGCTTATCTTTAAAAGGCGAATACGAATGATCTTGGAAATTATAGACCCGTTAGTTTACTGTGATTCCAGGGAAGATACTTGACCTGATCGTCAGATAATCAATCAGCAAACAGCTAGAAGAGCATAGGGTACTGAGTAATAACTTACATGGGTTTGTGAAGAAGAGCAAATCCTGTCAGATCAATCTAACTTCTTGCTGTGACATAGTGATGGATTTGAGTGGATCTAGGGCAAATGATAAATGTAACGCATCTCTACTTCATTAGGTCTCTACAATGCTGTGATCAACAGGTAGGAAGGTGAGTTTGGGGCCAGACAGCTCTCTTGTTGAACCGGATTGCTCTCAGGAAAGGGATGGGTGGCCCAGAGTGACTTGAGACTTACTATTATTGGCAACTTAGAGCCCTCCTCTCTCTCTCTTTAAAAACAAACAAACAAACAATCAAAAAAACCTCCCCTAAAGCTTGCTGGTGGTGGAGTCCTGACAGGATTCAGAGAAAGTTGGAAGATGTATTGGGAAAGTTGTCAGTCCCAGATAACGGTGTCCTTCCACTGAGCTCTTCACAGGTCAGGTTCTCATTATAACCTCTCCATTGTTTAGGTCTTTTGGTCAACATGGCTAGTGAAGGAATTGGAGAGATGCTTAGGATAAGAGGAACAAAAATCATTAAAGGCACAAAAATTAAGACTTAGGAAAAAAAATTTAATATAATTTTAGTGACTGATTTTTTTGTCCATACTGGGAAGGAGTTGTTCCAAGGAGTATGATAATGACTTGCTCTTCATTTTAATAAAGACCAAACAGGAATTTGAATGGGAGCAGGAAAGATTGAGACTTGGGATGAGCGTCTGCTTCTAGACGTAACAGTGAAAGAGCTTGAATATGTTGTGCAGGTTAGTTCAGCCCTCCCTAGTGGCTTGGTGACTGTCCACCTGACAGATACACTTCGTGGGCAAGATCTCGATGCCTCCTGGGGATGCATTTGAACTGTGAATCAGAACCACCCCAGCTCCTCTCCTGCCTGGCTCCCAAGAGGTGAACTCTTGAGAACGCCTAACACAGTGCACTTCTGATTCTTCTGGGAGTGTGTCATATCCCTCATTTGTGTAGGAGGCAGGAACAAGTTTTGGGCCAGGGCCTCTCTGATGACTTGGCGTGGGGTTCATTTCTCTTGTCTGTATCTGCCATTCAGAAGTCCCTGAGTCAGTTTGTAGGGACTGTCAAAAGGATTGCCACCATACAAATGGACAGGCACAGGCTCAGTTGTGCTTAACAATACTGATTGTAAATGTGGTAAAACGTGGTATTTTCCATTTGTCATAATTTTTGCTGTTTACTTTTGTACTTTGTTCAGATTGCTGAAATTGGAATGGTTGGTTTGCCAGTAACAGGCTTTCACCTTTCTGGTATTTGCACTCATTTTGTTTTATATGTTTTGATTCAGATTGACAGGTATAGGTTGAATATAAGACTATTTTTCATTTGAAAATATTTTTTCATGTAAGTTAGGTGGATTACCATGTTTTAGAGACTCAGAATGTGAGGTATACAATTCCTTTCTTGCTTTAGGAATTGTTTCTTGACGTGAAAGTAGGTTTTTATCTGGTTGAGAATCGTGACTGCCTTGTCCTCAACCAGCAAGAGTTCACGTTGCTCATCTTGGCGTGGATGTGCATCAAGTGATGGCGGCTGTGACCCGGAAGCCCAGGGAGCAGCCTGAAAGCTTTGGTGGGAACTTTAATTGTGCCGCTTTAACCTGGGGGCGAGTTCTCTCACCACCTCAGTGTTCAGAAAAGCCCGAAGCAAATGTAAGTGAGGAAAATGAGGTGTAGGCCACAGCACGTGGGGAGGAGGAAGTAATCTGGGCTGTCCAGATGGCCAGGGAGGGGTAGCCCAGGGCTCCAGTCTGGGAGCACACGTTCTGGTTGCCACCTCCCTCCCTCCCTGAGTTTGTCCATCAGACTCCGTCCGGCCCCAAGGTGCAGTCTTTTCCTCGCTGCTCTGCAGCAGCCCCACTGACTGTTTTCCTTCCCATCTGTATTCAAGTGCCCCTAACTTTGGAGAAAAATGACCTTTAGGGTTGAGGTTTTCTAGTGTTTGCTCTTTGTCCATAGGGGCTTTTTTTTAAGGAAACCTTGAAGAGATTCCATCTGCATTTTGAGTTAGAACTATGAGTAAAGGCATTTTTCTATAGAAAGTTGTCCAGATGCTGGATTATTTGGGGAGGGCAGGGTTGGGGGAGGGTTAATGGTGACAGGAGAAGGGATAATATAGAAGAGGGGCTTTTGGTGTGATTTTTGATGTGAAGCTGACTCATTATTAGTCTTATGAAAGAGACATTTTGGAAAACTTCACAGGAAATTGATTACGATCCCTACAAATCACACTGTATTGGTCTCCTTCTCTTCCATTCAAGGCTGAGCAGCAGGAGGCCCCTACCGCCTCTACCCACCCCCACCCCCCACACCTGATACACGCACATTGCTGTTGCTCTGTATTCAGCTTCTTCCCTTCTCTGCTTCTGGTTCCTGCACTTTGCAAGTGGGTGGAAAGGTCATTCCCTAGAGAAAGAATTCACCCCTTCTTGCCTTTCACTCGTCCTGGTCCAGGTTCCTCCAAGTGGGAGGGGTCAGGTCAGGCTTTTTAGCAGGAGGGCCCAGTTGTTGGGTTGCGGTCCATCTGCTCATGGCCCCAGTCAGTCCGCCTCCTTTTTCTGTACAGACAGGCGAAGGCACTGACGCTATTCTATTCTTCTAAACTGGGAAATGAAATGCAAAACCGACGTTAATGTAACATTATGGTTGAGATTAAATGCACCAAAATCAGGAAATTCAAAGTTATGCTTCCCACAGCAACTATAACTCAGCCTCATCTGGCGTGTGTAGTATTTTGTGTTAGTGCGGATGGTGTTATATGTTAAGACATTAAAGTTAACACCATAAGCAGAGCACAAAATGCTTGAGGGGGCTGAGTTATGATGACTGTGTGAGCCGTAAGTGTTCTTGCATAGGCTCTCAACTCCTGGAATAATTTTTCCCCTGCCCATCAGACCAATTATTGCCTTCCTTTTTAGTTATATGTCTGCTTTAGCACATCTCTTCTTCCAGGGTCACTATAAATGAATTCCTCTATTGGTGGCCAGTGATGGGTGGGAATGGGGCAGCCCACTAGGCCCTTTTGTCCTTTTTGTTGCTGCTTCCATAAATGTGGTGCCTCCCCTGCCCCCTCCCCGGGCCCCCCCTCCACAGGCTACAGTTTCCTGGTGGTCCCTCATCGGGATGGGCCTCCCAAGGCTCTAACTGTGACTCCTCACTAGGGCTCCCTGAATGGGAACAAGCATTTGCTGTGTCCGGGTCTTGGCCCTGTTGAAACTTCACGTGAAAGCCTAACGGCCTTTCTTTATTTGGAGCAGACATAGCAATGTGAAAGTAAAATATACATCTCGGGGAGCGGAGCACTGGTGCATGGTGGCGCTCTCTTGTGAGTTTGGCATAGCAGAGGTACAATCGAAGTGGGTTTATTTGCACTATTCAGTCTGCTTCTCTACCTTCCCCAGGGTTTATACCTTTAAAATGCCATAGTTTGTAGTTAGGCTCTGGAGTTGCCTGGGGGTGGGACCAGGAACTTTCCTTGGGAAGCCCTGGGTCACTGGTAACAAAATCAACCACGTAATTTAGTGCAAAACAGGAGACATTTCCCCCAGCCTGTTATTATCTGGTGGCCTCTCCAGGGCTGAGACAGCTGTTGGAATGCAGATTTTGTTAGACACTGGGCTAAGGTTGGTGGTGGGGAAGAGCTCTAAAGAATGGGGCCATTGATGAATGGTGAATGAAATCAGGGATTGTAAACTAACAGTGACACTGAGCTGCCTTTTGGGGTTTTTGTTGGACATGACAAAACCAATCAAGTCTGTAAAAGAATAGGGAGGACCTCATGGTAACCACCTTAGAGGCAATGAAAAAGCCTCTTTTTACTCTTTGGATAAAAACTTCAACCTCTATGTTAGATGCCAGGATATAAAAACAAGAAATGGTCCCTACCCTCAAGGAGCTCATAGTCAAGGAACATGATAACCAGCATTGCCTGGGTGAGTACTTGGCGCAGTGGGCGCACAGCAGGGGAGCGGTCAGGCCTGCTTCTGGAGGGGGCACATAGCTCCTCAGTAAGGGCAGGTCAGGAGGTCAGGATGGCAAGTGGACCGGAGAGCTCTCAGAACTGCTGTAGCAGGAATGAACGAAGGTGCTCACAGGATGCGCCAGGACCCACTGACCCAAGTCTGAAAAAAACTGAGCTGGATTGCAAACTTGCTTGTGTGGATGTTGAAAATGAGGCAGAGAGAGAATGAAGACTTTGAACCGGCAATTTCTTTTCTTTACTTTTTTTTTGTGCCACATGGCTTGCGGGATTTTTCAGGCCCCAACCAGGGATTGAACCCAGGCCCTGAAAGCATTGAGTCCTAACCACTGGACTACCAAGGAAGTCCCAGAATCCAGCCAGTGATTTCACCATTTGGCTAGTAGGATTGTCTGTATCATTGATATGGTATTTTTCACATTCAAGAACATCAGTGAGACTATGAAGGCTACAAAACGTTTAAGAGAATTTTAGGCAATAAAAGTGTGAGAGGCAGAAGGATGAGGGTCAAATAGAAATATGTGAACTAAGGCCCTGAGGCATTGTCAGGAAGCTGCCCCAGAAGGTAGCTCTGGGCTGGGCTGTGAGGTCTCTAGGGAGAGGCAAGGGCTAGGGGATGACATCACCCCCCCACCCCCTGCTCCCAGTACTGGCAGTTTGGATCTGAATCTGCTAGGCATCCCATGGGAAGACCTCCTTCCATAGACTGGGGAGGTTTATACCCTTCAAACAGATAAATGGCTGGCTGACTTAACACTGAGAACAGAAGGAAGGAGGGAAGGATTAATGAAGAGGCAGGAGGAGAGAAATGACTTGCTACAGACTGGAGAGGTGGGAGGTGGGGACAAAATGAGCTGTCTGTCTGAGCAGCAGCAACAGGTAACACAGCCACAGAAAGAAAGCCAGTGCGTTGGGAAGGGGGAGGGGGAGTGAAATCCTGAGGAGCATTTGGGGTTGGTCTTTGGGCTTGGCTTCGCTTTTCCCTGCCCCCGTCCTGTCTTGTTTTTCCTCTCCCCTCTGTTGATTACATTTTGTACTTTGTAGACCGGAATCAGTTGTCTGACATGAGGAAAACTGATATTAGGAGATGCTTCCTTCATCTCTCTGTCTTGTTGGGAAAAAGGATCCTGCATCATTTTGATTAAGATGCTTTGGAATGATTATTTTTTATCCCCTTATCCTAGGTGTTCACAATACTTAAAAAGCCCCCCACAGTCATACATTTATGTGATGAGTTTTGAGTTCTAGCTGTGAAAATTGAGTCATTGCCTAAAAGCCTGGAACAAGAGTGTTCCCAGATTGACATTAGCCTAGCCCACCCCCACCCCCACCCCCCAGGCTGGCAGGTCTGCAGCAGAAGGGTGAGCAGGCTAGGACAGGCACAGATGGTTTGGTGTGTTGAGTGCTGCCATGGGCAAAGCCTGGTTAGGTACTGGGAGAATCAGAAAGGAGGGAGGAGGACTCTGGCGGGGAAATCAAGCATTATGGAAGCTCTTCACTTGAAGAGCCTTGGAATGGGCTTGTTTAGACCCTGTCCCTCTCTGTAGTGGCCAGTAGGAGAGCTTGGTCCATGGTAGTAAATGTCTGTTGTGTGAGTTCCACTGTTCAGTGCCCTGGTCAGTGTCTAGTCCAGGGGAGGCCCTTCCAGCCAAGGACTTGTCTGAAGGCTAACTGCTAGCAGAGGCTCTCACTGGGAGGTGCTGATGTTGCTGAAAGGAAAGGAAGTGCAGAGTCCACAGTGAGGTTGATAAAGTAAAATCGGCAAGCCAGGAATGGAAGTGTGAATGTTGTTGAGTGGAAGAGAGGAAACAGAAGGAGGTGTCGTTAGCCAGTGCTCAAGGGAATGGAAGGGGAGGTATTTCACGGGGTTAGATATGGGCAGAGGGAAACTGGTTAGGAGCTATTAGTTGAAAGTGGGTTAGTGGGTTGGACTACGGTGGTGATGGTGGGAATGGAGAAGAGTTATGTGTTGTCGCCCTTAGATATGCTGGGAAAGAAACAAGCCTGAGAACCATGCTCTTGAGTAGCTTGTAGCTTTTTTGGGTACTGGTGGGCTCTGGTTGGCAATGGTGCTAAGAGATTTGGTGGGGCGTGGAGAGAGGAAACCTGCGGTGGTTATAAATGGAGTGCTCTGCACTGAAGGCCTGAGTCAGAGACACCTGCCGTAGGTGAGCTTAGTGGTGATAGAGGCAGTTACTTTACTCCTCTGGGATCTCTTTGATGAACTGCTGTGACCGTGTCCTCTGGGAAGCAGATGGTGATGGTGGATAGGACGATAATTGGCTGAAAAGCTTGGAATCTTGTTCTACCAATGTGATAAACTGAGGGTCATGGTTTGAAATTGCAGTGTCTGAAATGGAGTTCAGGGACTCTGTATTGATCACAGTCTGCTCCCCGCCTCTCCCCAGCACTAGCAGGTGTGAATGAAAAGCCAACTGATCAGCTGAAAGGGATTGGTGGTTGGGGATGGAGGAGGCAGGGACTGACTGATGACTGGGAGGAAGCATGTCATTCTGATAAGGTCTGCTTTCACTAGAGAGGTAAGGGGACCAGAGTAACAAGGGGCAGGTCTTAGAGAAAGTTCATGGTATGGTGTGGAGGTGGTGAGGTGTCTCCAGCTTGGAGCCTCAGGCTATTGTAAGAATTGCTGTGATCCTGATCTACATCTGTGGCCAGTGTTAGACTTAATCGGAACCAGGGGTATAAAGATAGCTCCTGCCTGATGTCTATAATGAGAGGTCTTCCTTGGAGAGGTATCCAACTCCACTTTTTGATTCATTTGTGTAGAAGGAAGATGTTTTTCTGGAGAGAGTGGTATGATGAGTGCTCTGTGGGTAGTTGATGCCCTGGGTCTTGATTACATTCTTGAAGGGAGCAGGCATTGCCTTGGCAGGAGGACCTCTTGCAAGCTTCCTAACAGAAATGTGTCACCTTGCTCTACACAGTTCTGGGATATGACATGTCAGCTTTTCCACCATGGATCTCTGCAGCCAGGAGAATGAAATGTCTGATGGCAGAAGCCAGGAGTGGTTGGCAGATATAAAGGGCTCACCTGAGGGGCTTGAAAGTGGGCCCAGCAAGGGTTTATTCTAACAGCCAAGAACCCTGGGCTCTGATGTTCTTTTGTCAGTATGTCTGTGATAAGGACTTAGTCACACAGATATTCTAGACTATACCTTGGCTAAAATGTGGTCTGAGAACCAGGGGCATCCCCATCCCCTGGGATCTTGTTAGAAATACGGAATATCAGGCCCTTGTTGTTCAGTCACTAAGTTGTGTCCGACTCTTTTGTGACCCCATGGACTGTAACCTACCAGGCTTCTCTGTCCATGGGGTTTTCCAGGCAAGAATACTGGAGTGGGTTGCCATTTTCTTCTCCAGGGGATCTTCCCAGACCAGGGATCGAACCCATGTCTCCTGCACTGGTAGGTGGATTCTTTACCACTGAGCCATCTGAGAAGCCCGTTATCAGGCCCAGCATTAGATCGAATGTAGTTTGACAAGACGTCAGGTAATTTGAAGTCTGAGAAACACTGTTCTACTCCACCAGTGGTTCTCAAACTTCAACGTCTCGGAATTACCTGGAAGCTTTTTAAAACACAGATTGCTGGGCCCACCCTCAGGGTTTCTGATTCAGAAAGTCTGGATTGGAGGCCAGAAACTTGCATTTCTCATAAATTCCCAGGAGATGGGATTTTATGCTGCCTGTAAGGGACTATGCTTTTAAGTCACTGACCACCTTAGCTTTCTCGTCTATAAAATAGGGCAGTGATACCTGCCTGCCTTACAGAGATGTGGATTCCTATGAGCCAGTGTGCGAGAGAAGTGTTCAGGCAGCGTGGACAAGATGTTAGTCTGTGTCGCTTGCTTACTGGTCTTTTGAAAATCTGCCGTCATGGCAGCACACGTGTTTCCCTGGCCTGGCTTCTGGACGTCAGGCACACAGAGGGCAGGGGATCTGTGAAGCTCCCTTGGGGGATGCTGTCTTCTGTGAAGAGACTAGCGGCCCCTGGGACTGTGAATGGGGATTACTGTGCAAGGTTTCCTGAAGCTCACCTAGCCTCTCTGGGCTCTTCTCCTAGTTGCCTGACCAGAGCCCTCTCTTGGCCTGAGTGGGCCTGGCGTGTCTTGATCACCTGTTACTCAGCCCCACCTCTTCAGTCCTGGCTAGTGGGTCTTCAGTGCAATATTTGCATTGATTGGAAAAAATGGACTTTGTCAAACCAAGCCTCTGATTCATCTTTTATGTTACGTAACTTTCCCCACCCTGGGGAATTGGGTGATTAACTGAACAGGCTTTGGCTGCTGCATGTGCCCTGGTGCCAGAATGTGGACTCTCAACCTCCCCTCAAAGTGAGGCGAACCGAGGCAGAGGCTGTTCTGTGAGAAGCAGTATAGCAGAGTGCTTAGGAGCAGGGACTCCAGAAATGGACCCTCCGGATCTGAGTCTGGTGTCCACCACCAGTGTGTGGTGCAGTATGACCTGCCTTGAGTGAGTTAGTTGTACTTTGTATGCCTCAGTTGGCATTATTGGCAAAATGGGATTAATAATATTACCAATCTTATAGGACTATTGGGAGGATAAAATGTAAGAGCTTAGAACTGTGCCTGGCATGTAATAGCTATATGTGTCAGCTCTTGTTAGGAGAATTACTACTAATGTTATTTTGACTCATGGCCTCATAGTAAGCTATTGGGGTACAGCAGGTGGCTGGGAGGCAGGCCCTCCTTCTCTGGGGAGCATAAAGAGAGCCTGCAAGTCCTCTATCAACATGTAGACAGAGCCACAGCATTATCCAAAGAGATTTTTTCCCTCCATTAGAATGGTAAGTTGAATTTGGCGCCCTTCCACTTCTATGCCCTCCTGTAGGGTTGCCCCTGGGGACCTCTCCTGCACACAACCTGAGATTTGTTTAAATTAATTCCCTGACAAATGTAGGTATACAGTTAGCTACAAAGAAATCATTTCGTTGTTTGCTGCCCAGAAGGGTCAGCTTAGGGAGTATAGCTCAGGGGTAGAGCATTTGACTGCAGAAGGGTCAGCTTCACAGAGGCCACTAATATCAGAAGTTATTTACAATTGAATATCTGAAGAAGTTTGAACTGAGGCTGATTCAGAGTCGTGTGTGTGTAGACACCAGCTTGTACACTCCTGGGTGAGGATGTAGTTTCTAAGATTTTTGGTCTTCTTCATTTATTGGTATTATATATTTTTAAAAATTCAGATTTCAGTAAAATCTGAATTATAATTTAGTTTGCACCCTCTCCCCCCTGTAAAGAATAGCAGTCTCTATTTTCAGCCTCTGTTCTATATTTTAATTGCTTTGGGGTCTATGGGAATGGGTGAAGACGGACGTGTAGGTGAAAAATCAGCCTTGTGCAGCTTCAATTTTTTACCCTTCCTTGTCCTGAAACTTCTAGCATCAGCTCTCATCTGTCAAAGTGTAAATCAGCAATTAAAACCCAAACAGCCAAATGCCAAAGATGACCTGAAGCACAAAGCAACTGACAAACAAGTCCGGACAAATCGACGGGTAATTTATAAGCTTTGCCCTAAAATCTAATTATTTGGCAATTCGAATTTGCAGCCAGCCAGGGCTCGGCAATAAATTTAACCCGCCATAAATTATTTAGGAGCAGGCTGTGGTGTAAATCAAAACCACGAGTGTTTGTTTAAGAAATAAGCTCCTTGTGCATAAAATGTCTTTTTTTCCTTCCCCCCCAAAGGAGAAACTGTTAAGTTGACTACGGTCCCTTCGTTACCCAGCGGAGCCGGCATGTCTCCCTTCTCTGTCTCAACTTCCTCTCTTCCCTGTGGTCAAGAGGCTCCTTGATCCCTTGGAGAAAAAGGTCTTGCCTTTGCATGAAACTTTTATCCAAAAATCTTTCTCTGGATAAAATCCATGTTTTCACCAGGTACTGCTTTTTCTGCCTTGTTGTGTGATGATGTTGCTTTTGGATTTCATCAAACCTTTCTGTGCAGGAGTGCACACTGTTTGGACTTTGAATCAGTGGGTGGAGAGAAGGCAGATTAGTTGTAAACTGAGGGAATGCCAGTTCCTAGGTTGAGAAGGAGACCATGAAAAATCTGCTCATTTCAGAGAGGACCATAGAACGATTGACTCAAGGCAAAGAAGAATCTGTGCTTTGGAGAAAAGGTCTGTAAGAATGCCACACTATTAAACCCTCTGACCCATTGTCAAAAAATGGCTAACCCAAAGTCTTTCTGCTTAAAATCCTTTTGTTGTTGTGTCTTTGATTATAATCTTATCACGGCAGACACTTTAGCTTAAGGGGGTTTGAATACATTGAAAGCAACCTACACGTTTATTCCTTATAATCTACTGATTGTGGATGTGAAATTTCATTTGAAATGCTGTTGCAGTTTTGTCTTCAGTTTATCAAGAGAATCACTGGGGTTCCTACTTAAGCAATTAGAAAGTAGCTGCATTTGAAATCTCTGCTCCAACTGAAACTTCTGCTTAAAAAGATAAAAGACTACTTGCTTGGTGCTTCCTTTTTATCTCTCTGTCTTCCTTCCCCTTTAAAAAACTATTTACAGCTGGCATTTTATTGAGTGAGACAGCAGATACAATAGGTTTGGAACCTTGGGTACTTTGAGAAGTCCAAGTTCTAAGGCTTTTGTGCTTAGTTGTCAAGTTGTGGCTAGTTCCCATCCATCATCAGCAGACCAACTTTTTGGGGTTGTGGTGCTCTGCCCTTGGACAACCCAGTAGTGCAGGTCGCGGTGGACGGTGTAGGGTGACCAGCTGTCCTAATTTTAGCAGATTTCTGCTCCAGGAATCTGTGGTCCCAGGCACACAGAAAACTGGGCCGTTGATGGTTTGTAGCAGTCGAGGGAGGCTGGGAGATGAGAGGCAGGGGATCTGGTAGAAAGTTCTTTGCAGCCTGGCTCTGCCACCTCCCATCTTGTCGCCTTAGGTAGGTCACATTACCTCTCTGGTCCTATGGAAAACTGTGAGAACAGAATTTTCCTGTTAGAGGCATGCTCTTGGTTTCTTGCTTGCCATTTATCAGTCCCTTTATGTGTTTACTTACCAAACGCTGAGAGTGGGGTCTGTGTGCTGGAACAGACCTGGGTGCTAGAGATGCAGAGTGAAGGCTCATAGTTCTCGCCCTCCCTGAGCACAGAGCCAGCACTATGTGTGTCCCTGCAGCTGTAGTGGAGGCTTTTCAGTTGGAATTTTGCAGGGCTTTCTGCCTGGATATTTCACATTCATTGCTCTTATAACTCAAGAGCAGTCTTTCTTTTTAGGAGATAGAGCACTGAGCTCCTTAAAGACAGTCTTTCAGACTAAAAGAATTAGATCTTTCTTGACCCTTCAGATTTTGAGAGCTGTTAGTCCTACTGTCTTTAAGTCTCATTTTCCTCATCTGGAGTCCCAGCTCTGTCCCTTACTAGCAGTGCAACCTTGAGCAAGTGACAACTGCATTTGGGGTCTTAGTTGTTCTGTAAAATAGGCCTAATAGGGATACCCATTTGATGAGTTGTTAGGTAGATTCAATGTCGTCATTCCTGTTGCACATTTAGCAGAGTGTCTGCCACCTCTGGTGGTGGTGTTCAGTCACTCAGCTGTGTCCAACTCTTTGCAACCCCATGAACTGCAACTTCCCTGTCCTTTACCATATCCTGGAGCTTGTTCAAACTCATGTCGATTGAATCAATGATGCCATCCAACCATCTCATCTTCTGTCATCCCCTTGTCCTCCTGCCTTTAATCTTTCCAAGCATCAAGGTCTTTTCTGATGAGTCTGCTCTTCCCATCAGATGGCCAAAGTATTGGAGCTTCAGCTTCAGTATCAGTCCTTCCAGTGAATATTTAAGACTGATTTCCTTTAGGATTGACTGGTTGGATCTCCTTGCAGTCCTAGGGACTCTCAAGCGTCTTCTCCAACACCACAGTTCAAAAGCATCAATTCTTCAGGGCTCATCTTTCTGTATGGTCCAACTCTCACATCCATACTTGACTACTAGAAAAACGGTAGCTTTGATTAGAAGGACCTTTGTTGCCAAAGTAATGTCTCTGCTTTCTAATGTGCTGTCTAGGTTTGTCATAGCTTTTCTTCCAAGAAACAAGCGTCTTTTAATTTCATGGCTGCAGTCACCATCTGCAGTGATTTTGAAGCCCAAGAAAATAAAGTCTGTCACTGTTTCCATTGTTTCCCCATCTATTCGCCATGAAGTGATGGGACTGGATGCCGTGATCTTTGTTTTTTGAATGTTGAGTTTTAAGTCAGCTTTTTCACTCTCCTCTTTCACCTTCAAGAGGCTATTTAGTTCTTCTTCACTTTCTACCATAAGGGTGGTGTCCTCTGCATATCTGAGGTTATTGATATTTTTCCCAGCAATCTTGATTCCAGCTTGTGCTTCATCCAGTCCAGCATTTCACATGATGTACTCTGCATATAAGTTAAGTGAGCGCGGTGACAATATTCAGCCTTGGCATACTCCTTTCCAATTTGGAACCAATCTGTTGTTCCGTGTCCGGTTCTAACTGTCAGCCACATAGTAAATGATAAATGGAAAGAATGAAATGATTCCATCTTGTGTTTGTCTCTGGAAGTGTTGGGGCCAGCTCCTCACTACCCCTTGCCCAGGCTCCCAGCACCTTGGAGAGAGAGGACACATCTCATTGTTTTTGCCTTTGTGTCTACACCCAGCCCTTGCCTGGTGAATAGTAGGTGCTTAATAGTATTGCTTTATGACCTGATGATGACAACAATATGACTTACCTTCCAGGATTAAAAAGGGTAAGATAAGGAAGTGTATTTAAAAACGTGTATAATAAAAAGCATAACCCTGGGTATGTTGCTCCTCTAAGAGACTTCTCACAGTGCATTGTTCATCATTTGCTTTTCTACTCTCTGGTTCATGTACTTCTCAGGCAGACCACATCTTATCTCTGAATCGCACTCCCACACCTGACCAGGGTCCTATACAGAGTAGATGCTCAGGTAGTTTAATTGGATGCAAACATCATACAGAAGTAAGGCATTGTGAAATTACTATTAGGGCTGGAAAAGAGGGCTGTTAAATACAAACCAGTTCTTCTTTCCTTCTTCGTGCTGCCTTTACACAAACAGACATCCAGCTGTTCCTTTAAAAAAAAAATTCTTCCAAAGGGAATGAGGAAATTGAGGGAGGGCAAAGGAGGAAGGGCAGAATAACAGGTTCATGATCCGAACAGCTGCCCCTAGAAGCTGGCACTTAGGGACATCTTCATGAGCTTTGGGTGGAATGAATGTGATCAACCTATAGCTTTGGGGTTCCCTCTCTGATCATTATCAGCTGAAAACGTGTAAAGTGTTTGGCCTACCCCAGGTGTACAGGCTGCAGAGTTTTGTCAGCTGGTACAGACTGGGGCTCCTCTTCCATGAATGGTCTGTTGAGAACAGTGCTTTGAGGTTCTGGGCTTGTCTGGGCAATATGGAAAGGTTAGAAGTAGCTAAGTGAGGTCCTTTTTGTTCTAACTCCCCAAAGGGTCTTCTATCAGAAGTTCCTCTTTTGCATCTTCCATGGAGAACATGCCAGGGTGTAAGGCTGTTGTTACAATAGTCGATGGTGGTGCTGAGGTAGGACCCCTGCAAAGTCATGTTCTGAGATTGGGCTTGTTCTTGATCTTGGAGAGGAAGCTTGGCTGATGGCCAGACAACGTTGGAGAGGTGTTTAGGATGGGTCCAATCTGCTGCATGCTGGCCCGCAGACATTTCAGAGGAGCTACCCCTCTTCATACAGAGCCAAGGCTGGCTTGTTCCCCCTCTCTGGGAGGGTGATTTTGAGTGTGAGCACTTAGGTTGGGCTCCATTTCCCCAGGGGTGAGGAAGCCAGTGGCAGGAAGAATTGAGCTGCAGCAGGGAAACCCAAAGGCCAAGTTTTAAGAGTATCTACTAGGAATGCTGACTCGATGCTGGTCAGAGCGGGAGCTGAAGCGCTTACTATTTTACAATAAATACTAATAAAATTCTAGATCTATAATAACATTTCAGATCTCTAAAACAAACCATGTGCTTGTAAAAAAGTGGAAAGAGATCAACTTTAAGCCATAAATTCTTGGTAATAGAGGGGTTTTTTTCTATTTATGTTTGATAGATATTTTTGTTTCCAGAGGAATGTCAACTCCTAATTTCATAATGTATCATGGGCTTAAGAAAATTGAATTTAATAAAAGCCAGAGATGAATGGCATCCTTAAAGGTCCCAACACTTGTCTTTATTAGCAGGACAAACTGCAGGTCTCCAAACACTGCTTCTCTCCAAATGAAAGTTTAAATGAAAAGTACAGTTGTGTCACAGGTTAAATTTCATTGTGGGCCCAGCTAACATTGTTAGTGAAGAGCTGGCTGTATTTGTTTCCTTAGACACCAGGGCTGCCAAACCCACCAGGCTATGGACGTCTTTCTGTTGGGGAAGTGTTTCTTCTACTTAGTGGCAGAGGAAGGATATCAGAAACGAGCCTCACTCAGATGAGCCCCACCTCAGAGTTAGAGCCTGGAAATATTGGGTATCTGGTTTTTCAAGGGGACCAGTGTGCACTGTGTGTGTGTGTGTGTGTGTGTGAGACCAGTGTGCACTTTGTGTGTGTGTGTGTGTGTGTGTGTGTGTGTGTGAGACCAGTGTGCACTTTGTGTGTGTGTGTGTGTGTGTGTGAGACCAGTGTGCACTTTGTGTGTGTGTGTGTGTGTGTGTGAGACCAGTGTGCACTTTGTGTGTGTGTGTGTGTGTGTGTGTGAGACCAGTGTGCACTTTGTGTGTGTGTGTGTGTGTGACCAGTGTGCACTGTGTGTGTGTGTGTGTGTGTGTGTGTGTGTTGTTTTTCAGAGCCAAGCTCTCCTCTCTGGCCTGCTTTGTGGTTCTCTGGGAGGAGAGTTTAAGCAGTTAGTTTAAGCAGTTAGTTTAAGCAGCAGCCGGGGCCTCCTCTCCGCCCCCACTCTGCCTCAGTCTTAGTTTTTCCACCCTTCCTGTCTCTAGGGGCTCCTGCCAGCTTCCCCATCCTTGGGGCAACCCAGGGAGCCAGAAGCTTTGAATTTCTCTGTCATGAAATCTGGCTGCCTTGGTTTGGTCTTCAGTCCTGCTATGATCTGTTGGATCAAGATGCTTGAAAAACGAATCCCATAGAGCAGGTGTGTTTGGTGGGGAGACACCAGGCTGCCTTGGAATATCAGGGAGACAGGCCATTTCTTCTTCCGTCTCCCCACTCATCCGTTTCCCGAATGCAGTCAGGTGTCAGCAGCTTCTCTGTTGTTTCTCTGGGCTGTCCCTGGAGAGAACCAATTTGCCTTGATGTTAGTGATGCTGGAAAGGTCCTCAGCAGAATGGGCGACCTGGGGAAAGGATGCCACTGGAGCTGACTGCGGGGGCCACTGATTGGGCAGAGCCCCCCTCCTGTCTCTGCAGTGGAGGCCTCTTTCACATGCTAATTTTACTTGGAGGGTTTTGCTTTTATTTATTTTTTTTATTATTTCCTATTTGTCTCTTCCAGATGTTTTCAGGGCAGTTTTTTTTTGTGTGTGTTGTAAACTAATTCCATTCATGTTTTAAAAATTTATGAAAGCGCTAATAAAAATGTCAAAGTGGTAAAAATGTTAGCTTTTCCTCTGCTTTGATTAAATTTTGCAAACTGTTTTTGAATATTAAAAAGCAATAATTTTTTTTATTCTCTCTCCTGGCTTCCCCTCGTCTCTCCAGCGCGTGCGTGTTCTCTCCGGCCCTCTCCCCACTCTCTGGCGTGTTCCTCCCTTCCCAGGAGCGATGTATGAGGCGGGCTGCACAGTCGGCATGCTGCAAGCCTGTTTGCACACCAGGACCTTGGTGCTGTGCATCTCTATTAAATAACGGAGACAAATTAATCTTAGAGACACCAAACAAATTGTCACTCCTCCTCGTTCTCTTCCATTACGTTCCAGCGGACTGGGAAGGGCTGGCTAAGCGATTGGATTGGGGGGGGGGGCGGTGCTGAGGGGTGAATGTGCTGCCTGAGAGAAAGGTGGGAGGCACTAGCTCTTAATATTCTTACTCAGGTTTCTCCTTCTCTTCAGTATCGTCTTTGGCTTCTTTGACTTTATTTATTGCTCATCTCTCTTTTTTTTTCTTTTTGTAAAAGCTAACGAAACTCATTGGCTCTGTTTAAACTTCATGCACAGAGATTTGTGCATTAGTGTGATGGCTGTTTATCTATGTGACTGGAGACTTAGGCCCCTTCCAGGGAAGGGACCCGGGTAGGAGGAAGGCGGTTCTCCTATTAGGGGCTGGAGTGAGCAGACCCCTGCTGGAGAACCAGGGGTGGAGGGAAACTGGGCCAGATGCTCCCACTGTCTCCTTTCCCTTCCCAGAGACAGTGGGGGTGGAGTGTGTCAGTTCCTGGAACCTGTGAGGATGTTAACAGTGGGAGGGTCAGGATTATAACTGAGCTGGCATCTTCTCACTCAAAGTCTTCAGTTTGACCTGGCAGGAGCTAATGAGTCCAAAACACTCACCCATTCTTGATTTGGAATTACTTGAGATAGTTAGTTTATTTTTATTTTTTTAGAAGGTTAGTTTAGAAAAAAGCAACTGATTCTTCCTTTTCTGTGCCTTTGCTGTTCCAGGAAATCATCGAGTTCCCCATCCTGAAGCTAAATGGCCGGACCATGGAGATTGAGTCTACCTTTCACATGTATGTCCAGCCCGTAGTCCATCCACAGCTTACTCCCTTCTGTACAGAGGTAAGGGCCCTGGCTAGCGGCAGGCGCTGCTGGGACAGGAGCTTGGGGATCATTGGTGCTCTATACTGGCTTCTTAGGGAAAGCATAGTTCTTCTCAGAGGTTAGGGCAGGTACACATTGGGCCCAGCAGTTGGCTTTTTACAAAGTCTGCCACTCCCCTTGGATCACTGTGGTCATCGGGGAGCCCAGGGAGAGTAGTGATTCACTCTTTCCAGCTTCCCTGACACTTTCCCTTCCTCGTCATCCCTACCTTTCCTGGTAACTAGGCACTTGGAGTCTAGGAGTGGGGTGGTGGCTCTGGGGTTCAGCTTCTTTTCAGTTCCATTTCCCCTTAGGGTCCTTGGCAGGAGGTGAAGATTTCAGCTACTTGGTTATATTCAGGCTTTCTTAGCTGTCTGGTGATGTTTTTCTGTGCTTGAATGAAGTGGTGCTCTGTGAAGCATTGATGGAATTTGTGGGAAGCACAGCGCTATCACTAAGGAAAGAGAAGGGCAGTCCAAGTGGGGTATGAGGACAGCCTGGCCAAGGCGGAGATGTCTTTATCCTTATCCTAGGCTGCTTCTGTACTTGGCCACCTTGCCAACAGTTTAGTGTGGCCCCATTTTATGGATTGTGAAACTGGGACTGAAATCTTGGTGCTTGCTGGGGGCTCAGTAGAGCCACTGGCAGAGAGGAGGTGCCCCGGAAGAGTTTGACTCTCAGGACGGTATGAAGAAGCCTTCTGTGCCTGCTTTTCCCTGTGGTGCATCATGTTACGTGCTCTATGCTGGGGTGGTGGAATCATGGGCCAAGTGTGTGTGGTAGCAGAGATCCTGGGAAAATGTGAAAGCGAGGAGATCAAACCAGTCAATCCTAAAGGAAATCAACCCTGAATATTCATTGGAAGGACTGATGCTGAAGCTGAAGCTCCAGGATTGGCCACCTGATGTGAAAAACTGACTCACTGGAAAGGAAGCTGATGCTGGGAAAAGATTGAGGGCAAGAGGAGAAGGGGGCAGCAGAGGATGAGATAGCATCACTAACTCAATGGACCTGAGTTTGAGCAAACTCTGGGAGATAGTTAAGGATGGGGAAGCCCGGCGTGCTGCAGTTCATGGGGTTGCAAGGAGTCGGACATGATTTTGCAACTGAACAGCTAGCATTTGGGGTGAGAGTACGTTAGAGACTTTGTGCTGTCGTCCAGGGACCTGCTTTCTCTATATGAGTGAATCAGGAGGACAGAAGTTCTTGAGTAACCAAACAGTCCCTTTGGTGTGGAGGGGTTGGGGAAGTGCCTACCTGTGCTGGTTAGGGAGCTCAGTGGTCTCTGATACTGACTTAGCCCAGATATGGGGTCTTGAGCTCCTGGCCTTGATGCCAGTGCCCCAGGTGGGCCTTTTGTTGTAGGCATCCATCTGCCAAGGTGTCTAGTCTGTCAAGCCTTTTGTTGTTCCAACCAATGATGATGAGGCTTACACTGGGGACAACTTTTTTCCCCTCATTCCCCTGGGAGTTACCTGTACCACTAGGGGGCGCTAATCTGTCCTGTTTCCCCCTTTGGGGAAAAAATCGTCATTTTAATGATAATGATGAAAATCTCCTTCCTTATGGGAAGGGAAGGGAAGGGAAGACTTTCCTGAAACTAGCCAGGTTCTTGAGCCCTCCACTGGCCTGAAAGTGTAGTGTCCTCTTTTCTTTTTCTTCCTCCTCTCTGTGTGAGGCCTCCCCCTTGGGGCCTCCAGTTCCAGCTCACTGCCTGACATCGACAGGCAGGCCTAAATTGGGGGAAGCTCGTACTTGTTTAGGGATGGAAAGGAGCATTGCTCGAGCTCAGCTCTGGGCAGGAGTGGACGCTTGAGGATATTGGGAAACGGGTGTTTTTCAGAACAAAGTTGCTACTGCTTCTCTTTTGAGGGAGGGGAGAAGGGATTGCAAGACTTTGATGAGAGATGTTTCTTTTTTCTGGAAAGTCTCACCAAAGGACACGCATACATAATTTGGAGGGTAGTAGGCTTGGTGGCATGGGATCCTCCTTATGAAGCCTGCTCTGAAGTGAGGCTGTGACTGTGCTGTAGGTGTGGATTCTGCCATCCTCTCTCAGGCTCCCAGAGCTCAGAACTCTCCCTGGCCTGGTCCCTGACTTTTCATTCAGCCTTCGATCTCCCTGCTTCACCTCCCCCTCACTTTCCTCAGTCCGCCTCTATATGTCATGGTCCTTCTGCCTGGGTGCCTCGCTTGCCCTCCTGCTTGTCCTCCAGCACTCTGCTCAGGGTCACCTTCTCTGGGAAGCCTTCACTGAGCCCAGCTGGGCCGTGCTCAACCCGGCATAGTGTAGTCAGATACATTATACTGCAGTCATTTATCCACCCCCCCACTAGACTGTGAGCTCCTTGATGGCAGAAACTAGATGTGATCCCTGTCGGTCCTATCCTTAGGCCCTGACACCAAGTAAAAATCCATGTTCCTCAAGTGACTGGTGTCAAGGAGTTTTTCCACCACAGCCTGCCTCCCCCAAGACTAGCTGTACTGCTCACTGCTCTTTTGAGTAAGTAACGTCTTCTTTGGAAAACCTCAGGTCATCTAGATATCGCCCTGTCTTCATACTAGATGGATTGTAATGCCAAGGGAGACATGGACACAGGATGGGGCTGTCCTTCTGAGACCTCATCCAGTCTGGCAGTATGTGCCTTTGTGTACATGGGCGGAGATCATTCCAACCACAAGGAATCTTTCATTGGAAAGGGTGAAGAACAACCCCAAACCTCCAGATTTTTCTAAGCAGGTCCTCTGGGAGGATTTTCTCTCTTGCACCAGAAGATTTTTTTAAGAACCCTGGCCAAGTGTGTGCATGCGCGAGCACATGCTTGTATTAGGAGAGAGACAGGCTCAGTGCTGGGCAGTTGGAAGAGGGGTTCTGCCTTGAGTGAATCTGCAGCCTGCATGCAGACACTCTTACTGCTCTGAGGGATGAACATGTCATTAGCCTTCTTGAGGTCCTTTCTTAGTCCCAGTTGATAGGCTGCCTGGAGATGTTCTGACAGAAACAGGATGGGGGTGTGTTTTCTTCCTTCCCAAGCCTGTCCCTACCACCTCTAGAATCTACTCCAACTCATTATGTCTCTGCCTCTAGCAGCTGGGCTGCTGCACAGTCCCTGGCCATGTGCAGTCCTTTTTGTTATTGTTGTCACTGTGGAGGAAAAAAAAAAACAAACTAGGAAAAAATACCCATTTTGCTAAATGCCAGTAAAGGGCTTTGTCTTGCACCTGTACTTGTAAAGGGTGAGATTTATTGGCCTCTTTGTCTGAGGAGAAAGAGTGGGTCTGATTATCAGATTGCACACCAGAGACAAGTGCTTATGTAATCAACAAACTGTCTTGGTGTCAGAATACGATTGTGCTGGAGATAAACTGTGAAGGGAGAAAGCATTGGATGCTGACATGCTATTGGCAGCAAGCGTCCAGGGCTGCTTCCTGTAGTTGCCCGTGTTTACGAACGAGGAAGCCCTCTCGTCCCCAGACAGAGCTCTGGTGTGGGTAGGGGATCTCAGTCACCAGTCATGTTATCAGTCAGGGTCAGAAGCCCCTCGCCTTGTGGTTTCTGAGTCTGGGGAAGCGGGAGTTAATCTGTAATCCCTCAGTGAAAGGAGCCATGGAGCACACATTAATCCTTCCTCTCACCTCTCCTGCTTTAAGTGGTTAAGGTCTCTGAGCTCTGTTTAGCCTGTGAGCCCTGGTTCTCAGCTTAATAAATACTTGGCTTTGCTCTAGTACCTTTCATTGTGAGGATGTGAAAGCTTTTTACAAACATATATTAACCCAAGTGGGAATGGGCTTAAACAGCAGCATGAAAGATTTAGGTTAGGCCTATGGTATAACTTCCCAGTATATATTTTATTATATTTTCTCTCTTCCTCACAGTTTCTGGTATGTCTTATAGGTTGTTGGTATCAGGTACGGGGAATGACTTCTTGAATTTCACCCTCCACCATCTTCATCGAGTGCCTTGACAGAGCTGATCAGATGTGGTCCATTGTTGGACGCATTAATATAGGGGAGCGAGGCCCATTCCTGAAACGATCTCAAGCCCCTGTGTCTCTGGGGGTTGAGTTCAAGTCCCGTAGCTGTAAGCTGTAAGCCATGCCTTGGACCACAGGTGGTTTGGGAAGCATGGGGAGAGTGAGGAAGCCAAGCTCGCTAGGCTTCTCCCAGGCTGATGATTCTGGGATTGCTGACCATTGCGGGGGATTGTGAGAAAGCCCCAGAATCCTGGAGGCCATCTGCACCCCCGCGTTGGTCTCCTGTGTAAGAGGGATTTTCTGAAAGCTCTTCAGAGTTCATCTGAGTGACCCTTGGTGGGAGCCCAGAGGAGGAGACCTAACCTTGCCCCAGGAAACTCAGACTGGACACGAGCCTGTGCGCAGACCCTGGGGCTTTCCCTGACAAGTGGCTGTGCGCCCTCTTTTCCAGGATTGTCCTGATCCAAAGCCCCAGCGCCAGGCTTAGGGATGGACTCGGCCCTAGGAGAACCTAGCAGGAGAGAAGCTGGGCGAGAAAGGGCAGTAGTGGGTGCAACCAGTCATCTGGCTGTGGGACCTGGAGTCGGCAACAGGCCTCCGCCAGACCCTGCTGAGACAAAACACAGGGCTCTGCCTGCTCCGTGTGGCTCTGGTGCCGACTGGACTGAGCCAGGACTGGGCTGCCAGGAAGCACTCAGATTCCACAATGGCAGGGTTGCCATGCTTTTCTTCGCTGCGGGATCCCTTCTTGCTTGAGTGGGGCCCCGCCTCTGCAGCAATAGATGCTGACTGAATGAAAGACTGTCTCGGCACTCCACGAGGAAAGCTGCAAATCTGGGGCCCTTCCCCATCCCCACCTGCACCCTCAGGGGCCACCTTTTCTTCTCTTTGGCTCAGGCCCTCCCTCTGCTGGGCAGTTCTTTGGTCTTCCGAGCAAGGAAAGGGTGTGGAAGTGCCAGCCGGGTGGGCATGCTGTGGGTTAAAGCCTCGCGAAACAACAGTGTAGTTAATCTTTCTAATTTATTTTCCTTTTAGACCATGGGAAGTCTGTAGGCAGCAGCTGTTACCCAATTAAAATACAGATTAATATAAAAACAGTTTCTGGAATATAAAATAGAGTGGCTGTGTCCTTACACTTCCTTAAAATACCACCTAATAATGACTTGATGAACTACAGAAACCCACCTAGAGGAACTCAGCGTTCTTAAAATGAAAATTTCTTCCCTAAAAGGTGTGTATTACCATTCCGTGTAAGTCGCTATGAGAAAATAACCTTACCTCTTAGAGCCAGCGGTTTCTGTGAGTTGGGTATTTGGTATTCATTACACATAATTATAGTTTAATTGGAGTTTAATCCCCACCCCCCACACTTAAAAAAAAAGAGAAGTTTCTAAGCAGGCCTGAGATGCTACTCTGTGTGGAAGTGGCTGGGGGCATGCCGGCCACGGTGATTTCCAGCTGGGTCCATGTCTGTGCAGGGGCCTCCTGCCGCAGGCCCTGCAGGCAGCCTCTCTAGTCTGCACTTGCGGGATATTTTCCACTTCAAAATAAAGCAGACCAAAGCACCAAGCTGGTTTGAACCTAGGCCTGACCTGGGTGGAACAGAGGCCCTTGAGTGAGAAGTCCTGTAGACTGGGTTTGAAGGCTTTTTCCTCTGCTGAAGGTGCCGGTTTCCTGCTTGGCCAGCCAGTATCGAAGGCCCAGGTATGCAGGGTGAAGGGTGGATGCCTGGGGGGCACCATTGCCCTTCACTGGTGCAGAGGGGGAAGTGCTGGACACTGAGGCTCAGAGAAAGGGGGCCTTGGAACTAGAGGTGCTGGTCCCATGTGGGGGCATTCCCTGAGTTCTTCAGGAACTCCTAAGGAGCCTGGAGGTGAATTTACTTGGGCTTCCCGGGTAGCTCAACTGCTAAAGAATCAGCATGCAATGCAGGAGACCCTGGTTCGATCCCTGGGTTGGAAAGATCCCTCAGCCTACATGAAAACTAAAGCCTTGATAGCTTCCCTGGTGGCTCAGATGGTAAAGAATCTGTCTGCAATGTGGGAGACCTGGGTTTGATCCCTGGGTTGGGACGATTCCCTGGAGGAGGGCATGGCAGCCCACTTCATTATTCTTGCCTGGAGAATCCCCATGGACAGAGGAGCCTGGAGGACTTCTAGCACAGTAATTCGGGAGGGGTTATTGTACCTACTGAATATAAAAGATGTGTAAAATCAGATTTTCTGCAAAATGAAAGCTGAAAACAGATCTGAGACCCAGCCCGTCCTCCCTACGTGGATATGCATCCCCATCTTGGGGCAGGAAGTTGTGGGGGAACGTGATCCCCAAGGCTTCTGTCAGGTTTGGAGCCTACAGCTGTGCAGGTCAGAGGCTTTACTGTAGAAGATGGAAAACAGAAAAGATTCCAGTCCAGCTTTGAATCCCTGCGTCCCCGATTTCCACCCATAGGCTATTTCTCTTTCCTTTCAGCTCACCGGGATTATTCAAGCCATGGTGGATGGTCAGCCAAGCCTGCAGCAAGTGCTGGAGGTAGGTTGAGTGACCTTTAATTCGTGACCTCTGACCCCTTCCTGCCGCCTTCCTCTCCCTCCCCTCCTGAGAACGTAGCCGTGTAATTTGACTATGATTATGGCTTGATTAGAATAACATTTGCTGTCACATCAGTGACATGCTGTTGAGAGTATTGAACCATTGATCTGTCATCTCCAGCTGTTCCCGTCAGGGTTACTGACAAGATGTCCACGTGCCCCCGGGAGTCGGTGGAGGCCCCGCCTGCTCGCAGCCCAAGGCTGTTGCTGGCCGTTGGCTCCGGTGACTCGGGCAGCCTGCGCCGGGCGGCTGGGAACAGGGGAGCCGAGCTGCAGCACTGCGGGCGGCCCCGGGGACTGGAGGTGTTTTTGTTTAGCTTTAGTGTTGGCTTCTTGTGGCATGTGAGCACTTCATTAACTCACCCAGAACTCCCCATTGATGGCTTTTGTTTGCTGTCAGCTCCTCCAGGAGGTGCGGCCGGCCTGCCTGCCCCACTGCAGCTTGCCGCTGGATGCGTTGTGCCTGTCAGGGGTGCGGAGGCTGCACTGGGTAATGATTCCTAATCAGAATAATTACAACAATTGCCTATGTGAGGAAAATCAAATTAAAGGCTTTAGAACCCTTGGCAGAGACCACACTTCTGGGATGTTCTCCTCGGGGAGCTGGAAAAGGTTAAGATGCTGCTTCTTGTGCTCCAGCCTGAGGGAATCGGGAAGCTGTGCTCGGCCTCAGCTCATCTCCCACCCCCGCTGGCCTGGGGTTTTCAGAGAGGAAGAGAGCCGCCCCCCCCCCCCCAAACTTCTTCTCTAGGGGGAGGGAAGAGAAAGCCTGTGGATCGCATTAGATGCTTTATTTATCCTTAAGAGCAATAAGCCCAAAGCTCTGCCCCGATCACAGGGGCAAGCCGAGTGTCTGGGAGGATAGCAGAGCACACCTTCCCTGGAAGGAGTCCACCTGGAGGAAGTAGGGTGGTGATGGGAGAGGGAGGAAGATCTGCTTGAACCCAGAGGGACTGTCCCTTGGGGGAGAGAAATGCAGACTGAGTTTCCTTGGGCTCTTCAGGGTGGAACTAGGGCCATAGAGACAGATCTAGGCTCACCCAGTGGCCGAACGTGTTCCCGGTCCCAGGGAGCATACAGGCCCAGGCTCTGTGGCTGGTCAGGCTCTTGAAGGATTGGGAGAAGATGAGCTCTGAGGTGTCTCCCAGCCCCACTGACCCTCTTCTTGGGTGGGGAGATTCACCCCTATGACTAAGGGGTATCCTCAGCCTGGACCGCTCTCTCCAAGACCAGACCCAAGGAGAAAGAGGGGACCCTTCCATCCCTATCTTCCAGCCAGCTTCCCAGAGCTAGGCCAGGGGACAGGCAGCTTTTCCCTGGAGTGTCTCTGGCTGGGATCTTGGGAGGAAGATGCTTTCTCTGGGCCAGCACCAAACCAGGGCTCTCGAGGTTATGGAGTTTTCTCCCAAGAGGTGCTGCTTGAGGGGGAGATTGGTCTTCAGGAAGCTTTCTCCTGCTGACCCCGAGCCAACCCTGAAGCAGGGTGCTCAAAGGAGTCTGAGTCTCACTCAGTCTCAGTGTACTTTGTGGGTGAAGAGGGGAGATTGCTGGCATTGAGGGAGTCTTGGGAGGGGTTGAGGAGACTAGACTGGGCTTTTTCCCATGAGCCCTGAGCTGGTTAAAGAGCTGAGGAGCTAGTTCTCACCCTAACCAAGGCCCTGAGCAGATGTCCGGCTGGGTGTTCGTTCAACATATTTGTTCTTAGCCGGTCTCGGATTGGGCTTCTCTACACCTTCAGTAGCCGGGAAGGCTGGCTACTGCGGGTTGTGGTGGTGGTCCCTCCAGCCACCTCTCCATTCAAACAGAGAAGGGAAGGAGAAGGACAGGCCTGATTCCAAACACATGACTTGCCTGGACAGCCTCATAGCAGAAGCTTCTCACTGAATACCTGCTGCATGAGTGAATGGCCTTGGCCCTAAGCTTCCGAGGAGCAGTGAGTGCTTCCCATGGTAGAGGCCTGGTCTTGCTGGGAGTTGCCTCCTGACAGTCCTGTCCTGTCCTGCTCTCTTTTCCAGGACCACTGTGCAGGAGTTGGGGCGTTGGGGAGCCCCCTAGCAGGTGGGGCACTTACCTTGGGGATTTAAGGCCAGTGAACCGGAGCGAGATTAGCTGACTTAGGGAGCTCCAGGTTTGCCTTACCTCTTTTCTTATGTAATGTCTACCTAATTTTCTTTAGGTGACCCTAGGAAAGGATGCATGTGTGCATGCATGTGTGTGTGTGCGTGTGTGTCTGTGCAAGGGCTGGGGCCAGAGTGGCCCGGGAGACACACATTCAGCAGTGGAAGGTCCAGAATTTAGCTGCTGGGGAGACCCTTTCCCTGAAGAGGATGCTCTGGGGTGCAGACTGTGAAGAGGGTTGCAGAGTCTGGCCCTGATGTCCCAGGAGGTAGAGCTGCCGCAGCCATGAAACTGGATGGGACCCTTGACCCCGCTCCAGGACTCCTTCAGCTGGGCCAGACCTCTAGAACCTCTGAGGATCCAGGAAGCCCAGGGTTATCATGGGCTGTCCATTATCTGCTGGGTACACAAGGCCTTCACAGTCTGGCCTCACCTCATCCCCCCGCCTCAGTTCCTGCCCTTCCTTTAGTCGCTGCAGAACTCCAGTCACATTACTTCTTAGTCATGTCTCAATCAAGAGATCAAGAAGGGACTGTCCTGGGTTAGGGATCAGGACAGTGACTGAGACACCTGAGAGCCCCGCCTTCATGGTGCCGATAGTCCGGTGGGAAAGGCAGACGTTACACAGACAGTTGCTTCTCAGATGTGGAATGTCTGTGCCTTCGCTTCCTGTCCTATGTTCCAAGCTGTCAGGCACACTCAGCCACCCAGCCGTTAGTTCAGCCATCTTTATGCAGCCTTTCTGATGCCTTTCTCTGTGAAAGGTGGGGCTGGCCTCTGCCTCTTCTTGGTCCAGTGGCATCCTGAGTGCTTCTCCATTGATGCCTCTGTTATACTGTATTAAGATGATCTGTCTTCCTCCCCTTCCTAGCCTACTGTCTATTTTTAGGTTGGCACTTAATCCATTATCACATATAATTCACAAAACAACCCTGTAAGGTTAGTCATCCTACCTCGTTTTATAGATGAAGGAAACTGAAGTTCAGAGGGGTTAAATGACTTTTAAATGACTTCCCATCAGTGACACAGTCAGGATACGGAAGAGCCAAGGTTAGAACCCAGATGTGTCTGATTTTTCAATCCTGAGTTTCTAACGACTGTGCGATATAGCCTTTAAAAATAATCCCCCTGTGTGAGTGGCACAGCGGTGTGATCTGCTGCACTCTTGCCCCATGCCTGGGATCTTCTGAAAAGTAGGCACTGCTTCATGAATGCTTTATGATAATTCTCTCGTTATATACTGATTTTAGTATTTGTACTTGCAGTGTGAGTGCAAATAATAAAACGGATCCAAGGGATGAAGGGGAAGAAAGACTTAAAGTGTGTTTAGGAGCAGTTTCTTTCCCTGTCTAGCAATTGAGCTCAGCCTTCAAAAGATTCTGTTGAATTTGAATCCCCAACCAGGAGGAGAAAAATACAGATTCTGGGGCCAGTTGATGAACTTCTAGCGACTGGAGCAGGCCATGCTCTCCCAGTTGTCAGAATGGGGCTACAACCCAGCAGAGGAGCCTCTTCTGCTAGCCTCTTGGTGAAAATTAACTTGACCTTCATTTGGAGAATAAGTAAATTAATACACTTGGTTAGTAAACATTTGGTGGGAGGGTGGAATGCCTAAACAAGCGAACGATCTTATGGAGTTCCCTGCTTGGGGGCCTCCTTCCAGCCCGTTCTCATGGCCCAGGCCAGCCTGTGTCTGTGCTAGGCAGTACCTTTGTTCGAGGACCAGAGGTATTTGGACTGACCTACTGGCTTCTGTCCTTATCCTGTCCAGGGTGGGCTGCCAGGCACTGGGAGAGTGGAGGGGCTCCCTGCCCCCTGCCCACCCCTCCAGCACTTGGGCTTGTGGGATCTGCCTGTAGGAATCATCCTGCAAGGGCCTCCATAGTTCTGAGCCAAGGCTGAGAGCCCAGAGTGGGGCTGTGGTAGGATAAGATTACAGTTTCCTCCTGCTCTGATTACAAGCAGCTTATCTGCGTTTCACTGTTGTGGCTCTTCAGAGACTCAGGGAAAAAAAAAGGAAAATCTCATCTGTTCTTGTTGTGTACTTTTCAGAGGGTCGATGAGTGGATGGCGAAGGAAGGCCTCTTAGATCCAAACGTCAAGTCAATTTTTGTCACCTGTGGAGACTGGGACTTAAAAGTCATGTGAGTATGAGCAGGACTCCTTTGCTGACAGGGCTGGAACCTACGGGACCAGGTTTTGCCTTTCACAGTCTCAAATGTCCAAACCCACAGGGCAGCTGGGTCAGGCAATCCTTGGGTCTGGGGGCTGGCTGGGCAGAACGAGGGCTGGGAGCTCTGCCTTCTGCCTCTGGATGGACCTTTCCAGCCCTGCTGTTGCCTTCTTACCTGTGCTCGGGGAGCTCTTCCTATTGTGGGCTACATGTTACTGCCCTGAAGGGAAAGGAGTTAAAAGAGGGTCTTTAATTTTCTTCTAAACCAAGCACACAGTATTTACTATTCTAAATGCTTTAGAAATAGTAACGCATTTACTAACCCTTGGGACTCTTATTATTCCTGTTTTACAGATGAAGACATTCAGGCACAGAGAGGTTAAGTATCTTGCCCAGGGACACACAGAGCCAGAATTAAGGCCCAGGCAACCTGGCTCCAGGGTCCATCTTCCTAACCATGATGCTATGTTAGGCTCCCAGGTGGGATGCGAGGCCCTGATGGTCCCACAGAGAGCCCCGTGTGGGGGTGGGGGAGGGATGCTGCTGCCAGGTCACCAGCCGCCTCTTTCCTCCCTCATCCCCGCTGCTTTTTCTCCTTTGTCTCCTGACCCTGCCCCAGTTCTGGGAGACTGAGCCGGTTCCTTTGCTGGGCTGACACTTCTGCCTTTTGTCTACCCTCATGGATACTTGGCTTCAGAAAGTCCCCGGGGAATGAAAGCAGGGCGGAGGTGGCGGGGTGGGCACTGTTTGCTGAGGATTGATAGGATCCATACCTCTGTGTTCTTTGTGACTGCAGGCAGCAACACACATTCTGTGTGTGTATGTGTGTGAGTTTTTGAGCATAGGATGGGGTATTGGTAGGGGTGGGGAGTCGTGGCTCTGGAGTGACATTTCCAATTCAGGCATTATTTTCTCACCAAGATCCTTTTTATGCCTTTTGGAAGTTGGGCATTGAGGTGAAGTTCTGCACCCGGGTGGTTGTCCAGCCTGCTATTGGACCCAACCCTCTAGGTGAGGCGGCAGGAAGAGCAAGCCCAGATCACATACTCGCCCGCACATCTGTCTCCCCAAGGCCTTGGATCATGAGTGCACGCTGACTGCATACCACACGCTCCAGAGCTCCCGATGACACTCATTGTTGGGGAAATTATAGGGGCTGTGCCTGGAGGCAGAGCTGAGTCGGGGGAGGGTTCCAAGGAGAAGGTGAGGAGGAAGAATGCTGTTGCTCTGGTTTACAGTGTTCTGTATCCTGGGCAGCTCTGAGCACTCAAGTGAGAAGGGACTCCATAGGAGAAGCTATCTGGAATGGGGCAGGGTTCAGGCTGACACCCAGGGTTCTAGGGCTTGTGTGGTCCACGCCAGAGGCCTGGTTTCTCTAGTTAGCTGAGATTGCTGCTCTCCCAGTGGCATTCTCTCTTTGGCATGTTCGTGTCCCAAACACCCAGTTTCAGCATCCTCTGTGATAGGGGTGAATGGCGTGTGCTTATATGCGTATGTGAGCGCTTTCCTGCGCATGATGTTGGGGATGGCTGGGCCTCCGAAGCTTGGGGTTGGTTTCTCCATGACAAGGAGAGGGGATGGCTGGCATTGGAGGCCTTGGCATGGTGGGCCCTGGACAAATCTTGGTGACTCAGGAGGCTGCTTTGCATCTTGATGGAACTGATGTCATCAAGAAGGGGGATCGGGCTGGGGAATCTGAGCACATGAAAAGGAAAATCACATGTTAATGAGCACTGTTTCTGGGTTACTCTTTTCCTTTACCTCCTGAAGAGAATCTGTTTCACTTTTTTATTTTAACTACTAAGGGAGTGAGGGAAAAAAGGAAAACGTGAAAATGACAGCTAGCATCAATTTCAAGAACTACATTTTATGTTTCTGATCTTATTTCTTAGTTGATATTTCTGTTATAGCATTACTACTCTATGATGCCAAAAGAATTTCATTAAATGGAAGAAATTAGATCAGTTGGGAAATGAAGGCAAAACAACCAGTTAGATTGGCAGAATCTTAAAATCCTTAACTTGTTTAGGCACGAAAGGTTGAAGTGTGTTCCCCCAACTTAAGTGCCAGGGCCTCTAAGAAGGCCAACAAATATAGACACCATCTTTGCTCTCCAGATAGCTCATGGTACAAGCAAGGGGAAAGCGTATAAAAAGGAAAGGAAAAGAGTGATACATTTATAACAAATCAGGAATAAGAAATTAAGGGACCAAATACAAACAGTACACCCTTTTTAAAGTGGTGGTGACTGTAATAAAGTGCAATTAAAAAAAATGTTAATGAGCACATACCATATGTCTCTCAGTCCTCCTACCTGTCTTCTTGGGTAGGAGGTGGTGTCTTTCTTTTATAGATGAGAAAACAAAGCCAAATTAAAACCTGAGGCTCAAATTGGTAGACCCAGCTAGGCATAATAGAATTCTTAAGGCCACATGGCTTCCAGAAGAGATGACTGGGGCAGACTTTGGCGGGTGGTTGGGTCTGGCTCGTGAAGGCCAGCCAAGCTCTGAAAGCGAGAGTGCAGGGAGGAGTCAGGTGTCTGGTGGCAGGGGTGGAGGGAGGAGAGCTCTGTGGCAGCCTTTTCGAAGCAGGATTTCGCGTAACTGCTGGGAAGGCTCTTAATTAAATGTGTAACAAAATAAAAACAGCCAGAGAGGAAACCTAAGTAGTGCTGCGTGACGGTGCACAGCTTCTCCGTGTTCCCGGAGCCTCTTGTCAGATGGCTCTCGTCAGAAGCATCACCTTCTCACATGCCTGGTAAAGCCTGCTGATGAGCCTGACAGGGGTGGTGTTAAACTGACCTAACAACTTGTTAGTATGTGGCTCACTTCTTGTTTTGACATCTATTTTCAAATTTAACTAAGTCTTAGGAACTCAGCAAATATTTCCATTTCCCACTCTAGTCTCTCCGAGCCATGGCTCCCTCTCATTGCTGTTCCCCACCCCCACCCCCTCCCTCTTCCTGCAGCCAGCTTCACATCATTTTTGTTGGAAAGGGCATGATTAGTACAGCACTGAGAAATGGGGACTGAAGTGGCAGTGGAAATTCCACTGGAGAAAAGAAATCTCCCCCCATTGTGACAGATTAATTTTGTGTCCATCTTTTGTCAGCCTGAATGGGGTGATACTCAGGTTTACGTGGGCTTTGAGGCAGTTGTCACAGATTCCGCTCAGGTGGGTTTTAATACAGTGGGTGCAGATTTCATTTTCCTTCTAAACGTTTTTAAGAAACTACACTTGTGGTTTTGGCTCTTGGTCAGCTTGCCTTCCCCACCTGACCTACCTTTCCTTTGCCTTACCTGTTTCTTGAAGCTCCTTGTAGAGTTTAGTGTTCTTTCACCAATATTCTCTCTCCTCCGCTTATCTTATCTCTGTATTGTCTCTGTAAAGGGCTTCCGTCTTTGGCATGGTGGGAGGATAAGGAAGATGCAAAGTGAGGATGGATACCTGCACGGGTGCTGCCTTTGAGGAACTTACCTTTTTGCCTGTAGTTTGGAGACCTGGGTTTGCCAGCTGAACAGAACAGGTGGCTTAGAAGCTAGGCCACAGGGTTTTCCAGTGGCATGTGGGTTTAAGAAGAGGAGCAGATCAGGAGGACTGGGGGTTGTGGAGTGGGCTGGGGGGATAAGAAGAACTGATATGAGGGTGGACCTGGTCCTCCGTGCCTCAGGGGAAGAGGCCCTTTGGAGGAGAGGGTCAGGATTATCAGACCCCACCGTAGAGGAGCAGGGTCCAGGGGTCCACTCTGAGTCTGCCAGGAGGGCCCTCACGCAGCTTCCCCTCAGCTTGAGAGCGGGGAGTTTTCCTGCCATTGGAGGCCAAATGTGTGAGTGCAGGGCTGGCATTTGACTTGGTGTTTCCCCTGCTCTCCTTGTGCAGTTTGCGTACCACACCCCTCTGTTGGTGCTGTGCAGATGTGGACCAGAAAGTCTGGAGATCAAAAGATACTTAACATTTAATTTAACGTAAGTTTGTGTGAGACCATCTGAACTAATATTTTGTAACAAAAAACTCAGCCACCTGGGTAGCAAACTGTTTGAAAAAATAATGATAATTTATAAGAATGGCATCTGGGGGGAGAGCACTTAATACTAGGCTGTCTAGCCAAAGAAAATGAGATCTATTTCAGTTCCTTCAATACTTGGACATGAAATTTTTTGTATTATTTTGTTTTTAATCCATCATGAAGAAGACCCAGTCAGGAGGCAGGTGGAAGCACTTCTGTGAAAGTCACTCCTGAATTCACACTCCTTTTTTTTTTTTCCAAATGATTGAACCCTTTCCAGACTATATTGCTCTCCCTTCTTGTTTCAAGTACAGACAAACATTGTCTCTGAAAAACAAACCAAAAAAAAACACTTGTTCAAGTTATCCTACTTACTGTTTGATTTGGGGACACATACTCAGCGGGGACTTGGGCTTCCCAGGGGGCACTAGTGGTAAAGAACTCACCTACCAACGCAGGAGACAAGAGACGTGGGTTTGATCCCTGGGTCAGGAAGATCCCCTGGAGGAGAGCATGGCAACCCTTCCCAGTATTTTCACCTGGAGAACCCCATGGACAGAGGAGCCTGGCAGGCTACAGTTCATAGGGTCACAAAGAGTTGGATACAATTGAAGTGACTTAGTGCACACACACACACACACACACACACACACTCACACTCGCACACTCTCTCTACAGGGACTGCTGACGGTCATGCAGGCAGGACGGTGGGAGAGCAGAGAGTGCTGTTCCCTGGAGTGAAGTCCCATGGCAGAGGAAGCACATGCCGGGGAGAACTCTGTAGGGTACACAGTATCTCATGGGATGTGTAGATGAAGTTTGAAAGGCTTGCTGGGGGTCATTCTGGGCCCTCTTGGCATCATTCATCAGCCTGACTACTTCCTCCTTCTCGAAGCACTCTTCGTCTCTACTTATGTCTCCTGTTTCTCTGACTTTTTCCTTCCCTTTCCTTTCTATGTTTCTTTTTTCCTTTTCTCTTAAATTTGGTGTTTCTTAAATACTGGCATTTCTTTGATCTCTCTCTTAGCTGTCTTTTCTTTTTATCCTGTACACTCACACTCATGGGAGTGAACTCATCTATTTCTCAGCTTCAGCTCTTCTGTGTATGCTGTCTTCTCATCTATTCCTCTATATGAGAAATGGAACCAACATGCAGCAGTGATCCCACTGGAGAAGAGGAGTCTGTTCCCCCTGCCATCTGAACTCTGAGCCTTCATGTCCAGCTCCTCTTTTCTGTCTTACCTGGATACCCTTAAAGCCTGTGCTTAGTCGCTCAGTTGTATCTGGCTGTTGGCGACCCCATCAGCTGTAGCCTGCCAGGCTCCTCTGTCCATGGGCTTTTTCGGGCAAGAATATTGGAGAGGGTTGCCATTCTCTCCTCCAGGGAATCTTCCTGACCGAGGGATCAAACCCGCGTCTCCTGTGTCTCCTGCATTGCAGGTGGATTCTTTACCTGCTGAGCTATCAAGGAGGCTTTAAAACTTAAAGCTCAGGTGTTATTTTTCTCCCAACACCTTGTCCTCTAGCATTTTCTTGAATAATAACTCACTGGTACCATCTACTCAGTAGTTCTGTCAGAAAACTGAAAATCTTCTTTGGGTTCCCCCCTCTAGCCATAACCAATTAATTGCCAGACCCTATTTATCCTTTCTCCCAGAGGTTTCTCAAAGTTGTTGCCTTCTTTCCAAACCCACTACCCCTGCCCTAGTTCAGGTCACCATGTGCTTGGATTCCTACGAATGTCTTCTTTCTTGTTGGTCTCTCCAACTGTCCTGTTTCTTATATTTCTTTGTCCTAATTGTAGCAGATTACATCATACCCACTTAACACCCTTCAAGGCTTCCCCTTGTGCTCCAGGCAAAGTCACACTGTTTATTGAAGGTTTCAAGGCTCTTGTTTGTTTCTCTACCCTCATCTCTTGATGCTCTCTATGTACTCAGGCTCCCCCTACCCCTAGCCAGGTACTCTAACTGGCCAGTTCCTAAGGATCCCTCCTAACATCTTTTTTTAGGTGCCTTCCTGTACGTTCCTGGAGCACATGTACTTATTCATACATGAAATTGTGTTGTAGCTTCCTTGACTTGTCTTCTCTTTCCCTAGATTGTGTGCACCATTATAACCCCAGGACAATGCCTGACATGTAGTAGCTGTTCAATAAATGTGTGTTGAATAAATGACAACTAAGGCGTGGAGTGGACCTGTAGAATTCCTGCCCAGGAAGAATGGCAGTGGGTGGTAGTGAGTGGATTCAGGGAAAATGGAATGGAAGAAAAAATCTCAGACCCTCCTGTCCCAGCCTGAGTGTGAGGTGAGGGGTTAGAGGACTGCACTGCTCATGCCAAGAAGCTCCTGGGTTCCCCTGCCAGCACTGGGTGTTGGGCCCTGCACGGTGGGTACTGGGTGAGATGGTGCCAGGGCCTGGGTGAGGGAGGAAGGGCTTGGTCCTAGGAGCAATGTGAAGGGCTTTCTCTGAGACGTTTGTGTCCCCAGGACTGAGGGCTGGGACTGCTCTGGAAAAGTGACATCAGATAATAAAGATAGCCAACATTTATTGGCTACTTACTATATACCAGGAGTCCTGCTGTGCTCTTTATACATTATCTCATTTAATCCTTACTACAATCCTATGAAACTATTTTTTAACACATGAGGAAACTGGGGCACTGAGAGGTAAGTAATTTGTCAAGGGCACACAACCACTTTGTAGCAGGGATTTGAACTCTGGAAGCCGCCTGTTTGACTGCTTGGGTATCTGACCATCTGCTTTTGTCTTCCATCATGGCTTTGGGGTTGGTGGGAGTACCCTTCCTCCTCTCCTTTGTTTGCACTGAATGACAGAGCCTTGGGATGTTCTCTGACACTCTGGGCTGCTGTTGGTTGGAGGGCTGGACCTTTGCTTCGTTTTGCTCTGGGGACATGGTTGGCCCAGAGATGTGGTGGGGGATGGCTTGGGGCTGTCAGAGAGGCTCCTTGCTGATCTACAGATGAATGAATCCTCAGATCTGTTTCAAGGAAACCACTGCCAATATTACTTTGGACACCTCTATCCTATAGTATGCTTGGAAGCACGTGGGGCATCTCATCATGTCTCTAAGCTCGTGAGAACCTTGTCCATGGGTTTGCCAGTTGGTCCCTGCACGGAGCTGTATCACCTTTGATTAGCAGCCTGTTGGGGGAAGGGGCTTGAGTCAGAACTCCCTGGCAGTCCTGACTTGTCTCATTTCCTGATACTTTTATCTGTCACTGCAAGCGCTTGGGCTCCCCTCCTGAACTAATTAAGTTTGCATGTGTTTAGACACATTGCCAAATAGGGCTTAGCAAAGCGGAACTGAGCTACATCTCTTTCTGAGTAGGGAAGGAAGGGTATATGAACACTCCACCACGAGGGCTGGGGAAAGCGTGGACAACATGGAGCCTGTGTGTGCAGATGATAGGCATTCTGCCCTGGCCTCCCTGGGACACAGTAAAGCAGCCTTTTGATTGGCTGGCAGCAGCAGCTAGGGGTTCACCCTCCATCTCTCTAAGTGAACTGGGCGTTCTCAGAGGGCCGAGGATGGAGGACAGGCTCTGCAGTAGGATTTTTCTCCCAAGCACAAGCAAAACTGAACAAGTTTAATGGGACTTGTAGGGGAAGTTTCTAGGCCTGTGTGCTGTTTGCTGCCAGCCTGAACCTACCCAACTCCACGGCCTGAAACCACCTGTGTGGCTAGCAGAGTGTAGGGTGGCCGCCTCTGCAGGTCTGTGAGAAGTACGTTGGAAACATGGGCCACTTTTTCCTTTTTGCCTTGAAGACCCCAGTCTTCAAGACCATGAAGTCTTCAAGACCAAGGCAGTCTTTTGCCTTGAAGACTCCAGCCTACCTTGCTCAGTCTCATGATCGCTGTGGGATGGCTCCAGGGGGAGAGAAGGAGTGTTGCTCAGGATCCCCCCACCCTGGAGGTGGGGTTCAGCCTATGGGGTCAGTGCAGTGCGGTGCTGCCAACATGTTTCCACGTCAGACTGATGCCCGCCTTTTCCTGAGCGCTGGGTAGCTCGAAGTCTGAGATGGCCAAACATCCTTGGGTCCTGCCCACACAGCTGCAGACGTACAGATCACACAAATAGGGGGGTTTGATATTGGGCCTTACCATGTTGTGGACTCCTCCTCTGAGGTAGGGAGTGAGGGTATTTCCTATAGAAAGCAAGAGAAACAGCTGGTTGCCATGGTCAGCACTTTGATATAGCTGTGAAGCCCATGGGTCAGCTTCCTGGCCACGAAGAGGCTCTCGGTAAGGCAAGATCAGCTCTGAGTCAGGCCAGGCTTGCGCTGCACACCCAGTGTATGTGGGTGGGCTGGGGAGGGGCTTCTGGAGGTTGTATAGGAATTCTGGGCCTTTGAGCTGCAGCCTGAGCCCAGAGTGAACAAGAACCAGACCTTTTGCCCTCCCTTTAGCTTCCCTAGAGCCCTCTCGTCAGCAGAGGTGCGTTGGGTTAGCCCCAAGAAGGCAGCTTGCGTTGATGGGGTCATGTTTCAGCTGCAGCTAATCCAAGTCACTCGATATAAATCTCTCCCTGCCGCCTCCCCCCTCCTTCCCATCCCCAGCCCACAGACAGGGAAATGAATCCTGGGCCTCGCCCTGAATACATCATGGCAGGCCTGCCTCTAATGAGAGAGGGCCATTCATTGTGGGGTGAAGCTCCCTGCAGAGCCTGGGATGCCATTAATTAAAGAAGAGCCACCTGAAGCCAGTCGTGCGGCGCAGCCTGCCACGCTCAGATGGAGTGGTGGTGGGGTAGCCTCGTTAGCCTGACAGCTCCTCGGGCCCAGGGTTCCTGGGTGCTGGGGAGCGAGGGGTGCCCCGCCTCCACCTGAGAACTCTGGCCTCTGGAGTCAGCCTCCTCACAGATGCAAGTGAGCCCATTCCTGCACTTGTCCTGGGGCTGGGACCTGGCAGGAAAGGGGCTGCTGACATTGGGCTTGGCTAGGGATTACCTATCTCTGGCGTGTGGGCCTTGGGGCAGGAGCAGGTTTCTGGCTCCCAGCTGGTGCTCCTTCCCACCCTTCTCCATGCGGTCCTGGAGCTACGGGTCGGCAGGCTGTGGAGCCTGCAGCCTTCCCTCAGAGCCTGAGTCCAGGGAAGGACTGGGGGGATCTTAGGCCTGCAGGGACACTCGGGGAGAAAGAGACACTTCCATCAGGTCTGTGGGCATGGCCCCTCCCGGGCAGACAGCGCCTCTGGTATTCCAGCTTCTAGGCATTTTTAGGTTTCAGGGTGGGGCTCCAGTGGCAGACTCGTCTTCTTGGCCCCTTGGGAAGGTGTTGGAGGGTTTTAAGTACTCTGGTGGTTGTGGGAATCCCTGGAGTGGAAGTTTTGCTCAGTTAAAACCTTGATGAAAGGTGGAGGTGTTTATGTAGTGGCCAGCCAGGTGCTGAGATGTTTCTGGTGGTGGGAGCCTGCTGCAGCGGTGCTGACTAGATGATTCTTTATTGCTTCGTTGGTCCTGAAGTGAGTATGGCTGCCAGGTGTCTAGTCCCCGATCTGATGGATGGAGTGCCCCTCAACCATCCTGGAGGGTCTTAACCGCCTCCTCCTTCCTGGCAGGAGGGGCTGTAGGCACTCGGACCTTAACCATCACCCAGAGTTGGAGTAGATCAGCTGGTCTCTGCCTGGCTTGTCAGGAAGACAGATTGTTTCTGTGTCTGTGGCAATTCTGGGCAGTGTCTGGAAGTCTGGTTCTGTGCTCCATGGAAGAATCTGAGAGGCTCCTTCAGGGAGCCTCAGAACCAGCAGGGCATGGCTTGACCAGGGCGCCAGCTCTACTTCTGTGGAGTCTGCGTGTTCTGGAATAGAAGCTCCACCTAAGACTCGGCTGGCACTGCTTTGTATTTTGAACAGTTTCAGACCTTCGCAGGCCTTGGCCATTCATTTGGGCCCTTCTGTCCTCTGGCAAGGGCTTTCCAGGTGGCGCTAGTGGTAAAGAACCTGCCTGCCAATGCAGGAGATGTAAGAGACGCAGGTTCAATCCCTGGATTGGGAAGTTCCTCTGGAGGAGGGCATGGCAACCCACTCCAGTGTTCTTGCTGGAGAATCCCCTGGACAGAGGAGCCTGGCAGGCTACAGTCCATAGAATGGCATGGAGTTGGACATGACTGAAGCAATGGCCTCTGGAAAATAGAGAGTGAATGGGGGGCTTGTGTCCTGAACTCCAGGGAGAACTCCTGAACTTCCACTGTTGATGCTAGAAAATATTTTTTTTTCATTTATTTTTATATTTGTATGGGTGAGATACTTTTCGCATGACTCTTGAGACCCAACTTAAAAAAAATTTTTTTTATCGTGAATTCCCCAGCAGTCTAGTGGTTAAGACTCCACACTTTCAACACAGAGGGCTCAGGTTTGATCCCTAGTTGGGGAACTAAGATCCCACATGCCATGTGGTACAGCCAAAAAAAGAAAAAGGAAAACCAAAAAAACAATTTATCTTTTTAGAAATGAAAGTATGAAATAGGTACAGTAGGGTACACCCAGTATACAAGTGTGAAATGGGGAGCTCAGCATATTGTTACACGTGTATACACCTGTGTACCACCCAGATCAAGGTGAACTTTTCCTATCATCCCATAAAGTTTCCTTGTGCCCCTCTTCTGTCAATAATGCCTTCCCCCTTCCACGTAACCGCTACTCTGACTTCCATTACTTTTGGCTCATTTTCTTCTTTTTGGCCTTCATGGAATCATACAATATGTACTCTTTTGAGCCTGACTTCCTTTGCTCAATGTAACATACAAGAGATTCATCTGTGTCGTTGTATGTATTGGTAGTTCGACCTGTTTATTGCTGGATAGGATTCCATTGTATTACTATACTGGAGTTTGTTCTTTTGGTCTTTCTGTTCATGTTTATTGAGTGAGTATGTGAATGTTCTATCTGATACGAGCATCTGCCTAGTCCTGTCAGCTTGTCCTACTTAATCTCCCTCATCCTTTTAAACCTAATTCCAGCCCCTTAGACATGTGGTCTTCCCTGTCTCTTGTGGAGTCTGCACTGGCCTCCCTCTTTTCTGAACCCCTGTGATAGAGGCTAACCCCAGGGCCGTGGAAGTGGCCTTTGAGCCCTAGTCGCTGATTTATTTATTCTTTCAATAGATGTTTATTGAATGCCCATGATATGTCTTACACTGTTCCAGGTACTGAGGACTTAGCAGTGAACAAAGAGATAAAACTTCCCAAGTCCTGCCTTTGGGGGCTTTCATTTCCGTGCGTGCAGCCAGCACTGCCCTGTCTTTTGGATGCTGATGCCAGGAGACTCGGAGTCTTGTCTGGGCTCCTTTGTCCCCGGGGATTCTATAGGAGCTGAGTGGCAGTGGCCCTAGCCACCTTGACAGGGCCTCTCTCAGACTTTTGTGGGCTTTCGTCTTCCTTTCTTTGCTGCTGCTACTGCTGCTTGGCGATGAAAGGGTTTCTCAAGATTGGTGCCTCCTTCTGTCCTGGAGTCTGATTCCCTCTGTGAGAGGAGAGAATTAATCTCCAACTTGCCATGCCTGTAAGGTGAGTGACCTCTGTTTTGTCAGCGCTCGCCAATCTGTCCTCTGATTCCCAACCAGGGTAATGTAGACATTATTTTGTGTTAAAGCAGACCACCAGCTCTCTTAGTGCAGAATCTGTCCCGATCTAGGCAGCTCAGAGAGGATCTCCTCACAGGTGCTCAGGCGCCTGAGCATCTTTGGTCCTGAACAGTGTATGGCAGGTTCAAGGAGGGAAGATGCCCTTCCACTGTGTATTCCCTAACCACCATCCATGCCAGCGAGGTGGCTGCTTCTGAAATTGGTCACTGTGATCAGGCTCCTGAGAGCATGGAGGAGGCTGTGAAGACCCTAGTGAGGAGGAAGTCAGGAAGCAGAGGGCTGGGGAGGTGTGGGCTAGGGAACCCAAGGCTGCCGCTGGCAGAGTGGCCTGAATGATCCGTGGACTCTGGGGGCTTAGCTCTGTCGGGCTTTGGGAAGGGTACCTGTGAGCGGGTGGGATAAATTCTCTGTCCCTGGCTAACGGGTGACATGACTCAGACTTGATAGTTCTGTAAAACTGTTTCTTCCAAAGCCTGCAAGGATGTTGGTTTGGGGAAGAAAGCCAGCCAGCCCAGAGAGTCCCGGGAGCCTGACAGGCCTTTTTCTCTGCGATTCTTTCTTGCAGGCAGCCCGAGGCAGCCTGTCTCTTTGTTAACAGAGTGACAGCAATGTGACACCATGGAAATAATTACTAACAAATCACGGTGCTGACTGCAAACAGCTCTCTGTCTTCAGAGGCATGTCAGGGTGCATTAGAGCAGGACTGGAGGAGCAGCACGTGGGGGCTGAGGCACAGCCCGTGCTCAGACGCTCTGCTCTTCTTTCCCCACCCTGACCCCTTGCTGCTTTGTCTGACTTTCCTCCTCGTGGCCTTAACCCACTTAGTCAGCTAAGGGACCCGCTGGATAAGTAAGTGGCATGTGGCTTCCTCTGGGCAGGTAGCTGGGACTCCCATCTTTGCTAGGGAACACCTGGTGTGATGGGATGGTTAGATAGCATCACCGACTCAACGGACATGAATTTGAGCAAACTGGGAGATCGTGGAGGGCAGAGAAGCCTGGCGTGCTACAGTCTATGGGGTCGCAAAGAGTTGGACACAACTGAGCGACTGAGCAATGACAGCCTGGGTAGTGATGAGATCCAGGAGTTTCTCTGTTATGGGGCTCCCAAAAGGGCAGAAGGGTGCTCCATTTTTGATGACTCTCTACCAGTTGGGACCAGCTTCACCTGCTGGTGGTTTTGGTGTGATGGAGAGTATTCATGCTAGCTGGACCCATAATCTGGGAGAAGCGTTGCATCTCAGTATTGGCTCTGCTCCCTTCCCCCACAGCCCTGAATTCTTCTTCAATTGCCATAGTCAATTTTGGGTAAGTCGACTTTGTCCATTCCCTCTTGGTTAGCAGAGTGATTGCTCTGACTGTCAGGGCTGTAAATAATGTTCTTGGTGTGTGTGGCTGGAGGCAGCCGTGTGGGGTGGGGAAAGGAGTGGAAGGAGGAGCAGCACTCCGCTGGCTCCCTCTCTGGCCCCCCTCCCCTCTCATACAATATTTATCCAGGGATGGGAGTCAGATGCAGCGACCTCAGGGTCACCCAGTTAAATAGCTTCTGAACCTCCCTGCATTCTAATTGCTGCAGTTGTCCTTTGCTCTGGAGACTTCTCCTCCCCATTGTCTGCTGAGGCACACGCTAATGGCTCTCCTCCCTGGCCCTGCTGGGAGGCAGATGTGGGGTGGGGGGGTGTGGAGGGAGGGAGAGGGCTCACTGCTGCCTCCTTTTCCCGGGGGATGAGGGAATCTGGGGCCTATTAACAAGTGGCTTCAGCACGGAGGAGCACAGTCCCCTGCCTTCCTGCTGCCGCCTCCCGAGAGCTGGCTGGAGGAGGCCCAGGAGGCGGGCCTGGTTGATGGGCCAAGGGGTTTTGCCCATTTCCAGTCCGATAAGCAGAACTGTGGGACTTGTGACTCCTGGCGGGCACAGTCCACGGGGTCGCAAAGAGTTGGACACGACTTCGCACGCACATACGAGCGACTCCTCTACAAGGGGCAGACCCTTGAGTACTTGGCTGAGGAGCATCATCCTATGTTCCAATGGTCCTACTTCCATGGCTTGGAAACTTCTAATGAGTGGTATTTCCTATTGGAATATACTGTATTTTGCCCGTAGATTGGCCAGATGCAAAAGTCTCCTTGGTCCCTGGTTGGTTTAGATGATTGATAATGGTAGCAGGTGTGCTGCAATTGGTGATTTAAGAGTGGCACATGCCACACGTCTTCACTGGGACCTTCTTGTAAATGTCAGTTACCACCCACGGCAACTCTTGTCTTCCGAGGAATACTGTTAGAAACTGCCATTGAAGGCACTAGCCACAGTGTATCCTGGAAGAATATTCCAGCAGGAGCCTAAAGTGAGCCCCTGTTGAGAGTTGCTCTGGGCCGAGTGAGGACTGTGCTGGGGACTCTGGAGACCACCAGGTGATTGGGACGGAAGGAACAGCATGTGCAAAACCAGTTGTAGGCTAAGGATTCAGTAAGGTAGAGCCTGAGAACACTACCGAGAGGATACACAATGAATGCCATGAAAACCTGGAGCAGCACAGTAGAGATCGAATGGGTAGTGTTTTTATCAGGAAACTTTAAAAAAATAAAATGTTAAAAAGAAAGCCCAATATTACGAAATATATAAAAGTTGAGCTGTTCTGGTTGAAGCTGGGGCAAGACCCTGCCCATTCTTCCTCTTCCCACCCTTACCAGCACAAAGTAGCTCCATGTCCCTCCTAGAATGCTAGAGCTCCATGGAGCACAGTTGAAAATGCCCACCAGAAGTGTGACTCTGTAGGCTAGGTTCCACATTCTGAAGGAGTCAGGGGAGCTGGGATCAGTGCAGAGGAGATCAACGGGGTGAGGGGAACAGCTGTGTCCTTGAAGCAGAGGTCAGGCTGCCTGCCGCATCCCGAATGCTTGCAGGATGCTCTCTGTGGAGCCTCCAGAGGGCATTGTAGGCCAGGCAAAGGGCCAAGGGCCCAGGCAAAGGGTCAAGATGGCCATAGGCCAGATGGAGACTCTAGTGGGGGATGAGTGAGGTATCTTGGAGATGGCTCAAACTGCCACAGAGCTCCTGAGCAGAAAAAGCAAATAGCTCACCATCGGAGACACTGACCAGAGTGCGCTGGAAACCTCCCAGCACCTGCCCACCCTCCTCCCCCAGTCCCACTCCCTGCTGCCTACTGGGGCCTCTGCCATTCCACCTGCCCAAGTCCTGGCAGCCACTCCATCACTTCTCGCAGCCACACAGGTGGGCACCGTGCCCTTTCCCTGGAAGAATGGTAGCAGGAGAGGCTCTGGAGAGGTGCCTGTCTTATCCTTTCACTGGAGAGGGGCTGGTGAGATACACAGTATTTGATTTCATGGCGTGTTTGTGGCACAGGGGAGGCACAGGTTATATGTTCCACAGGGTGTTTGTGGCTCTTGTGTACTGTGTGTGGTTATTTATACGGGCTCCATGAGGGAGAAATGGGAATAGAGATACGTGGCAAGTGGGCCAGAAAGCCGTGTCACGGGGAGGGGCACTATACACATACAGAACCTTTTGGAACATCTGCTTGCCTGTGGGGATTTGAGGTTGGTTTTCTCTGGGAGGATGGGCAGCTTGGCCTACGGGGTGTCCCTCTGCACCCGCCTGTGTTCTGGTTTCTGTTTGGGAACTCTCCAGAGCAGCATGTCTGGGAACACTTCCAGCTGTGCTGCCAGAACCAGACGCAGGTGACGGCCTTTAGTCTGTACCATAGGGAAACCAAGAGGAAATTAAATGTCATTTGCCCCCTGCACAGCAGGTCATTGCCAGATTAGACACTGCTGATCAGAGCTGTGCAGAGGGCACCCGAGGGAAAGCTCCTGCCTGCAGCCATGCCCTCTGAGCCGCGGAGACTCCCAGGTGATGGCCTGGCTCATGCCCAGGGCTTGCTCTGCCAGGCTGGGTTCACCCTGGCCCGGGGCCCAGCCCTGTGCTACATGGCAGCTGTGGCCCATGCCAGCCAGAGGTGCATGTGTCCCTGGGGGAGAGAGCGGAGGGGCAGGGCAGGGCAGGGCAGGGCAGGGTCTGGCAGTTGAGGGCACTCAGGAGCCAGTGAGTAATCAGCCCCTCCTCAGAGAGGTGTGTGGTACTGTGGAAAGAGCAGGGCCTTTAGAAGGGAGAGAGACCTGGGTTTGAGTGTTGACTCCACCACCTGCTAGTTGTAGGATCCTGGGAAAGTCACATTACTCCCTCCGGCTCCATTCCTCATCTGTGAAATGGAGAGCATAATAAGCTCTGGCCCCTGATATCGTGGCGGAAGCAGCTTCCTCTTGGGACTGACTTGTGCTGTGGTTTCCTCACCCTACCTTCCCTAGATCTGGAACGATCTAGGAGCACTTGCTCCTGGGCTCAAGTGAAGTGAGTTGGCTGAAGTTGCTGGGAAGTGGAGCAGGGAGGGAGTGAGTCTAACCAACTGGTACTGTCTCCCTGCACGAGGCTTTTCTTCTTGTCCTCCTAGTCCTCTCAGCCAAGCATCCCAAGGCTGTTAAGAGAGGAATACGGTTGATGATGGTCACCTCCTGATGGGGAGCTCAGCTGGCTCGCTCCAGCCTCACACTTGCACTCCTCTTCCTCTTTGGGAAGACCTCAGGGCTCGTCCCAAGCCCTCCCCCTCCTTTACCCTGAGTCTTAGTGGCCGGCATAGTTCTCGGTTCTGCGGTGGCATTTATTCACAGGGCTTTGGGAAGAGACGTTTTAATACTGTGAGAGTTCTCCCTAGAAGACTCCCCACCCCCACCCCCACCCCCATCTAAGGCATGGCTGCTGGTGGTGAAATTCATTAGTGTTCCCTGACAGGCAGTGGCGACAGAGGCGCGCTGTCTGCTTCCCGCTCCCTCGCTCTCGTGCTCCTGCTTCACGCACACTGATATTTAAAGCTGATGGGCTGCTTATAGACTTCTTGTACCATGACAAGTTTGGGGAGGGGGGTGGGGGAGGAAGAGACAGACAAGGAGCCAGCTGTCACGCTGGTATTTCAAACAGTACTCTCTCCTGACCCTTTGCAGGCTCCGGCAAGTGTATCATCTTTCTGAAGCCTGTGGTTGGAATTGTAACCTGCAGCCATCCCAGAGGATGGGGGCAAGTGTGGGGGGCCAAGTGGGCTGAGAAGTCGGCAGTACATCCTGCCAGGGCTGTGGGCAGGCAGAGAAGAGTGGAGGGACAGCGAGAGAGGGGGAGAGAGAGAGAGAGTGTGTGTGTGTTAGAGCAGAGGGGATTGAAGCTGAATCTTCATAAGTGCTCCCCAGCATTGCCCTCCCATCCCTGGAAATGAGATGACCCTTTCGCAGTAGTCTTTCCTGGAGTGATCATTAGATTCATGCTATGGTTGTCTCCTAGGTGGTCCTGAAAGCTCTGCATGTCTAGGAATCATGGTTGCTTGACCTCTGCCCCCTGAGGGTCCTGGATCTCAGTGATACTTGTAAATATGTGGTTTCAATTGAGGTAGAAAGTTCTCCCACTTTATGTGTAGACTGGGGCCTTGGCTTTTGTTGCCTGCTATTTGCATCCTGAATTTTTAGATTTGGAGAGTGAGTACCAAGGTGCCTTCTTCATCCACAAGTCCTCCCCTCACCCCCAAGCTTCTTGGAATTCATTCTGGCAACCGTTTAGCGGTTTTGGATTTCCCTAATTGTCATCCCCAGAAAACTTCTCCAGGAGCCTTTTTCTGACCAAGGCACTGTCTTCTAAATGCAGGCAGCTTGGAAGCGTCTCCAAAGGCAGTTGCAGGTTTGGTCTCAGCTGACCTCCTTACAGCCAGGATCCCTTCTGTAAGTGCTTATTTATGAAATGTTTCCCTTGGCTGGCTCCTTTAACCTTCACAGAGCAGGTCATGGAGGTGATATAACTTGCCTGAGGACACATGGTCACTTGACCAAGTTTTCTCCTAGTGCGGCAGAACCACAGACCTAGTCCTTTCCCCTATCAGGGACCCTCGTAGCTCCATGGTCTGCAGTGGGGGAAATGATTGGGGAGCAGAAGTGACTCCTCCACTCCCTGCTTTTTTAGCCTTGTCAATGCTGTCAGTACTCTTGTTGGCTTCCTCACTTTCAGCACAGCTGTGTGTGTGTGTGTGTGTGTGTGTGTGTGTGTGTGTGTGTGTGTATACAACTCGTGTTGGCTTCCTCACTTTCAACACAGCTCTCTGTGTGTGTGTGTGTTTCTGTGAGAGACAGAGAGGGGTTACTCACTTCCAGCACAGAGCTCTGTGTGTGTGTGTGTGTGTGAGAGAGAGAGAGAGAGAGAGAGAGGAGGGGGAAGTTACTCACTTCCAGCACAGAGCTGTGTATGTGTATCTGTGTGTGTGTGTGTGTGTGAGAGAGAGAGAGAGAGGTTACTCACTTCCAGCACAGAGCTGTGTGTGTGTGTGTGGGGCGGGGGGGGGTTACTCACTTCCAGCACAGAGCTGTATGTGTGTGTGTGTGAGAGAGAGAGAGAGAGAGAGAGAGGAGGGGGAGGTTACTCACTTCTAGCACAGAGCTCTGTGTGTGTGAGAGAGAGAGAGGGGGGGGGGTTACTCACTTCCAGCACAGAGCTCTGTGTGTGTGTGTGTGAGAGAGAGAGAGGTTACTCACTTCCAGCACAGAGCTCTGTGTGTGTGTGTGTGTGTGAGAGAGAGAGGTTACTCACTTCCAGCACAGAGCTCTGTGTGTGTGTGTGTGTGTGTGGGGGTGTTACACACTTCTAACACAGAGCTCTGTGTGTGTGTGTGTATGAGAGAGAGAGAGGAGGGGGAGGTTACTCACTTCTAGCACAGAGCTCTGTGTGTGTGTGTGTGTGTTAGAGAAAGAGAGGGGTTACTCACTTTCAGCACAGAGCTCTGTGTGTGTGTGAGAGAGAGAGAGGGGGGGGGGCGGGGTTACTCACTTCTAGCACAGAGCTGTGTGTGTGTGTGTGTGTGTGTGAGAGAGAGAGAGAGGAGGGGGGGGTTACTCACTTCCAGCACAGAGCTGTGTGTGTGTGTGTGTGTGTGTGTTTGTGTGTGTGTGTGTGTGTGTGTGTGTGTGTGTGTGAGAGAGAGAGAGGAGGGGGAGTTACTCACTTCCAGCACAGAGCTGTGTGTGTGTGTGTGTGTGTGAGAGAGAGAGAAAGGGGTTACTCACTTCCAGCACAGAGCTGTGTGTGTGTGTGCTCCCATTGGCTTTCTCACTTTCAGCATAGCTCTGTGTGTGGCTGGGGGTGGGGGTGGTTAGTCACTTTCAGCACAGCTCTGTGTGTGTGTGTGTGAGTGAGTGAGAGACAGACAGACAGACAGAGGGGGGTTATTGGCCATCTCCTGGTGGAGGGTGAAGCCAGAATGTCTTTTCTCTCTGTAGACTGCAGTGTATTCTTTTTTTTTTAAATTTACTTTGTTTTTGCCTGGTGGAGGGGGAGGCAAAAGCTATGCGGGCTTTTCTTTAGTTGTGGTGAACAGGGGCTACTCTCTTGTTACAGTGTGCAGGCTTCTCACTGCAGTGGTTTCACTTGTTGCGAAGCACGGGCTGTAGGGTGCTTGGGCTTCAGTAGTTGTGGCTCCTGACTCTAGAACACAGGCTCAGTAGTTGTGGCCTATGGGCTTAGTTGCTCCATGGCATGTGCAATCTTCCCGGACTAGGGATCGAACCTATGTCTCCTGCATTGGCAGGCGAATTCTTTACCCTTAAGCCACCAGGGAAGCCCTGAAGCGTGTTCTTAAACTGTCCAGGATCATCTTTGATGTGCTCACCTGCTCTACCCTCGCTGCCCCTCTCCTTCCCCCACACCCCACACATTATCCTGTAGGTTTCTAGTAGGCATTGCTGGCACACGGCATTGCTTTCCTCTCCCTTCCTGTCCTTGCCTGGCCGGGAGTGGCTGGGCTGTGTCTTCTACCATGGTGTGTCTCGCAGGTGAGTTGGAGACTGGCCGGCTTTGATAAGTACGAGGCTCGAGCATTAATTTTTTATACATCAGCAGAGGCCAAGTGAGTGAATTCAATTATGAGTCTCCTTTCTCTCCCCCCTCCTTCCTGCAGTGTGGTGGTTCTGAGCAGAGACTAAGGAACCTGTTGAAATGAGAAACCCTTATTTCCTGGTTTGACCCTCTCACTAATTCGGGTTAAATTGCTACGTGATTGCAATGGTGCCACATTGTACCTGCCTCTGTTTGTCTAAGAGGATGCAGTGGGGGTGGAAGGACCAATTTGTGCAGAGATAAAAGGTGTCATGGGCAGATAACTAAGGTCCCAGCCCCATGCCTGCTCTCACTGTAGCTCGGCTGGCTCCGTGTAGAAGCCCAGTCTTCCCTGCTTTCTTCCTTCTCTCTCTCTGCTCATATTTTACCTCGATGCCACAGCATAATGATGCCCTGTATAGTGGGGGAGGAGATAGGCACCTCTGGCTGACAGCCCTTCCTGATAACCAAATTCTAGCCCATCCATCACCAGCTACTCTCCTCAATTTGAGGAAAAGTGATCATGAAAGGCGGGCCGTTTATCACCCGGAGTCTGTTTATCTCCTCTGGGTGGGGAAACGGAAACAGGAGAGACAAAGAGCTGTGTCCCCAGCGAAGTGCTGCCTGGGCTCCAGTAGCCTGCCTGAGCTGGATGCAGACACATGTCGTGCTGACTGTGGGGCCCTGACTAGGACTCCCAGACTGGGACCCAGGGGAAGGGGACCTTTCCTGAGACTCAGTCTCAGTGGGACTTGGAGACAAGCCTAGAAGATGCGGTGGTTCTGAGGTGCAGGACAGCCAGTGACAGCATCTGTGGGAAGGTTTGCATCAGAATGAGCAAGAGTAGAGGCCCTCATGGAAACAAGCCCCACGTCCATCACAGGTGACCCTTCAACAGGAGCTCCCTCTCTGACTGGTTGGCTGGATGTGCCGCTTCCGCCTTCCCTAGGCTGGCCCTCTGTGCCTCTGTGCTCTGCTGCTGCTGCTGCTAAGTCACTTCAGTCGTGTCCGACTCTGTGCAGCCCCATAGACGGCAGCCCACCAGGCTTCCCCGTCCCTGGGATTCTCCAGGCAAGAACACTGGAGTGGGTTGCCATTTCCTTCTCCAGTGCATGAAAGTGAAAAGTGAAAGTGAAGTCGCTTAGTCGTGTCTGACTCTTCTCGACCCCATGGACTGCAGCCTACCAGGCTCCTCCATCCATGGGATTTGCCAGGCAAGAGTGTTGGAGTAGGTTGCCATTGCCTTCTCTGTCTGTGCTCTGAGATGACTTTAAAGAAGACAGGGCCTTTCTCTCAGCTCTTTGCCTCTGCACCTCCACACGCCCCCTTTTCTGCATATCAGGTGGAACAAAATAGTTTGCCTTTGCAGGTGAGCAATATGTGCTTTTGGGTACAAGAAATGACAGCCTACATCATTCTGAGATCCGGGTCCCACAGCCTTTCCCCAGAGAAGCAGAGAGGGGTCAAATATAGCCCTTAGATTCAGCTGACTTCCTCCTCTTAAAGGCTTGAGAGTGACCTGCACATCCCTAAGACTTGCAGAGAAAGAAACCCAGAGGGAAGAGTGTTCATGATCTCTGCCAGCACTGGTGCCTGCTCTCTGGCTGGTCCTGGCTCTTGGTGTCTGCCAGTCTGTTTACCAGACCTCCATGGATGCTGCTGGCCCCCTCGACTGAAGCCTAGAAGTTCTAGCAGAGCCCTCCAGCTCTGTGGCACCCAGTCTTCAAAGCTGAGCTCTTGCTAACAATGGCTTCATCTTGCCCATACCCATTAGCGAGGGTGGTGTTCCCTTAATGAGTCAGTCCCTGCCTTGGCTGGCGCCAAGCTGGTCACACCTGTTTGCCATCAGGGCTGTCTGGGCCTTGCCCGAGCGCGGGGCTGCAGGTGGTGGGGCTCCCTTTGCTCTGTGCTGTATGCTTATTGAGGGGGCTGTTTCTTATACCCTCATTCCTCCCATACTCTTCTTTCTAAGAAGGAGAGTGCTTTCTTTGCATTCTGTTACTTAGCTAAAGTAGTAAGGGAACTTGAGGAGTAACCCATCTTTTCTGACTTCCCCCTGGATGGAGTAGCAGGGAGCCAGTCAGGCCTCAGAGGGGAGGGTTTCATGGTCTGTTCTGATGACCCTAGGGGGCCAGTGTGATAAGAGAAGAGTCCCATGGTAAACAGCAAAGGCGGAGCCCTTCTCTGGCCCTAGGCCCCATAGCATTTGGAAAGTGATCGTATCCCTTGGTTTAGAGCCCACAGGCAGGACTGGGGTGGGGGGCTTCCTTAAAGAGGGCCCCTTGCATTCATGAGGCTGAAGGAAGTTTTGATTTGGTTGAAAAAAAATTCCCATTCCTTTTTATGGCCTGGACATAATTGGCTCTTTTCTATTGGCCATCAGTGATGTCATTCCGACCCTCATAAAGAAGGGGAAATCACACCTGTGGACTTGGTGCATAAAATTTCATTGGGCAGCAGTAATAAGCATGGCCAGATGATGTTTGGGCAGTTGAGGAGCTCTGTGCCCAGTGATCCCAGCTGCATGGAGGCCTGGGCACCATAAACCTGCCTGCACGTTCATGCCCGTAGGCTAGTCCAGGGCCCAATGCCAGTGGCTCTTTTCCTGGGATCAGTGTCTGGTAGAAACTCAGAGCATTCAGGCCCTTTGTGCCAGGGACACTTACACCTTTTTCTTTTCCAAATTAGTGGCATCACGAATCCACATACCCACTAGTACCCACTGATCGTAGCCTCATGCTCCTAAGAATTGTGGACCCAGCAGTGACCTTGAGCACCAACCACTGTGCTACCTACCCCTCTGAAACCCAGACCTTGCCTTCCTAGGGACTTGTAAAGACTGCGTCTACATGATTGATGCCTTGTGTAGTCAGAAGGCTTAGATCCCATTTCTGGTTCTGCCCTTGGCTTCTTGTCTGTTCAAGCAAATCGTTTTTCTTCTCTGGGCATCAATTTCCCCTTTTATAAAGGGATGACAACTACTCTAACCTATCCTTCCTCATGGGGTTTCTCTTGGTGCTGTCTGAGCTGGGCCAGGGTTCTGTCGTAGAAATGTGTAGCTAGCTGTCTTCCCATGAGGCACCTTGGAGTTCAAGTTCTGGCATATGGCTCTGTGTTTCTTGTGAAGACGGGCCTGGGTCCTGCTACACCTGTAGCAGGTGTATTGCTTGTGTCTTGAAGTCACAGAGCTAGGACCTCCCATCAGCTGGAGGATTCGACAACTGGGATGCCTGTGAGTCTACAAATGGCAGATTTACCTACAAGTGACTGTACAAGCCCCAAGTGAGGGCAATGGTCCCGCCGCTCTCTGCTTCAGTCATCCAAGGGGCCCAGGCAGCACTCCAGATGCTGCCGAGCCATATCTGAAGCTGAGTCTTCAGTCTGACAATCTGTCTAGGCTCTCCTCCTTCAAGAGAACTAGGTAGGATCCTGTGAGACACTCCCTGTCAGGGTAGAGGACACTTTCTGTCTGACAGCTGACAGTTGACATCTGCCCTTGAAATCCTGCTGAAGAGGGAGCCCTTCCTCTCCCAGGGCCAGCCACAGCCAAGAACACTCCTGGCCTGGGTCAGCTAAATGACCCAGAGGGTGCTGGGAGAGTGTGATAGGTGACCCTGGACCTTTGCGTTTTCCTGGCCAGTCCCCTGATGTGTTCCTTTGCAGAGTCTGTTGCTTCTGGTGGCCCCCTTCACTCACAGGCCTTAATGTGATGTTTTAAAAGTAGCTGACCTGAGCAAGCATTTTCACAAACACCAAGGGTAAGGAACATGAAAGAAAAATTGAAGGGAATAAGAAAATTACCCAAACATTACAGTTCTGTGTCTTAGGCAACCATATTCTAGTTCCTAAAGCTACCTTTTGTCTTTCAGAATCTTGCCTCATTTCCTTATAATCTTGGTCATTGGTTCCCACATGTAGACATCCTACCCGGATACCCCTTCATCCTCTTGACCTCAGCCAGACTTTCCCTCCCAGGAAATTGACTGGTTGTAGTTCGTGTCACCATGTCACCTGGGTGTGGAGAGGAGCCTTCCTCTTGGTAAGGTATCTCAGGTCACAGAAAAATAAATGCTTACTCTACTAGTAGCCCAAAACATAGGCATTGACTCCCACTAGTGTCTGTCAGACAGCTGAAGAGTAATGGAGGGAAGGTTGACTGCCCTAACACTTCCTAGGGTAAAAACAGTCATTTCAGCTGGATTCTTGTTGCCAAACCTCCTAAAGAGGGACTTTGTGCTTGTGATCTCCACTTTATTTCTTCTCACTCTTCAACACATCACCTGCTGCCTTCTGTCCCTGCCAGCCCACTGATGCCAAATTCATTGGGTTTTTCTCAGCTCTCTCTTATTTGACTGTTTTATGCCATTTGACATTAATGACTTGCTTTTTAGGCTCAAAAATCAATTATTCTAGAAAGGGTAAGCTTGCTTTCGTTATCCTTTAGGTTGACCATAGCTGATCTGAAGTCTGAAGTCTGAAGCCTGACTTCAGTCGTGAGTGACTCAGTCGTGTCTGACTCTTTGTGGCCCTATGGACTGTAGCCCGCTAGGCTCCTCTGTCCATGGAATTCTCCAGGCAGGAATACTGGAGTGGGTTGTTATTCCCTTCTCTAGGGGATCTTCCTGACCCAGGGATTGAACCCAGGTCTCCTGCATTGCAGGTGGATTCTTTACCATCTGAGTCACTGGGGAGGCCCCAGGTGATGTGACGTGGGGTCCAAGAGCTCTTGTTACCTTGGCTTCCTCATACTAGGAGCCTTGCCCTCTGGGCATGGAGGTGGGTTGGGTGAGCCCTGCCTCATGGCACGTTATTTCGAAGGAGGTGAGGCTATGTGACCTGGAGAAGGGAACTTGGAGGGAAGCTCCCTAGGCTCATGCATCTTGAGAGGTTCTGCAAGGAAGAGATGGAAGTCTCATTCTCTGTAGTTTCTAAAGACATTCCTCAGACTTGGGGGTGGAAATTACAAAAGACAGATTAAAGTTTAGCATTAAGGAAAGATGTCCTATTAATTGGAGGAGTCCACAATTAGAGCCGACTGCTGTGTGTAGTAGTGAGTTCCTTGTCTCTGGTGTTGGTCTGGTCTAGGTGGCCTCATTTCATTTTAGCTCAGCAAAGCTTGGTGGTCATTGGTCATTGGTGAAAGTCACTGAGATGTGTCTGACTCTTTACGACCCCATGGACTACACAGTCCGTGGAATTCTCCAGGCCAGAATACTGGAGTGGGTAGCCTTTCCCTTCTGTGGGGAATCTTCCCAACCCAGGGGTTGAACCCAGATCTCCCGCATTACAGGCAGATTCATTACCAGCTGAGCCACAAGGGGAGCCCAAGAATACTGGAGTGGGGAGCTGATCCTTTCTCCAGCGGATATTCCTGACCCAGGAATCAAACCAGGATCTCCTGCATTGCAGGCGGATTTTTACTGACTGAACTTTGTGAGACATTAACCTGAGCACTCTGCTCCTCTCATTCCATAGTCTTCCTGGGTGATCTTGTCTTCTCTCGTGGCTTTAATTTTACTTAAATTACACGAGTGATTCAGCGGTTTATATCTCCAGGCCAGATCTCTCTTCAAAACTGGATATCCATCTGCCTCTTAGACCTCATTCCACTGCCAAATGTCTCCTAGGGCTCTCAAACTCAACAGGTATTGAGTGCTTAGCAGGCATCAAGTATACCTCTCAAATGATATTCCCAAACTCATGCCTCTATCCAGTGGGCTAGTAGAGGGGAGGCAGTGGGACGATGACTGGTCTAGGGAGACACTGTGTGAAGAGAATTTAAAAACAGTAATGAAATTTACTGAATGCTGGTAGACTTCATCTGCGTTGTCACATATGCTCTCTGCACCCCTAACTTTGTTTCAGTAAGAAGAAGCACAAAGCTGGTCTAGCCACGTGCCTCTGGATTGGGTTCTACCACTTTCTCTTATTCACTCACCAAGATTTCCTTTACATCTCTTTTTTTCTGTTGCTTGCTCACTGTCTCTATGGCTACTGTCTAGTCTCCTGGCTACTACTTGGCTTTTGTAGTGTATTGTTTTTGTTTTCCCCAGAACTATCTTTGTAAATCACAACTCTTCAGAGGTTCTCTATTGCCTGTGGCCAAGCTCCTCTGCAAGGAAACTATGATCTTCCCCAGCTGATACTTCTTGTATCTTCTTCCATTCTTCCGTGTACCCCAATGCTTTAACTTAAGGCTTTTAATCTATTTCTTTTACTGTCTATTCTGCTGAACAAACTGTGAGTCCCTCATGCGCAGGAGTTAAGTTTTACTTTTTTGAGTCCTGAGTGCCTGACTCTTACTAAACATCAGTGTTTAATAAGTGTTTGTTTGAATGGATTTGTGTAGGCAAAATCATCAGCTAGAAGGGGAGAGTTTATAAATTATAATTTAAAGAAAAACCAAGAACAGACTCTCGACTTACATTCTGGCATCTTTTTATCTCTGTCTTCGCTATCACAGAAAGCTTATTGTTAAAGACGTAAATGTGAGGCAGAGGCCCTGCCCAGCTGTCTCTAACTCATGAGCTCTTTTCCCTCTCTCCTCCTGTCTCAGTCTCTGCCTGTCTGTGTAACAAAATGACAGCAGCACCCTGTTGCGCTGGAAAGAACACAAGCTTTTGAATGAGACAGACCTGGGCTCAGTTCTTGGCACTATCATGTTTTAGCTATGGGGACTTGGGTAGCCTCTCTGACTCTTGTTTTCTCATCTATAAGTGTACAGATGTACCACCTCCCAGCTTCACCCTGAATTAATGTGAAAATGTAAGTAAGAAACTTAGCAATATTTTAGGCCATCAGAAAGCAGTGTGTGATATTATTTTGAATAGAGTCTCCAGGTTCTCACATTTGGATCTGAGGGCTGCATTTGGAGCCTGGTGTCCAAGGTGCTGAAGGTGGGGTCCCTTTCTTGGGTGGGGTAGGACCCGTGCTTGGTGTTAGCCTTTTGGGGGTCTCTCTGTCTTATAGACTCTGTTAGATTTCCTGTCTTAAGACTCCGCACCTGCGACATGGGTTGCTCAACTTGTTCTCTCCCTCCTGTCTTTCTTCAGGCTCCCAGGACAGTGCCAGTACTTAGGCTTGCCAGTAGCAGATTACTTCAAGCAGTGGATTAACCTGAAAAAGGTACTGTATCTGAGCCCCTCTCCATGTGTCCTCGGGTTCTCCTGTGCCTCAGACTCCATCCCTCTTGCTTTCTTTTCTCATTTCTGTTCTTTTCATCTTGTTGTTCTCACTTCTTTTCTTTTCGTTCTTTTCTTTCCTCAATACTCCTCCTTCCTCCTCCCTAGCTAATATGGAAGGTTGTGGTTATTTCTGAGAGTGGGGAGCTGCTTAAGGGACCAGGCTGCTGGGTGGAGTTTGACACCGCCCTCCTTGGTGTCCCCTAGATGTGCAGAGAAGTCCCGATTAAGGGGAGTTTCCAGCTCTTGCTCAGAGCTCCCCCTCTGGGCTGAGCTGCATTGCCTCTAGGAGGGATGTGGTCCCACTTGAGCCTCTGGGGAAGTGCCAGGAGTGATCATGAGTGTGACCTCTGACCCTCCTGACCAGCCATGGTATCTCCTTCTGGTGGCGGGGTGGAGTTGGTTCAGGCTGGCTTTGGTTCTACCTACCCGCAGCCGAGCCTGCTCACATGAGAAGGGCTGTGGACACTAGTACCCACTTCCCTTTGGGCGTGGGGGAGGAGGCTGGCACTCACCTAGCACCAAGCACCTGGGGAGAGGGCGCTGAGGCTGTGGGCCAGGAGGGACCCTGTGCAGCTAGGAAAGTGGGCCCTGGCAGAGAATGAATCACCCAGAAAGCTGAACTTTTCCTAGTGTGTGCTGTACTCCTAGGTAAGCAAAAGAAGGGCAGTGTAGGAATAGACTTCCCAGGTCCCTGCTGTCTTAGGATCCTCGCTGTGGGAGGCCCAGGCCACTCGGGAGACTTGACTCCCATGAATCCCTCTGATGGAAGGGTAACAGACGAGGGTCAGCCCTAGGAACCTGTGCCATTGGCCAGCTCAGTGACTCCCAGGAAGCGCAGAGGAGGGAGAACACATCAGGAGTCAGAGTAGTGATTCCCGGGGGTGGAGTGGGGGAGGAGTACTCAGAGAAGGGAGCCATGTTAGAGGGCCAGGCCCTCTGGTATTGTAAGGATTAGGGTCTTGAACTGGGCATTCTCGGAAGGCGGGATCTGGATCTGGGGAGAGGGGACTTGTGCATAGGGGGAGCAGCATTCTTTGGTGTGTGGGGGTGCTGGAGGCAAGCGAGCATTTGGAGGAGCAGTGGAAGACAACCACCCTGGGCTTTGTTCCATAGGTCTCAGGCAGCTGCTCTCTGCGGCAGTGTGTACGAGCTCCTTTGGGGTCCCCTGGTGTGCGGGTCCTTTGCCCTTGGGCTTGTCTGTGTTTTGACCCCTCCCCATCTCTCCCTCTGATCTCCTTGCAGCTGAACAATCGCTTCCTACTGCCTCCCAGCTGGGGCTGAGGAGGCCAGGCTCTGTCCTGCCTTTGGGCCTCAGCCTGAGGCCTTCTCTCTGACTGAAGCACCCTCAGTCATCTTCTTCAGGCATATTCTCTCTCCTTGATGATTCAGCTCAGGTCTCACCTCGGCTGAGAAACTCAGAAGTCGATCTCTTGCCTTAAGGCTTTGACACTCTGGATATCCATGATCTTTGGGTCCATGTGTTTCCTTGCAGACGTGTCCCTCTGAAGCGCAGAGACTGAGCCTGGTTCTCTCTGTGTCCCCACTGGCCAGATCAAGGCTAGGTGCAGAGTGTATGCCCAGTGAGCAATTGCTAGCTGGCTGACTGATCCTTGAGAGCTGGCTCCAGAGAGGGCCTCTCACGCGGGTCTTGGCAGGGCTACGCGTGCGGGTGTGGCCAGGCCCGAGCGCCTGGAAGAGACGGCGTGCCAGCTGTCAGAGTGCATCTGAGGCTGCCTGCTGGTCTCTGCAAATGCAATGTGAAGGGCCGGCCAGGCGAGGCGGGCACTGACCATGAACAATTGCTCTGTGAAGTTCACTAGACTTTTTGGTGTATGGATAGCTCCCTGCCTCTAGGTTCCTTGGCAGAGAGGCAGGAAACCAGCCGACCCGTGTGATAACATTGCCACTCGGGACTACCGTGGTGCTGCTGGCGGTGGAGGAAGCTGTGCTGAACCTATTCAGCTTGGTTCTCTGCCAGACTGTGCCGAATAGTAGATGGAGGAATGGGGGAAACAGAGGACTCTGTGATCGCCTCCTGGGAGGAAAAACCAGGGGTCTCACCCCTTCCTTTCTGCTCTCCAGCCACATTGTGTTCTAGCTGTGCTTGAGGGCCCAGCAGGAAAGATGATCCAACTCTAGTCCTCATCAGCCATTCAAGACAGGGAGGCTCCAGGACCCTGGAGGTCCAGGCACATGGTGATCTTTCTGACCTTTATACTGCGTGGCTTAGTGCAGGTTGCACAGGGATTCCTGCCCCCTTAAAAAGAGCAACGAGAAGAGCTAAGCCAGAGAGGCCATTGCCAAGGTTGTGGGAATACCACATAAAAGCCCCACTCCCACCCTCTTTCCCCACGTGGGACCCAGGCCTGGCTGTCTCTGGGCTTTTCTCCCATCCTTGACCTTACTTTGTCCTGCCCTCTTTCCTTCCTTTCCTCTCCTCAGAGCCCCAGGAAGGCTCTGCCCCGTGAAGAGAATGGGGAGGCTCCGGGTCTGCTTGGCCACCTATACCTGTTGAGTGAGCGAGCAGCTGGGACTGAGGTCTGCGTCCGCACTTGACTAAGGCCTCCAGTCTGAGCAGAGGCGGAATGTGGTCTTTCAGCTGCCCTCTCCTGTCCAGAGGTGGCTTGGGTGGTCTCAGGGAAGGGCAACTCTTGCAGGGCCAGGTCTCCACTTCTCCCGCCTCCACTTACTTTCCCTGTAGCAGAGAGGAGCGAACTAGTGTTTGCTGACATTTGGAATGTCATTGACTGATCTACGCTCTTATTGAACTGTCAGCTTAGAGAGGACTTGGGGCCCTGCTTCCAGCGGCCTGCAGGAGGTCAGAGCTGTCACTGAGGGGCCAGAAGAGTGTATACACACATGTGCATGCACATAGATATACACATGTGTACTCATGTGAATGAATACACTCAAGTACGCAAAACTGTATGCATGTCTCCATACTTGAATACATGTGCATACACCTATTCACGTGTAGAAACATGAAAATGTATACAAGTACAAATGTGTTTTTACATATTCATAAACTGTAAAGGCACATGCACATATATAAACATACACATCTGCATAAATAAGCAAAATATTCTTGAGTGCCTTCTGTGTTCCAGATACTGTGGTGGGCCCTGGGGATTTAACAGAAAACATGTATGTTAAATAAACAATTTCAATTGTGTTATAATAGCAAAAAGTTCAGAGTCATAGGATCATATCACAAGGGATATAGTAGGATATCATAGGATAATATCACCTGACTTAGTGGGATGAGGGGGAGGAAGGGGGCCTAAGCTGAGACCTGGGGGTAAGCAGAAATCGCCTGAGCAGAGGAGACCACATATGGCAAGGCTTTAGGTGAAGAGAAGCCTGGCAGCTTCGTGGAGTTAGAATGTAAGTTCCATGAGGGTGGAAAATGTTTGTCTCTTGTGTTCCCTCTTCCGTCCTCATCACTCTGGATAGTCCCTGGCACACAGTAGGTGTGTAATCATTATTTGCTGGACAAATGGCTGTCAGAAGTGCCGTGAATGTGGGGAAGAGAGAAGGCTGACCTGAAATGACACTGGAGGGGAGGCAGCACCTTGTCGACCAGACTTCAGGTTTTGATCTTTGTCCTTAGGGTGAGGGGACATGATTGAAGATAGGAGAGGCATCATCCGATTTGCGTTTTGAAAAAACCCTCTCAGGCTGCAGTGTAGAAAGAGCTAGTAGAAACAGGGGACCAGCAATAGAGCTGTAGTTGGCTTGTTGGGATGGGCAAATCATTGTGTGGGCAGCATGGCTGAACTCATAGCATCCCCAGCCCCTGTTCATTGGATGCCAGGAGAGTGCCCCTCTCCAATTCACTGTGACAACTGAAAATGCCACCCTCCCCCCGCCCCCCAACAAACATACGTTTCCAGTGGCCTGGACGAAGCTGGAGTGGAGAGGTACCATACCTACTTGAGAACCATGGAATTAGACCATTGCTTAGTTCAGGTGAAAGGTGATAGTTACTGGGATTGAAGTGATAGCAATGGAAATGTAGAGAAATGGATTGAGTTTGGAGTATTAAATGGTACAGTCAGTTCTCCTGTGGTGGAACCTCCCTGCAAATCACCATGCTGTGGAAAGCTGTGTAGTAAAAATGGGGTTAGGAGCATAGTCCTTACAAACTTCATCAGTGGTACATGAAAAGAGATGGGAATTTAATAAAAAAATCTAATAAAATAAAAACTATGGGTATTATGACTTTACATGTATTAAATGGTTAAGAAATACACAAATACTACAATAAATATGGCATTTTTACCTTGAAGAAAACTTGAAGTTTGTGTGGAAATGAGTATGAGAAGGGTTGCAGCTTGTGAGTTACTGTGAAGTGGCAGAAGGAGAGTTCTCTGAAACCAGAGATTGCAACCAGATGCATGTGGCTTGTAACACAAGTGGTGGTCCAGGTAGCTGGTATGTGTTTGGGATGTGTGCACTTTGTATGTTCTTGCACAGCTCTGTTCATCTGGGTGTAGTTTCCTGTGTTTATCTAATATTGTTTATGGACAGAGTCTCACATAAATGCACAAGTGTGTGTTATGCTAAATCGTCCCTAATACTCCAGTTGCACTGGAACAAGCTTGCTCTTTCAAAATGAAGTAGAACTGACTGTAAAATAGATGTGAGGGTTGGAGGATGAAGGAGGAGACCATCATGACTCCAAGGTTTATAATTTGAGCAACTGAGAGAATTGGAATGAATTTACTGAGATGATGGAAGAAGTAGTGTGGAGATTGGAAGAGAAGGCAAATTAAGTGTGGGACATGTTGAGTTAGATGCCATTGAGGCATTCTGGTGAAGCTTTTGAGAAGGTATTTGAATATATAGTCCTGGGGCTCATGGATAAGGTCTGGATAAGAGTTGCCGATTTGGGGGCATTATTGTTGTGTGAATGATAATTGAAGCCATGGAATGGAGTGATTAAGATAAGAAGAAAAGAGAGCCTAGTACAGAACACTGGGAAATATCAGTGTTTGATACATAGAGGAGGGAGAGTCAGAACTAGAGGCAGAGGGGGAGTGGTCACTAGTAGTAATAATATTTCTTAATTAATGGTTGTATTTTGTGTGCTAGACCTGGCAGTGTCCAGTATAGTTGCCACTAGCCACCTGTAGCAATTGAATACTTGAAATGTAGCTAATATGATTGGTGAACAAATTTTAAATTTTATTTAATTTTAATTAAACATTAAGTTGAAAACTTTCAAGAAGAACTTTTAAGTATGTTTAGAACTGGATTGGTAAATCTATATTTTCAACTGTTAATTGTTTAAAATCTAAATACAGTTGAAGTATTTCTGATGAAGATTTAGCATCTCAATTGAGATGTGTTGTAAGTGTAAATTATACACTTGGTATGAGAAAATACAAAATACTTCTTTAATAATTCTTTATGCTGAGTTCATATTGAAATGATAATCTTTGGATATACCAAGTTAAATAAAATATATTCTTAAAATTAATTTCATTTTTTTTTTTAACTTGAGCTGGGCATTCAATTCCTAGCTTGCTTATATAGCTCACGTTATGTCTGTGTTGGACAGTGCTATGCCGAGTGCTATGTGCTCACGTACCTATGTTATCTAATTCTCACAACTCTGTACGTTAGTTATTGTCATTTTTGGCATTTTAAGGCTGAGAAAACTGAGGCACAGAGTGATGACGAAAGCTGCTCAGGGTCTCAGTTTGGTACATGACCAAATCAGAAATTAAATTTAGCCTTGCCTGCATCTGTGCTGAAGAGAATAAACAGAATGAAAAAGAGACCGTGAAAGGATGGTAGACAAGGAGGTAGGTCAGGAGAGGGTAATATCACAGAAACCAAAGAAAAAGAGTATCTTCTGGGGAAAAAAAGGATTTGTCAGTTCAGAGGGGATCACATGATGAAAAAACTGAAATACAAGTGCCAGACCTGGGCTCAAGGACCTTGGTGACCCTGGTGAAACCTCTTGATGGCTTGATAGGGATAGGGGCCAAATTGGAGCAAATTGGGGAGTAAATGAGATAAGAGAAATTTGAGCTTTTTCAGAAATGTGGCATTGAAGGAGGGAGGGAGGGCAGGAGCTGTGGTGGGGCAGCTGTGGAATCGAGACAAGTTTTGTGTTTTAAGATGGAAGATGTATGTTCTCGTCTGTGTATTAGAGAAGAAAGATTGAAACATAGGAGTGAGGGAGGTGTCTAAGAAGGTGACAGGAGAAGGGATGGAAAACCCGGCCTCTCGACGCTGAGTGTCTTCGGGAGGAAGGCCGCTCTTCCCCTGTGCTGGAGGAGGAGTGCCGACGGGCGCCAGCAGGCTTGTGGGTGCAGTGATGACAGGGGCAGTCTCCCTGTGATGGCTTTTGCTCTTTGTGAAACAGGTCAGTCACTTGCTACCAACAAATCGGGGAGAGCTGGGAAGGTGGGCAGAAAGCGCGGAAGGACTGCTGTTGTTTCAGTAAAGGGTAACAGCGTGAGCTTACTTGAGAAGTACAGTAGGATTTCTAGGCAGTGTTGAGGGTCCAGTTGATGTTGGTGACACTAATTCACAACGGAACCTCTCTGTTCAGCTGTGTGGCTTTTCTTTAGCAGAGCTCAGCTGCCTGGATGTGGGCATGCAGAAAGCAGACTTTTAGATTCATCCACGGGAGAGAGATTCCCTAGGGGTGTGATGAAAGCAACGGTTGAAGACATTGTCAGGATGGACTGTGGGGTTTAAGCTGGATGTTGAAGGAAGAGAAGACAGCAGGGGACCTGACAGATATGGAAAAAGTATATAGGTCCCAAGAAGATGAGGGACAGGTAAATCAGTATAGTGGAGCATGCCAGATGGAAGAACAAGAGACTGTGGGTGGAAAGCGGCATGTCTGAATCAGTTATTTCAGAAATGGGGTGATTCTAGGTGTTGGCAGTCTCCAAGATGTGCCCAAAGGGGTGGGTGGTAAGATTAGGTGGAGGAGAATGTTATTGTAAATAAGAGATCAAGAAATGGGCAGGTCCCGAAGGATGTGAATATGTGTATATATACATATGCATACATAATATGTATATATTCACTGCAGGACACATAGGTATAAATGTATGTATAAGTGCACGCCTGCACAATAAGCACTTCACGTACAGTCAACCCACACCATGCAAGTGTATGCATATACATTCACAAATGGTCTGGAATTCCCTCTGGTGCCTGGGCCTGTTTGGATGGGTTTTTGGGAAAGCCGGCAGGCAGCCTTAGGAGGATTCTGAGTCAGTCCTGGCAGACAGGGCTCAGACAGTTTTGCTGAGAAGTTGCAGGGTTGGAGGTCACCTAGAATTTGACAGACTCAGGTGAAGCAGGTTGTGAAGATTGCTGCTCCACGTTCCCTCTGCCATCTGCGCTTTACACCCTGCCACAATTGCTGGGTGCCCTGAAGGGGATGGGGTTGGGACCCGCTCTGAAAGAGGGAGAGTAGACCTTCTTGGGTCCCTGCATGAAGCATTTCTGTCTCCCCCCTCCCCTGGGAGTGGACAGCAGGAGAAATTGCTGAAGGGAGGGTTGGTGTCTACGACTGAGTACGACTTTTCCTGACCTTGGAGCATTCAGAGTCCCAATCAGCGCAGTAATAAATTAAGGGCTTATGGAGGAATAAATTCTCGGCCTTAATGAAGTTCTTCGCTGGGGGCCATAGGCAGGTCAGCAGGTCGGGATGGTGCAGATTGGAGGCTCCAACGAGTGGGCTGAGTTAGCTGGGAAGCCGTCAGGACTGAAAGGGTCTGGAACTCTGCCGGTCAGGTCACTTTTTTGGTGCTGTGGGGAGAGAGCTGCTCCAGTGATAGGCAGCCTGACAGAGGCTGGGATTCTCTATACGGTGGTGGCCGCCAGGTGCCTGCTGCAGGGCCCCTTGTTGGGGTGATTTGGAAAAAACAGTAACAAAACAAAGACAGAAGCCGAGAGAGGCTGAAGATGTAGGGGCCCTGCCAGGTGTTTGTTTTGTTTTATTTTGGGGGGAGGAGGGCTCACACCGAGATGGATGCTTCTGGACCACTCAGTGGTCAGGCAGACAGGCAGGGACTGTGGCCCAGGGCTTTGGCATCTTCTGAAGTACAGAGCGCTGCCTGTGGGGCGTTGACAGCTTCACACAGGCCGCTGTCTTAAGAGGAACTAGCTCTACGGCCAGGTAGATGAGGGCCTCTAGCAGCGAGAACAGGACACAAAGCCCCAGGTAAAAGTATGGGAGAGGCAGGGGCACAGGCAGGGACAAGGACAGGCCGAGTGGGAGAGCAGCCTGGAGCGTTTGCCACAGGGTTTGAAACTGAAGCCCTGGGAGGGGTCAGCTTGGAGGCTGGAGGCTTTGGACTGAAGAGTTGAAACTGGAACCTAGGCCTCAAGACTCCACGTCCTGAGCTTTACTCCTTTCATCCCATCCCCATGACATCGCCCCTTGGGAATGAACTCTTGGGACAAAGCCCAGAGGTGGCAGAGGAACCAGTGCTGTGTTTGGAGTCGGGGCAGCTGGAGCTGGAGCGGCTGTCTTCCTTCTTCGCATCTCCCTGCCCCCATGGCGTAGCGCCCTGGCTGGGCTTTTCCTTTAAATATGTCTTAACAGCTGTCTGAACTCTGAAATTTCTTTCACTCCTTCCTTCGCCTTGTTAACATGTGTTGCCTTTGGGGTAATCAGGGAAAAAATATTATGTCCTTTTACAATTACCGGGTTTTGGAATATTAAAATGTCTCGCTGCATCGGCACTGTTATTTTGATTGGTATTCTAACCTTTGACTAGCCCATAAAGCGCGCCGCTCCTGAAGCCAATATTGCAGGACTGAAATTTAATTCCGGAATGATTCCAGATAATAGGGAGACAGATAATATATGCATGAAGGATATTATGTTTGGACTAACTGCAGCAGGGCCAAGGCTAGGGAGCTGAATAATAGCCCAGAGTGAGTTATAATCTGTGGGACAGAAATGCCTTACTGTCAGGGCCAGGAGAGGAACTCTTAAATCAAAGACCCAGGAAAGGGTGCGATTGCAGTGTGCATGTTTTGACAGGAAGAGCACCAGAGCCAAGAGGGTAGGTATGGGAGGCCCATCCCTCCTCTTGAGCATGGTACCCAAGGCATGGAAGATGCAGCTCATGGCAGCATCCCTGTCTTTATAGCTCCTGTCCTCTAACATTCCAGCCGTATCAGACTTCTTGCTGCTCTTCCAGTAGGCAGGACACTTTCACTTCCCTTTGCTCATTCTGTTCCCTTTGCTTACAGTCCTTTTCCCTTTTAGAGTGTTGGACAAACTCCTATTCATCCTTCAAAACCGTCTTCTGTGAAACCTCTGATACTACCCCAATTCTGGTTCAGTTCAGTTACTCAGTCTTGTCCAACTCTTTGCAACCCCATGGACTGCACCAGGCTTCCCTGTCCATCACCAACTCCTAGAGCTTGCTCAAACTCGTATCCATCGAGTTGGTGATGCCATCTAACCATCTCATCCTCTGTCATCCCCTTCTCCTCCTGCCTTCAGTCTTTCCCAGGATCAGGGTCTTTTCCAGTGAGTCAGTTTTTCACATCAGGTGGCCAAAGTATTGGAGTTTCAGCTTCAGCATCAGTCCTTCCAGTGAATAATCAAGACTGATTTCCTTCAGGATTGAATGGTTGGATCTACTTGCAGTCCAAGAGACTCTCAAGAGTCTTCTGCAACACCACAGTTGAAAGCATCAATTCTCCTGCGCTCAGCTTTCTTTATATTCCAACTCTTACATCCATACATGACTACTGGAAAAACCATAGTTTTGACTAGATGGACCTTTGTTGGCAAAGTAATGTCTCTGCTTTTTAATATGCTGTCTAGGTTGGTCATAGCTTTTCTTCCAAGGAGCACGCGTCTTTTAATTTCATGGCTGCAGTCACCATCTGCAGTGATTTTGGAGCCAAAGAAAATAAAGCCTGTCACTGTTTCCACTGTTTCCCCATCTATTTGCCATGAGGTGATGGGATGATGCCATGATCTTAGTTTTTTGAATGTTGAGTTTTAAGCCGACTTTTTCACTTTCCTGTTTCACTTTCACCGATTCTGGTAAACATAGTTAATCACCTCCTTCTCTATAGGGCTTCAGTACTTTGTAATGAGTATATCACATGATCTTGTAATCATCTGCTTACATGTTTGTCTTTTCTACTAGACTATTAGCTCCTCGAGGCCTACTTACCACCCATCTCTGTATGTCCAGTGCTCAGCACTGGGCCTGGCACATGCTAGGTATCAACAAGCACTCATTGAACCCACACTGAATATTAACACCGGACTAATGAGCTCCAGAGTCCACATGCCCATTCCTCTGCCAGATTTCCCAGACAAACAGAGCAGTTAAGTAATTTGCCTAACGGCACATAGCTAGGAAGAGGGAAAGCTAGGATTAGAACCCACATAGGTATTGGTCTTTTCCCCACCATGTCTCCTCAGCAGATGGGCAGGGAAGGAGTTGGAGGCCAGCATGGGAAAGGCAGAAGCTCACTTCCCTGACTCCATCCTTCCTTCCTTCCCTCCCTAGCTCAGTACTTGGGCCCTCTTTGCTGGAGACTACACTACTTCTTAATACTCCTGGGACTCAAGACCTGGAAAGGATTGTGCCTCCTGTTTATGTTAATGACCTTTAGACAGTTCTTCCACACAAAAGGCACTTCTGTATTGTGAGTTTGTGACTGAGGATCAGGAAAGTATCTGAGAAAAGTACTGAGTGTGGTTCTGGCGAGCTCTTAGGGAGGTAGGCAGACAGAGCACACGGGGCTGTTAGTGATGTTAGAAAACTTCACAGACATTGCTTTTGGCCTTGAACATCTGGTAGAACTAATATTGGGTATATAGTGATAAAATTACATAATGAAAAAAGCTGCAGTGAATTGGGTTGGCTTTTAAAGGAGCTTGTATTTTCTTAGTTACAACGCTAGCTGCATCATCCTAGACAAATGGTATGGCGGTGGGTGACACTTACCCTTCACTTAGTGTTCAGGTGATGTTTGATGTGTACACTGGGCCCTGTGGGTGTGGCTCAGACCAGAGACCATTGGTGCAAGAGAAAGAGTTTCAGGTGAGTCTGGCTCGAACCAGCTCATACCACCGCCAACCAGCTGTGTGATCTAGGGCAAGTTCCTTAACCTTTCTGACTATGAGAGATACCAATATCCGACACACAGACTCTGGAGTAGGTGTGGTTTAGAATATTGATTCTGCACTTACTAGCTGTGAGGTTTTAGGAAGGTCACTTCATTTCTTTCAGCCTCAGTATCGTCCTCTGTAAAACAGGAAGAACAGTACCCACTCCGAGGGTTGTCCTGGGCATGAAGTGATAGCATGGGCCTCTGCTCCTCCCTTGTCCTCACACAGAGCACCAGAGACAAGGCGACTAGGCTGCGAGGGGAAAAGAGACAGGAGTTCAGGTAGACATAGAAGCCTTTGTGGGCAGGAGCTAGGAAAAGGGGGTTCCTTCAGCAAAATTCAAGTGAGCCCAGGGAGGAGGAGCCGAATGCCATCCTCGGACTGACGTACCCTCAGCTGACACCGAGGAATGGAGTCTGTCATCTCATGTCCTGGATTCCAGCCGCCACCAGCATGCCTGCTGTTCATGGGTACAGAGTCACATTCACCTTCCGGCAGTGCCTGGCTCTGCCACCCTGCTGTGCTCTGACCTTGGACAAGCTAGTTACCTTCTCAGTCCTTGCTTCCCTCACTTGTAGAGTTAATTGATAATAACAAACAGGTGCTGCTCTAAATGCTTTTTATAAATTAACTCAGTCCTCAAACAACCCTGAGATAAGTGCTATTATTAGCCAATTTACAGATGAGGAAACTGAGGTACAGCAGTTAAGTACCTTTCACAAGATTCAACAGCCAGTGAGTGATGGAGCTATGTACTTGAATCTAGGCAGTAGACTCCGGGGACCACACTCAAAACTGATTTGCCCTGTTGCCTCCAGTGCAAACCAGTGTTTCCCCTGGGGTGTGGGAGAGGCAGTCAGCCAGGCTTCACTGAGGAAACTCGAGGTGAGCCTTGGAAGACACAGAGTTTTCAGGAGTCAAAATGGGAGCAGAGGCCTGGAGGGAAGGAGCTTGCTGCACTTGGGAACTACAAACAGTAGTTTTCAATTTTTTTAAGCTACTATGTGGGCCAGCCATGTGTATGCCTTTTAGTGGAGGGGAAAGCAGAGAAAGCAAGAGCAAGCAAGCGCAGGAAGGAACCATTTCCCGTGGTCTAGGGTGGAGCCAGCCTCAGCTGCCTTCTAACAGTGGGGCAGTCGCTCCAGGAAGCTGCTGTGTTTACGTGCAGGTGAGGGAAAAGAGCCTGTGGGCCTGGATGGCAGGGAGGGAAAGAGGCCACTAGGCTTTGTCGCATTATTGGCTGTGAACAGTCTGAGACTGCTTGGCCGGAAGACCCCAGAATCCTTACGGTAACACGTAGGAAATTACAGAGTGAAGAATCAATTAGGTGCTGTTTGTCAAGGTTCTAGAAGAGTACTGGTACCTGGCGTGGGGTTGGGCAACCCGGCACAGCCTCAACCAGGGAGCCAGCCTGCCTTGCTCTGCATCCCTGGTGGGTGTGGCCACGAGGGGGAAGGGAAAGGGAGAGGAGTCAGCCCAGGGCAACTGGGATCCTTCCTTCCTCTGTGAGGTTCCCCTGCAGCTGCTACAAATCGACCTCCAGCTGGGGGTGGCCTGCAGTCCCCTCCGTGGCAGGTCTTCACCCCGAGGCCCGCCCCGGCTCTGTGCGCCTCTCGCTGGCTGCTGCTCAGAGTCAGTGTCCTGTCAAATGACACAGCGTCTTGGCCCTGGTCCCACCCTGAGCCTCCTTTGTCTGTCTTTTGTGTCTTTGAGGAAGTGAATTCCGAGCCCACTCTGGAGTAGGGGAAAGGTGGGAGCTGTGCTGGGTGTGTTTGGAGACTGGATCCTTGGCATCCAGACTGCAGAGCCTGTATTCACCCTCGGGCCAGGGACTAGTCCATGCCTTGGTTACTGTGTGTGGTTTGGTCTGTCCATGTGCAGGACCATAAGCCTCTTGAGGGAAGGGACCAGGCCTGCTGCTTCTCTGAACCCACCTGGTGAGGTGAGCAGAGGGGATGTCAGGAGGCTTGTAGAGGCATAGATACTGTGGAAGAAGTGGACTCATTGGAGTTCAATGTAAAGTCTGATAAGTAAGGGAACCCTTAGTTACTCTGCCTTCTCACAGATTCATTCTTTCTTTCTTTGCTTCCTTCCTTCTTGTATTGTTGTTATTGCTACTTTGGACCCTGGAAACTGGGAGGACTTACAAAGAAGGGGCAGGAGGCAGGAGGCACAGCCCTGTCTCCCAACTCCTGTCTTACCCTGCGGTCCACTCTGGAAAGGCAGGTGTGATCGTGTCTGTCAGTATCGGTAATACAGTCCCAGCTGGAGCCAGGCTCTGTGCTCAACGCGCTTTGCACATTTAGTCCTCACAGCTACTCCCCAAGACAGGGTCATTGTCCCTGTTTTGTGGGTGCTGAAGGAGAGACTCAGAGACATTAAGAAGTTTACTCAAAGTCACATGACCAGGTTGTAAATCCAGGTTCTCTCCTTCCATGGCTTTCTTCTTGTGACTAGTCCCATAGCAGATACTACTCAAAGGCAGGTCCCCTGGTCTGGCCTGGGCTGGAGGCCTGGGCAAACACACATGGGCCATTCCTAATTGTATGGCCAATGAGGCAGTGGTTGGGGAAGCACAGGGTTTGGCCTTATGCTCCAGATCTCTTGGGACTGACACCTATTTAATGGGAATCTGTCTGTGTGTCAGAGAGTGAGCCCATGTGTACTTGCACGTCTATCTGTGTTTAAAGATGTGGATCTTGTATTTCACCTTGTGGGGAGGCTCATGTGTGTATACCCAAGTGTGTGTATGTGCCCTCGCATGGGAATATGGGGGAGGGTGTGGGTATGGGCCCTGTGGTCTGACTCCACCTGGAGGTGTGCAGATGCGGGCCTTGTCTCTAGAGGACAGCGTGGTGCAATACCAAAAACCCTGGGCTGGGCTCGAAGCTGGAAGGTAAAGACGCGGGCTCTAGCGTTGGGTCTCGTGCCCTTTCTGAGGCCTCAGTGTCCTCATCTAACAAATAAGGAAGCTGAGCGAGATGATCTTTCTTGTGGTCTCTTCTCCCTTTGCCATCCTGAGATCATTTATGATACCTGAGGTTTCCTCTTTTTGCCCCAAGCAAAAAATGTGACAGATGCAAGGAAGGCAAGAGAAGTCCCTCTTTGACTCTTACTTACTTTGAGCTCTAGCCTTGCGGCTACTGCTGTATCCTATTGGGAAAAACTGAGGGTCCAGGAAAGGCAAGGCATTGCTTGGCATCAGGTCAGGAGAGCTGGGGACTCAGATGTTGGGAAGGAGTTTGGCTGGTCATCCCAGAGTCTGGGGTGACCTGGACTGGAGCTTAATGCCATTGAGGCTTTGGGCTTCTTCTCCATAAGGATATGGAGTGAGGAGAAGAAGCTTGTCACCCTGCTTTCACCGGAGGTGGCGGGAGGGGGCCTCTCAGTACCCTAAAGTCAGGGTGTAGCCCAGGCCCTTCCTCTAGCCTGTGATCCTTGGCAGACAGGGAATGATGGCCAGATAGACACCAAGAAAAGTAGCTGGGTTGGGTTCATGTTCATATGGGACTGTGCTGGGTTAACCCAAGGCCCTCCTGTGAGCTCACCTGGCCTTCTGTCAGCCCTCTTGAGGGAAGAGTGGTATAGGGTTGGGTGCTTTAGTTTTCCCCGGCCTACTCAGGGCAGATCTGGGTGGCTCCTCGAGTCTGTCTCAATCTTCAAGTGGGATTGGAGCAGGGTTTTGCCTCTTCTGTTTCATCATTTAGCCACTCATTCCCTGAAAATTTGAATTTGGTTGGCTGGATCACTAGGGGAAGAATGGGCATTGGTGGACTCACAGTGCAGCTGCCTCAGCCCTGGTGAGGGCTTCTGTCTCTGGGTGTTGTGTTTCGATCAGCCTGGACCTAAGCCTCAGGTAGCAAGTGACCTGTGCTTTACCTGGGCCAGCACATCTCAGTTAACAACAACTCACTTAACACCATTCTTCAACGCAGCCCTGTGCCTCAGGACATGTAGACTCAGAGATGAATCAGGTCTGGTCTCCACCTGTACAGAGCTCTGGATCTAGCAGGGAAGATGGACGGGTCAAGGCAAATGGGGGTAAATACAGTAGAGGTAGTAAATGAAGTAATAGAAATATGTGTATGGTGTGTGTGAGTGTATTTTTAAAAACTCGTTTGAATCCAGCTCTGTGCTGAGTTGGCGTTTACAGGAGAAAGAGCCCATGTAATCATGCCTGTGCGCCCACGTGTCCCCTTGCCTGTGCAGCTCAGGAAGCTTGGGGCTCCTTGCAGGAGTGAGCCCCTGCTGCAGCCAGGCCTGGGACCTCTTCAAGGGCCTTACAGCAGGGCCCTCTCTAAACCCTTGGCTGTCTGACTTGGAAGAGAGGAGCAGCCTTCCTGGGGAGATGAGGTCCAAGCTAGCTGCTCAGGAAGTGCTTATGTGTGGGTGTGGGCAGGTGTGTCTGTGAGCATGCACAGGCGTGAGGCCAAGTATGCGCAAGGCAGCAGCCAGTGGTCTGTCCTCTGCACCGCCACCAGGTCTGCTAGTGCTAGGCCTGGGCTTGGCACCTACATGGCTGCAAGCAGGAGGGCGGGCTGCAGGCAGATCCCAGGGCAGCCCTGCGGCCTCCCCAGTGGTGTGTTTGCTGTGCCTAATTACCCGGCAGTTGTTTAACTATGCAAGCTGCATGCCTGCCTTTATTGCGCTGTGATTGCCGAGCTGCCTATGGGGAGTGTCATAAAAAGATATAAAATGCCCATTATCTGTCTGACGCCCTCCTCCTGGACTGTGGGTGTTTGTGTTTTATTTTATTTTTATGGCTCGAGGGAAGCTCTGCAGGAAGGAGAGGGAGGGAAAGAAAGGGAGGGGAGGGGAGAGGCCTGAGGGCTGGGAGATGGAGGAGCCCCCTTCCTTCCATGGTCACCATGAGCTGAAGGGCCCTCCCGACCTGAGGGGAGGCATGGAAATGGCAGCTGTCCAGGGGCAGGACAGGGTGCTCAGGGGAGAAGGCCCAGAACTTCCTCTCCTGCTCCCTCCACCTGCAAGTCCTGAGCTTCTGTTCCCTCCCTACCTGTGCTTGGCTCTCTGCGAGGAGGCTTGCTGCTGCAGGTGCAGGGCGGTCTGCAGAGGGTTCTGAGAATGCGCTGTGGGAACAGTCTCATTCCTGCTCAGTTCTTTACTAACTTATACAACTCGGATTGCCTCCTGACCTCCTGAGCACCATGGCTGACTTTGGGACAAACACCATGGGCTCCTTCCACCCTTATAGCTTTAGCTTCTCTTTTCTCGCCAACCACAGTGAAGTATTCAGACCACGCCTCTCCAGGAATCCCTGGGTCTCAGGAAAACCTCCTGGACGAGGAGAGGAAAGGGAATTAACATTGACTTCAGCACCTGCCCTTTGCCAAACAGAACCTGTGTAAGGCAGTAAGGCAGAAGAGATTAGAGATCAGACAGGGGCCCTACCCTTGAAGAGCTCACTCTACGTAACCAGAGTGCCAGCTTCACAGTAGGTGTTCAATAAACGTTTGGCAAATGGGATTGAATTCAACATAGCCATCCATTCATTCATTTTAATTCAGTAGATGGCTGTTGAGCACCTACTAGGTCAGGCACTCTGCCAAGCACTGGGGATAAAATAGAGAGCAAAATAGCAAATTCCTAGCACATGCTGGTTATTTGAGTGTATTTGAAGAAGAATTGAAGGATTTTAAATCCTGGATATCTGACTCCAAAAACATGTCCTTGCAACTTGGACATGTTATTTCTCCTACCTGAACCATCAGACCCCAAGCTATCCTGTACTGATCACCTAACATCTCTGCTTGAGAAAGCTTGGTGTCTCCTGAATAGTGTACAAGCTCCCTGGCCCCTGAATGTACCTCTCCAGTAATACCAAGAATGTCTGTGTGACTGTCCACTTCTAGGCCTTACTCACATTGACTGCATCTGCACGGGACGTCCCTTCCTTCATTCCTGCCTTGTGAGCTCCTACTGACCCTTCACGACCTAACTCTTTTATATCCTCTGTGAAGACTTTCCCCCTCTCCCATTGGTAACTCTCTCTCTTCAGACACCTGTTTTGAGTGCCTGAGACACAGTCAGGCACTGTGCTGGAGCTTTCCCTGGCTCTGTTCATTGCTGGTGAGCCTGTACTTTTTCTATCCTACTGTACATGTTTTTTTAAAAAAAAGGCTTTATTGAGATATAATTCACATACCATACAATTTGCCTGTTTAAATTGTTTCAACCTGGTGGTTCAGTGGTTAAGATTCCACACTTCCACTGCAGGGGATGTGGGTTCGATCCCTGGTCAGGGAACTAAGGTGCCATGTAGTGTGGCCAATAAATAAATAGTTTTAAATAAATAGTTCTAATTCTTTGTTTCCTGGTATCTTCACAGGGTTTTGCAACCATCATCATCATCTAGTTTAGAACATTTTGTCACCCCTAAAACACTAGCAGTCACTTCCCATTTCCCCTCAAACACCCCAGACCTAAGTAACCACTGATCTACTTTCATCTCTATAAATTTGCCTATTCTTACAATTCTGGAAATTTCTTAAATGTAGCCTTTTGTTTCTGGCTTCTTTCACTTAGCATAATTTTCAAGGGTCATCTGTGTTTCACCATGAATCAGCTCTTCATTTCTTTTTATTGTGAATAATATTCCATTGTATGAATATACCTCATTTTATTTATGTGCTCATCAGTTGATGGACATTTAAGCTGTTTCCACCTTATGGCTATTAAATAATGCTGCTGTGAACATTTGTGTGCAGGTTTGTTTTATTGCTTTGTTTTGCAGACAGAAACACACTTGTCTGTCTTTCCCAGTAGATTGTGAGCTCCTAAGAGGAAGGGTCACTTCTCTACTGTTCCCTGATGTATCCCCAACATCCAACCCATGGTTAGCACTCAGTAAATGTCAGAAAGTGAATACATCCATGCTTTCTAATTCTCTTTCCTCCTCAGAATGAAATAGCAAATTGTGAGGACCTGTTTTAATCCTATAATCCACTCTACCTGGGTGTAACTCATATCTGCCACCCACGCTGAAGCATTAGTTGATGTGTCAGTGTCCTGGACCATGTCATTTTCACTCCACCGTTGGCCTTTCTGGTGTAGATCCTTTATGCAACAACAGGTGATCTGAGAAATTGAGTTGCCTCCATGATGGCAGATAGTGTCTGGCTAACTTTGACCCTGAAGCAGAGACCAACTCCACCCTCCCCTCACCTCCACTCTTCTCCTGAGGGGCCCTGCCCTGCTTTATATGGAGGGCTGACTCTGTGGAAGTACCCCAGAGAGAGAGTGGGGCTGGGTGGCCTCCTGGCTCCAGGCAGGCCGGCTTTGTGACTGTTCAAGATGCCTGGACCTCTGAGCAGGAGGAGAGGCTACCCCTGCCATTCCAGTCAGGAGCCCATGTGAACCGAGTCTGTAGAAGAAAAGGAGTTTCTAGAACCAACAGCCTCTGAGAGATTAGTAAAACCAATATTTCTCTTTTCTTTGCACTTACTCACCCTAATAGTTTGAGCCCATAATTAGAATTGGGCTTTATTAGGCTAATTAGGAGGTAGGAATGATGGCAGGAGGGCATGTGGAGATGTATCAGCGTTGTGGGCAGTAAATCTAGGGTTTTAATAGGTTTGTTCCGTAATCGGGTGGTCTGGAAGGCTGGCGGGGTGGCTGGGCCCCCTCCCTCCTGTCCTCTACTCCCATCACTCCTTGAAGTGGCCTTCACACTTTGCCGTGCTTGTCCTCGATACTGGCGGTGGCGCTGGGATACGGGGGCTCGGGAGGGAGGGAGGGGACCCCACCCGGAGCTTCATTGCCTATGCACGCGCCGTCCAGCCTGGCGGCATGATTACCTTGCTGAGAAATCCGTCCAGGCGCAGGGCTGCTGATAGCAATCATTGATTAAGAGGGTAATTGTCCTGAAAATTCAGATTGATCAGAAGGCAGAAATGATAACTTGTGTAACTGTGTTTAAAGCCACGTCCTGTCAATAGAAGAGACTGAGATGTATCGCGCCAAGAGGGGGGCAGAACGGACGGGCGTGTGCAGGCGGCCGGGTGCTGCCATCCTTCTCTCAGGGCTGAGCAGGATGTTTCTTGTCAGTAACCTGGACTATTGGAGATTCAATCACTTTTATCTCCCCCTCTCTCTCAATCCAAATGCCTTTTCATATTAGGAAATTAGAATCGGCCCTGCTCATGCAAGATTTATTAGCTCTGCTGAGCAGTTGCACCGAAGAGTAAATGATTTTGCTTTGCTGGAGCTTTTTACACATTAGAACCCAACTTCTTCCCTGCTCTGTGCCACCGGCCGCCTCGGAGAGTGGGCTCTAGAACCAGGTACTCAGGGAATGAGCTTTTCAAGTCTGGTTTGTGGGGAGAGTATCCCTTGGGTCTGGCCTGTTGACCTGCTGGAGACCCTGTTGTGTCTGGCTGACTTTCTTCTGTCTGACCACTGGCAGGTCCTTTACTGGGGTGAGGGTTGACTCTCTGCTGTAGGGGATTCACCCCTGAGTTGGATGGCTGTGGGGAGGCCCTGGTTTGTGTGTTGGGTAAAGACAGAGGATAGAGGGGCCACCGTGACTTCTCTTCCCAGGGCCAGAGATGTCCCACCGTTGGAGGGGACAGCTGTCTTGAGCCCCTGGGGGAGTTGGTTAGAGCAAATTTAGGGGTGTCTGCGTCTGCTGGCTGCTTGTGTCTTGAAGGCTGCAGGCTTGACTGACTGAGGCTTTCTGATCTGCCAGCAGTCTGGCTCTTAGGGAAGGAAGGGCCTGAGCTCCATGCTTCTGGAACTCTGCTGTGACCTTGGCCTTGGAGGCCAAGTGGGCCTGTGTGCCAGCTGGACCTAGCTTGCCCTGGAGCCTAGGGTACTGGTGGCTAGGTGGGTTATAGGGAGGACCATTCTCTTTCACCGAGACAATCATTCTCTCTCCTTCTTGCCCTCCCTCTTCAGTCCTTTGGTCAGTTGGACAAACATTAGTCATGGTCATTCTTCCAGGCTTCCCTACTATAGGTGTCTGATCCTGGAGGCCAGGTGGAGCAGGTAACAATGTGAACAGTCCTTCTCATATGGGGCTGAGGGAAGGTCAGCAGAACTGGAGTTTTGGTGAATGGGATTTGATCCCAAGGTGTACCCTCTTACCTACTTTGCTCTTTAACTTGGCCCTATGAAAGCTCCTTTTCTCCAGACTTTCCCCAAGCAGAGATATAACTGGTCAAGCCTGAGAGTTGGGACTGGAGGTGATGCAGCCCCCAGTAGTGAGTGGTGGGAGTAGGTAGCAGCCATTTTGATCCAAAAGGAAGACTGTGTTTGGGGCAGAGGGTAGAGGGAGGCTTTTTAGAGGAAAGTATCTGACAGGTGTCTGCAAGATATTCCCTAGGAGGGACCTGCCTCTAAAGATCACCAGGCTACCAGCTTTCTACTGTGGGACTACTCTGGGTCTTCCCTGTCTACCACCAGACTCCATCCTTGGAGAAGACTTGACTTTCTTGGAAGACTCCTCCTATTAGGCTGGATTGGTCAGGACAGGCCTTCTTTCTGCATATATGCCACTCTACCTCCCGTCATGAGGGTGTGCTGAAAGAGACAGTGGTCCAGGGAGCTTGACTGATCCACACCCCCATCCAGTCTGATGGACTGGGAAGTGAGTGGAGGGCTTCTGTCCCCCCACCTTGGAGCGAAGCTTGCCAGTTGCATGGGAATATTTTTCAGTCCAAAGAGCGGCCTGAGCCTTGTTTGGCTTAGTCTCCTGCCAGGGCTACTTTGGGCAAAGTTGAGGACGAATAGAAGCACCATGGGCACCTTGTTCCTGGGGTGAGAGAACTCAAAGGACAGACTCCTAGTGGAGTGAAGGCAACAGGTTAATGTGAATTATAGCTTAATGTGAACAGTGTTGCATTCCAGAGCCCAGAGCAAGGGAGTGCCTGAATCCTCCTGGAAGAGCTCAGCCAGGCATCCAGAGGGCCCTTGCACTTGTCGGAGAGGAAGGTGGGGACTGTGCTGCGGAGACCAGTTTGGGCGCACACGTGGGCAAGGAGAACAAGAAGTGTCACAGGTCCAATGTGTTAGTGTGCGCCACACCTTGGTTTTTTGCAAGCTTAAGGGGTGCCCACTTTCACCATCTAGCTGAGCTGCCAGCAGCTGGGGCCTTGGATTGGCCCAGCTAGAGCCTTAGGTTGGAAAGATATGCGGGACAGAGCCTCTGCCTAAGGAGCAGGAAAGGGGCAGGGGTTTGGGCTTCAGGCCAGCTCGCTCCGCCCCTTGCTAAGCCCCGGCCCAGCCCCGTCTCCTGCCCAGACCCAGCCCTGCCGCCAGGGGCCGGATTGGTTCCCTGGGCCTGGCAGGGAGGCTGGGAGGAGACCAGGAAGCCGGGAGACTCATTTTCAGTGGAATTTGACCTAAAGCGGGATTGGAAGGGAAGAAAAGAATTTGAACAAAAGTGCAGGCAGGAAGGAGCTGTTAACGAGCCTTTCTTTCTCTTCGGGGACAGAGCGCCGTGCATAGCGGGGCGCAGCCACGCTCTCCTCTCGGCTCTCTGAGACCGTTGCAGTCTCTGGCCGCTGCCTGCTCTGGCCCGCTCTCCTTTTTTCCCCTCTCTTCTTTCTCGGCTCTCTCTATTATGGGGACTTGCTCCAGCTCTTTCTCTCTCTTCTGTCTCTCCTTTTGTTCTCTCTTTGTCTATTTATCACACTGTGAAGGTTGAAAGAGATGTTATTAATCTGGGAGAATGAAGGCAGGATTAGTGGTATGAATCGGATTTTGAGAGGTGTAATGATAGAAAGACTCGCTCGGCTGGCGGCCTGCGTGAGCTTGATAAATGGGGAGCACTCCAGACTGACTCGCGCCTTCCTCCGCGCTGTGCGCCCTGCCCGCTGGGGCGTGCCGCGCTCTCAGATCTGCCAGCCGGCCCACCCCGCTCCTACCTGAACCAGAGCAAAAAGCCAAGGGTAAAGCAGACACAAATATCTCCCATCGCACTTGGAGACATCATTGCTTTCAGCACCCTTTTCAAGTGGAGGCCTGTCGAGTTCTCAAAGGGTTGTGGGCAGAGGGAGTGGGGACCCAGACTTCTGCCTGCTTCTTCGGCCTGTGCGAGTGGAGCTTCCCTCCTGCCCCTGAAATGGATGTCAGGGGTTGAAAGTGATGAGACAGTCTCTCGACCAGTCAAGTAAGGGTACCAGACCATACGTAATAGGTAATTAAGCAAAGTGCTATTGGGAGAACTGTGGTATGAACTGTGGAGGTCAGGGTGGGATGTAGAGGTGGGAGGAAGAGAAATCAGAAAGGGCTCCCTGAAGGTGGTGTTCTGGCAGGGTAGAAGAAGGCTAGTGTTTCAAGTGGGAAAATAGTATAAGCAAAGATGTGGGAGCAGAAATAAACCTGACTCTTATGGGAGCCTGAAGAACCTCAGAACTGGTGAATTTCAGACCAGCAATGGACCTAAGAAATCAGGTAATTAAGCTCCTCTCCCTCCTTTTCTTTAGTTTTTACAGTATAGTTGATTTACAGTGTTGTATTAGTTTCAGGTGTTCAGCAGAGTGATTCATATGTGTGTATATATATATGTGTGTGTGTATATATATATTTTTCATATTCTTTCCCTTTATGGGTCATTACAAGATATTGAATATAGTCCCCTGTGCTATACAGTAGGTCCTTGTTTATCTATTTTATATATAGTAGTGTGTATCAAATTCCTAATTGATCCCTCCCTGCCACCACCCTCCAGCCCCTTGTTTTCCAAAGAAGAAACAGCCTGGGGACTGGCGTTGCCATTACTGGAAATGATTTTCTATTCAAGCCCTGTTGCTTGTTTTAAAGGTGCCCCGTCCCCCATCCTTGGATGATACAGTGAACTTTTTCGTCTCCTCCTCAGTGGCTTTGGTCACAGCCTTTCAGCCTTCATCTTTGCAACCGGCAAATCCTGGCTTAGGTTCGCTGCTGCTCAGGGCCCTCCTGCCACCCCTGCCCCCGGCCCAGGCTGCTGTCTGTGTCGGCAGTGCATTCTCCCCACCCACCCCGGCTGGTGCAGCGAGGAGAGGATCCAGGGACAGCACTCCCCGTGCCAGGACGCCTCCAGGCAGCCCCGAGCACCGTCCTCCTTTCTGCTTCTACCTCAATTCTCTCTGATCACTCCATATCACTGTGATCAGGCATTTCCTGACATCTGTTTCCCTGCAAAGGACTGTGAACTCCTTGAGGACAGGCTTTACATGGGATTCAGTTGAGTTGCCAGGGTCTGTCAGGCCTTCAGTGAACGTGTGAATCTTACAATGAATGAATGAGGTCATCTGCTCATGCAAGTTCTTTCTCTCCTTCTAGATAAAAAAAATGGTCCCTGGTTCCCAGGCCTGTCCACCCTTATGAATAGGGAGGGTTAGATGTGCCAAGGAACTAACTTTTGATGTTGGTGGAGTACCTAAGATGGCATAGCATGGCAGTGGTACACACTTTGATGGCTTCCCATCACCTTAGGAAACAGTACAGAACCCTCATCATGTCCTCTGAGGCCCTGTCATCTCCTGCCTTCTTCATTAGCCTTATCTCATGCTGGCTCTCTGTGGTCCGGGGACACTAGCCTTAACTTGGTTCTTTCTAAATGCTGTTTGCATAGAGGCCTTAGCACTAGTCATTCCCCTGTCACCTCCCCATCAGTCAGTTTCTGTTGACTGTCCTCAGAGTCCCCATCTAGGTCAGGCTCCCCTCTTCTGTCCTGTAAACAGCCTACCTGTCTTCGTTGAGTCCTTTTGAAAGCTCTAACTTAGTGCTTATTTATGTTGCTGTTTATTTAACATGGTCTCTCCCCAATAGACTGGAAGCTCTCTGGGGACAGTACTGTGTCTATATTGCTAGCTTCCCAGGTGGAACAGTGGTAAAGAATCCACCTGCCAATGCAGGAGATACAAGAGACACAAGTTCAATCCCTAAGTCAGGAAGATCCCCTAGAGTAGGAAGTGGCAACTGACTCCAGTGTTTTTGCCTGGAAAGTTCTGTGGACAGAGGGACTTGGCGGGCTACAGCCTGTGGGGTCACAAAGAGTCAGACGTGACCCTCACACATGTGGTCTGGCAAATAACAGACTCTCAGCAGTGTCTGTCGTGACCAAGTCAGTGTGACCAAGAAGCCTGCACTGTTTCATCCTGTCACATCTGGGCAAAGTGAAGGTGGAGATAATAACAGGAGAACAGAGGCCAGATTGTTGGGTGTGCCCAGGAGCCTTAGCTCTGGAGACACTGGTGTTCAACCTTCCCATGTCTCAGCCTTCCTTGTTTCCATCCAGACACCAGAGAAGAGAAGGGCCTCATTGGCCCTAAAGGCCTATTCTCTACCCCGGTGACCTTACCCAGTCCTGCAGTTTCCTGCACCACCCCTGTGCTTTCCAAGGACTTTCTTGAACTGAGCTCCTGGCCTGCATGTCCACCTTCCACAGGTACCTCACCTTGCATGTCACATTGAAGGCCGTCTTAGTCCTTCTCGGTTATTCCCCTCCAAGGCCGATTTCTCCCTTGGGGGTCTTGTAGGATCTCGGGCCCCCACCATGTGTGAGTTGACATGTATCTCCTTCCAGCCTGGAAGCTCTTTAAGTCAGTGGCCTAGTGTGGTCGATCTCTAGCCCTAGGCACAGAGCTTGGCATGTGGATTTGCTCATGAAGTGTGTGTTACATGAACAAGCCAGCAGAGAGAGAGGGCGGTCTGGGAGGAAGGTGAAACCACTTTTTCTGTTTTCTGCATGCACAGGGAAGAAGGGAAGGTGTGTGTGCTAGGTGCCAGCATGTACATGCCTTCGTGTGTGAGGGCTGGGTGGCTGTGGTGGTGGTGTCACATGCCCAATGAAGGATTATATTTTAATTTGGAAAGCACTTTAGAAACTTAGAGTGCCTTGCCTAAGTGCTGACTGCTATTAGTGTCTCCTTTTTATTAGGAAAAAGGACATGATTTTTCTCTTTCATCTTCAGGCCTGTCTGACTTCTGAGCGTCAAACTTAGCAAAATGCCTGCCCCTCACTGAGGACTAGTTACATGCCAAGTTCAAAGCTTTGGACTTGAAACACAAAATTCTGCTTTGCAGACTGGTTTCTGACACCCCTGAGGGGATTAGTCCTGGCAGCTCAGTATCAGGAAGGGGGTGGGAGAGACAGGGTCATTTGACATAGTTCAGGCTGCAATCCCAAGCCCCTCCCCTCTTCATATAGGCCTGGGTGGGAGGACATAAGAACTTGGACCATTTGTGGGGTATAGGGGAACGACTCCAGTGGTTATCAGAGACCCACTTATCATGCAGTACTCAGAGCCAAACTTCAGAGAGAGAACTGGGGAGGAATGGCCCCTGGAAGAACTGGATCTGCTCAGCTCAGGGATGACAGGACCAAAAGACAGAGACATCACAGCTGTTAGACTTGGTGATGTTAAGAGCTGCCAACACAAAGGGCTAGGGCAGAGGGAAGAATTCTGGTGCAGGAGGCTATGAGGCAGGAACCTGCCTTGCACCCTACCAGCACCTTTGGGGGCCTTGCTGGTCTGAAGGAAAGGTCACAGCCCTCCCCACGGAGAAGATCTGGTGCTGCAATGGCTTGGAGGTCTGGAAAGCCCAGCTGCTTTGTAGTTGGGCCTCTCTGTGTGGCCTCTGCCCCAGGCTCTTGCCTGAGCAGCCACAGAACAGACAGCACCCGGGTCTTAGTCTGGCCTCTGTCTGCCAGCCCTGGATGCTGAAGGCTCTGCCCATGGCTCCGGTCCTGGGAGGTAGAAGCTTTGGCCCATCTTGCCCTGCAGTTCCCATCTCCTAATCGGGTCCTAATCTGGGGGAGCTAGGGTGGGGGTGTGGCGAGGGGAGTACGTTGAGCCTTCTGCCTTAACTGAATTTCCATACCTCCTGTTGTTAATTATAGAGATGTAATAATGCGATTAGTGCACGATTAAAAAAAATCCCTGATATGATTACCGTGGATTTAATATCACATGATATATCATTATATCGTTATGCAGTGACAGATGTAATTGAAATACACTTATTGGAGCCGGGGGTGGTGTTTCATTCAATCCTCAGCACCCCGGGGAGGAAAGGGCTGGCTCCAAAGAAGCAATGGGAGAGAAAATTGTAATGAAAACAAAGAAAACCCACAATGTAGCTTTCTCCCTGGGCAGCTGGCTCGGGCTGACCTGCTGCCTTGACTCGGTGGCATGTGGGGCCCCAGACAGGCCAGCCTCTTCTCTGGGGGCTCAGGCAGCAGGGCCTATGCTCCTTACCTTCTTCTCTCCCCGAAGCCTCAGTGACCCCAAGTCCTCTCTGACTCAGCAGAGAAGCAAGGGCTCTGGGAACATGAGGGAGATCGCTCCACCTAAAAATAGACTCAGGACCCAAGGGATCAAACCGAGCCGGCAGCAGTCTTCCAAATAACTGTGGGTCCTGGACCTGTAGCACAGCTCCTGCCTTTGCCGTGGTGGTGGTCCCATGCACTCGAGGCAGCTGTCCTGTTGTTCAGCAGTGAGCAGGAAGGTTAAGTACACAGAGAAAATAATTATCCCACTCAGGTTCTGTTGATGGACAGAGGCAGCAGCAGCTCTGGTGCCCCTGATGTGTGTCAGTGGCCAGGGAACACTGAACACACAGAACCACCAGCTGGGGGTAAGAAGAATGGTCTCGTGTCACCTGATGGGTGTGTCCTTCCTTGTGCTGCTGAAACTGTGTTGCCCAGGTCTCTGCTGGCCTGAAGAATGGAGTCAAGGCTACCCATAAGGCCAAAGTTCAGAAAAGGAGGAGACAGGAATGGTCTCCCCTTCTTTCCTAACCCAAGTAGCTGAGTCCTCAGTCCCAAGGACGACTGGGGCTGGGGCGGAATTGCTCTTCTGCTGGGCGAGATCAACTATGGTTCCTGAAGGAGATGGAATAGGACTGACAGGAGCAGCCTCTCCGAAAACCAGGCCTGGCAGAGTTATACCCAGAGAGACGTCTTTCTTGCCCTTCCCTCAGTGGAGACCGTTCAGAGAGAGCAGATACAGTCCCACCCCAAGAGACTCCCAACATCATGGGGCAACAGATTTGTAAACAAATCTAATATTCCGGGTGCTACTCAGAGTCGGGGTGTGTTTAAGAGAGGGAAGAGTCAGGAAGGCTTGGTAAAGAAACATACTTTTTTATATACATACATTAAATTTTTTTTTCCTTAATTTTTGGCTGTGCTGAGTCTTCATTGCTGTGCACGTACTTTCTCTAGTTGCAGCGAGCAGAGGCTACTTTCTAGTTGTGCGTAGGCTTCTCATTGCGGTGGCTTCTCTTGTTGTGGCTTGCAGGCTTAGTTGCAAGTGGAGTCTTTCCAGAGCAGGGATCGAACCCGTGTCCCCTGCATTGGCAGGTAGATTCTTAACCACTGGACCACCAGGGAGGTTGAAGGAAGGTACTTTTGAACTGAATGCTGAAAGAAGAGTATGTGTTTGTTAGGGGAAAAAACTGGGAGAAGACAGAGGGCACCCTAGGTAGGCTAAGAGTTGCTCAAGTAGACTCTTGGGGGGCATAAGGCAGCAATCCCAGGACTTGAGGAGAGGTAAGTAAGAAGAAGGGAGCAAGGCTGACCCCCTGCATCTCTGGTAGACCAGGTAGATGGTCACAGTTTTCACTGGGATTGAGGAGCCCAGGAGAGGGAACACTTTGGAGAGGAGATGTTGAAATGGGTTTTAACCCTATTGAAAATGAAGTTCCTGAGTGGAATCCAGGTGGAGATGCCAAGAGGGCAATAGAAGGTATCTGTTTGACACTTAAGTGATGGCAAAGAATAATCGATTTGAAAGTTGGACAGGGTGCAGACCAGGGAGTTGAGGAAATCATGCAGGGAGAATGGTCGAGCATGGACAGAAACAGGAAGGGAGCATGCAGGAGCCACACATGGCCAGATGAAACTCTACAGGAGACTGTGAGGAAGGGCATCAGAGAAGGGGAAAACTCAAGAGTTTGGGTGGAGCAGCTGGAGGCTGGCTGGGTACCTCTTTCTCTCCATCTAGTCCCATGGCTTCTCCACGTGGTCTCTCCTGGACTGATTTGGGCTTCCTCACAGCATGGCTGCCTTGGAGTAGTCTGAACTCTTACAGGCAGCTCAAGGGTCAGGGAAAGTGTTCCAGCAAATGAGGAGGAAGCTGCCTTGGCATTTCTGAAATAGCCTTGAGATCACACAGTGTTACTTCTGCGTTACTCTTTTTGGTCGAGGTCGTAACAGAAGCCCATCCCTTTCCAAAGACTCCCCTCTTGACGGCAGGTTTATCAGAATCATATCAGAAGTAGAGCATATATGAGATTGAAGATAATGTCATGACCATCACTGGAAAACGCAGTCTGCCATAATCAGTGTTAAGCTGAACCTGGAAAAAGGAGTGATAGCATTCTCAAAGACAGTGCATTTTGGGCAATGGCACCAAGAATATTTGGGGGTGGCAGTAGGACTGGGTGCTCCTGAGTGACCTCAGGTGTACCTGGGAGAAAGAAAGTACAGAAAGTTGAGGCTCAGAGGTTTAATGACTCATCCAAAGTTATGGTGTGCTTTTAAAAAAATGTATTTATTTATAATTGGGGGATAATTGCTTTATAATGTTGTATTGGTTTCTGCCGTACCTCAACATGAATCAGCCATAGGTGTACACATGTCCCCTCTCTCTTGAACCTCCCTGCCACCTTCCACCCCATCTCACCCCTCTAGGTTATCCCCAAAGTTACACTGCTTTAACACACTGCCTTTCCATGAGGCCTGGGCTTCTGGGTACGCCATTCGCATGTATATCTGTAGCCTTAGTATTTGGCTCACCAGCTGTCAACATGTTGGCTGGTTAAAGAAAAGGTTAGGTAGTAGTTCTGTCAGACTTCCTCTCCTGCATCTTCCAGAGTATCACCTCCCTGTCTTTGTCTGTTGGGTGTTTATGGGAAGCGCAGGTGATTTGATTTGGTTCCTCGTCTTGGGAACTGACCCTTCTGCCATAGGCCGCCCCTCAGGGTGACCTCGTGGGGAGGCTGGATGGCTCAGATGTGCCACTGCCAGCTTTCAAGTTCTGGGTTTTCTGCAAGTTGCAGAGCAGTTTGTGCTTCTCTCTGTGGTCTGAGCTGGGTTCCAGCCCCAGCCACTGTCCTGCCCACTCTGTGTCCACCCAACTCTCAGGGCTCTGGTGGGTGGCGAACCAGTGAGCAGAGACACCCTAGCAGCTGTCAATGCCTCTTCTTTCCTCTTTGAAAGATCTGATGCTGCTGCCGATGAGGGCTACTTCATCTATTAAACCCAATACACTTGTCGCAGCTGCTAAGCCCCCGTAAGCCGCTGGGCGCCGTGTTTGTGATGGGACTGACAGTGCATGGAGGAGGCTGATTATACACGATTCCATTTCGCGGGCCCAGCAATGTAATTTCACAGGGCGATCAGCGTTTGCATGTAATAGCAGGCTGTGCTGAGGTGTCAGAATATTAAAGGCGCTAATGGCAAAGCTCCCTGTTACACAGGGGGCCACCCGCCGCGCCTACAGCAGGGCTGCGCGGCAGGCCCGTCGCAGATGGCTGGCCACTAAGCTAATGGGGCAGCAGCCAAGGCGGGCAGAGCCGCGAGAGGGGAGAGCCAGCCGGGAACAGCTCGGCACCTGCTTCCCTGCGCATGGAAATTACAGCAGCCCAGGGGAAGGGAAGTGTGCATGCTTGCCTGGCACAGGGCTAGGGTGGGTGGCTTGGGAGGCCCAGCATCTTTCACCCTGACTCTGCCTGCCCTGGAGAGGACTCCTCAGTCATCCTTCCCCCTGCCCCACCCTCTGGCCAGGAACCCTCGGCTGGGCAGGTGGGCTCTACTAGCTAGGAGAGGTGCAGCTGGAGAAGTGGCATCCAGAGTATTGGGAACCAGCATGGGACAGGGGCTCGGGCACAGGCTCTGGCTTTCAAATTTCTACCCAGCACTGATCAGGGTCAGAAAGCTTTTGGGTCCCTTACCCCTTGCCCCACAGATTGGCAGAAGAGAGAGAGGGAGTGGGGATAGAAGCAGGCAGGAGCAAGGGGTCTGGGGTAGATGGTGCTCGGGCCCCTTGGCTGATGCCAGCATTGCACAGAGCTAGGAGACAGCACCTCAAGATGTCTCCATGTTGGCCGCCCCAGCCCAGCCCTTGCCTGTTGCCATCCAGCTTGCTCCTGTCATTCTCCTTTGTCCTTGCTGTGTCTTCTTTCTGGTGCCTCCAGGACCGCTCCCTTCAGGAAGCTCTCCTAGTCATCTCCAGCATGGTCCTGTCTGTCCCCGGTGTCCTTGTGGGCAACCCACAGGGTTCAGCGTCCTCGATCCTTCTGGTCCCAGCCTTGACTCCTCAGCCAGAACCTCTGAGACACAGCCCACATCACCTTGCCCTGAGCTGGGCTCCTGGGAAGGCTCTGCTAAGATTCACAGATGAATGTAATCTCTGAGGGAGGGCGCCTGGAGGGGCGTAGGGAATGGAAGCCTGGGCTGAGTCACCCGAAGGAGAATTTGGTGCCTGTGTGGGCGTGTGTGCTCAATTGTGTATGTATCTGGGGAGGGGTAGGGACTTTAGCAGTGAGTGCTGGTGGGGGGGGGGGGTGTGGGGAGGTGGGACCTGAAGGTACAGGCCCAGAGGGGCAACAGGAGCAAGATCTAGAACACGCCGATAGGAGCTTAGGTCGTGGAAGAACCCTCTGTTCTCTGCTGTCTGCTAGCTGTGCCCGAGGGGTGCTTGAGATAGTAGGAACTGGGGGGAGCTGTGGTGCTGTGCCCTGGGACTGTGCCTCGAGCGGTTCCACGAGGCAGGCGGTCATGTCAGAAGGTTCGGCTCTGCAGAGGCGCGTGGCAGTACCTAGAGGAGGCCTGCCAGGGTTCTCTAGCACGGGGAGAGCCCAGGGTGAAGGAGAGCAGTTTTAATTAACCGTTTTTAATATCATTTTGGACTTTGGCTGGTACGTGAAGGCCCCGCTGGAAGCAGCATTTGTAAAAATTAAATCCCTCTTATTAGGAGCTTGGCAGACCCATGTGCACGCGCCTTCCCTGGCCCCCCGCCCGTGCCCCCTGAGGAAGTGCTGGCTGAGGCCATGTCACGGCAGCAATTGGTTATCATGCCTTATCTGGGAATAGGAAACCGTGTGGCATGACACTGGCGGCCGCAGCAGAGACGCCAATTCATCTCGCCCTGGCTCTGACAAGCTAGACTGCCCTTCCTGAAAGGCATTCGTCAGGCGGGACCAGGCTGCCGCCTTGCCTGGTACCCCTGCTTCCCCCCGTGGGCCCCGGCTTGCCCTGGACCAGCCAGGCCCTCCTGGGCTCTGCTGCTCCCTCACTTTCCTGGTACGTCTGCACAAGATCTTGGGGAGTCATAATTATAATAATAATCTAATCACAGTGACGCGTTGGGGCAGGCGCCTAATGTTATCTGAAGTGGTCTTCCCGCTTAGTGGCGATAAGGCTCAGGATGACGTGCAGATAACGCCAAGCTGCCCTGTCCCCGAGCCGCACGCGGAGCAGAGGGGCCGCCACAGCCCTGCCACCCGCCCGCCGCTTTAAGCCGGGAAGCGGCAGCACCTGCTAATGCAAGTGTTTAATATTTGATGGGCTGGGATAAAGCAGGATCACCTTCGAATTGAATTGAGTGTCAGCCGAGAATCTATTACTGAAATTCGGGTGTGATTTGACAGCAAAGTAGACGGTGTTATTCTTCACTAGTTACCGCAATCTTCTCCCCGACATCACTTAAATATTTTTTTCTTTGCTTGAGTAAACACACATTATCCTTCTTTTTTCCCCCCTTCCTTCCCTTTTTCCTTTTTAGAGGGGAAAAAAAAAAAAAGAAAACCCATCCAGCTTGCCTTCTCCAGGCTGATAGAGTAGATTGTTATTTCTTTATTTGTCCTATTAAATGGAATTTCTGATCGTTTAATCCGGCCTTTGTAAGTGATTTTAAAGTACTTGAAAGGCGGCCCGCCACTGCTCTCTGGCCCACTGCGCTCCAGCCGCCGCCCCGACCGTGCTCAGCAGTTCCCCCGGCTGTGCCCCGCCTACCGGCTGCTCTCCCTGCAGCCTGCATCCCGGCTCTGCCCTGGCTCCGAGCCAGCGTCCTCTCCCCTGTCCTTGAGCCTCGCGCTCAGCCCCCGATTTGTGGGTACAGCTGTGGCCTGGGGAAGCATGGGAGGGCAGGCTGGGAAGTGTGGGGGTGGCTGGTACGTCTGTGGTCGAGGAAAGTGGCTCTGGAGGGAGCTGAGGTTGAGCAGCAATCTCTCCTGGCCTCCCAGGACCCACAGGGCTGACACTTGATTCCTGCAGCTGGGAAGGAAGTGTGCCAGCCCTCTGCTCAGCCCCTTGGCCCAGTGGTGGACGGGAGCTCTGTGGTGCCTGCCTGCCCTTGGCTAACAGTCACCTTAGTTCCACCAGTGAACTCACCATCCAACTTCTGGGAACTTACCCAAACATCATCTGCAATGATCACTGTCTTACCACCCTGTCACCTTCCTGCCACTGGGAGAAGGACAGCCTGGTGCTAGGGACTTCTTGGGAGAAGAGAAGGGTACGTTCTAAGGGTCAGCTAGCAATACAAGCCCACTGATAGAAGCCTGGGACTTGCTGGCAGGCTGAACAGGAATTAAATCCCTGTTGGGCCACTTAATAGCATTCTAACCCTTGTAAGTCTCTTCTTTCTGGGCCTCAGTTTCCTCATCTGTGACACCTGGTTGTCATGCCTGTAAGGGATGTGAGAGGAGGTGCTGTCCCTGCTTGATGTGTGCTCCCCCCACCGTGGGAGGTGGGTGGTGGCCTGGGGACAGAGGGGGGCAATGGAGTGCTGGGGGCTGAGCAGATCGATGCCCCCAGCACTTCCTTCCCCAACCCCAGGAAAACAATTAAGTACAGATCGATGGGTGGCCGCTTTGAATATGCATAAGTGAGCACTTGACCTTCAACGAGATCTGCTTCCCACCACACACACACACACACACATACACACACACACACACACACACAAACACACACTCTTCATGTGCTCCCCTCACAGCTGCTTGAGTCGGCCAGGTGGCCTTACCCCTCTTCAGTTGAGGTCGACATGGCACTCAGCTCCACAGTCTGGCCTACCTCCCAGTCAAAAGCACCTTGACCACAGGCATTTGGCTGGCCCCCTTGTCTCTGGCTTCAGTTTTCCTGTCTTTGAAGTGAAGTCTGGATATATGGATGTCCAAGTCCCTCCTACCACAAGTCTTTGTGACCAGTAATACGTGGGGAGGGGACCCAACAGAGGGCCAGAGCCTCTGGATTGGGGGGTTGCATGATGAAGGGGATACCTGGTGGGATGAGGGGTCCTAAGAAGGAGGATCTTAGTAGATGGGAGCTCTGGAGAGGAGCTTGGTGAGGGGCACCCCATGAGGGCTGGGAGCTCTGATGGGGAGACACCCAGGAGAGAGGGGGCTCTGAAGGAGGAAAAGGTTTTCTGGAGGGACCCTGGTGGAAAGGGGACCCAGCAAGCAGGGAGGACTCTCATGAAGTGGCGTGATGAGAGTAAGCCCTTGCTGGGAAGACATGGGGGGCTGGGGGTGTTGGTGAGTGATGGGGTTGGGTCAGGGCCTCTGGTAACCACTCTTGCCTCCTGTCTTCCAGGCTTACAGCTTCGCCATGGGCTGCTGGCCCAAGAATGGACTTCTAGACATGAACAAGGGCCTCAGCCTGCAACACATAGGCCGGCCCCACAGCGGCATTGGTCAGTCCCTCCACATATCCCCCTGGCAGCTTGGTCAGTCCCCTGCCCACACACCCCAGTCCCCGGCACACAGAGGGGTTCTGGGGCTCATTCAGTACTCCAGCAGGGTGCTCTCTCTAGCTGGGGGGAGCGGGGAAGGAGGGTTGGAGTGAGGGGAGAGTGGAACCTGACTGCTCGAAAGGATCTCTCAAAACAAATTTCAGGAGGAGGCTGGGGTCTGGGCTTTGGGTGGATCACAGGTGGCCTTGGATTCAGACCAAGGGATCCCCACCCTTGGTTGCATCTCTGGTGGGTGATGTCCTCAGAGGGGCGGGCACATGTCAGCTTACCCACCCCCGTGGAGCTGGAGAAGGCTGTTTAATATTGTTTCAAGTCTGTGGCCACTAAACTGGCGATCAATGGGAGTTAAGGAGATGAATTATTTAAACCTCACCAGCTTTTAATTAGTCGGGGTCCTTCTGACCGATGGCTCCGTCCACAGGGTATTGAACTCCCCCGTAGGAGCAGCAGCCTCCATTGAGTGGTGCCTGGGCTGGGAGGGGCCACTTGGGGTACCAGATGGGGGTGCATCCTCAGGGGGATTCCTCCTTGGGAGGGGGCTGGTTCTAGGCATTGGAGGCTCTGCTGGCTTCTTATATATCATTGTGGATGTGTCTCTTTGAGTGTATGAATGCGTGAATGCAACTTAAGCTGCATGTCTCTGTGTGTTTGGGAGTTTGTATGTGTCCCTGTAATGTGTCTTTTTGAGGGATGTGTGTATGTGTGTATGGGTAATAGCGTTCTGTGTACATCTTCCTGAGGGCACCTGTCTCTGTGGAAGCAACCATCAGCCTGTGTGTATATCCATCAGAAAATGTGTTTGTTCATTTCTGTGCATCTTATTTGGTGAGTGTGTCTGTACATGTGTACATGCAAATATTTTCAAGCGGGGTACTTGACAGGCATAGACTTTGTTCCAAGCGGGGAGGAGCAGGGGTGTTCCTGGGTGATGTTACAACATTAGCATAGCCTGTGTACCTGGACCAGCAAGATACACTGAAAGGTGTCCAGTCACCTGCTCCAGACTGGCCTCTCATCCTTTCCGCAGACACTGCAGGTGTCTGGTGGGGTTGGGAGTGCGGAGTGGATGGTCCAGTCCTCAGGGAGCTCGCATCCTGGGAGGAGACAAGATTGAACTGGGCAGTTTCCACCCGGGGTGCTCAGAGTCGTGATAGAAACACCTGGGCTGCCCCAAGGACAGTTTCCCTTGTCCTCAGTTGCCAAGGGCTGCTGTTTCTTCATTTACATTTCACTACTTGAGGGATGCCCCATGTCATTTTTATTGGCCCTCAAGGTTCTCTCGGGGTCCCAGGGGAAAGAGGAAGTGGCCATCAGGCCTGGGGAATTGGGAGTCCCCCACAACTGCTGTTCCCTCCCATGGGAGCTGTTTTATACAGCCTAGAGGAGACCCCAAACCTGTCATGCTGATAGGCCTTCGAAGTCAGCAGAAAATTTCCTAGAGAAGATGAGACTTGAGTCAGGGGATCCCTGACGAATGAATAGCAGTTTGCTAGGCACACAGTTGGAGGAAGGTTTTCTACTTTGGGGAGGTTGTCTGATACCAAAGCGCAAGGGCAGGAGGAAGCCTGTTGTGATGAGAGGACAATTTGGGACTTCTGCAAGTAGTTTCCTGTGACTGGAGTGGGACATTTGGGTTAGGGAATGAAATGGCTAGAAGATAAATGGGGAAATAAGCCAGCCTTGAATGCCAGGTCAGAGGGTGTGGCTTTTTGTGAGGTTTTAAGGAGACAGGAAGTCCGTGAGTGAGATAAAGACAGGATCAGAGCTCTGATCCAGAATCAATGAGGCAGTTGGGTGCTGCACACACTAGTTCTAGGTAGGTGCTCAACAAATGCTCTGGTGGATGCACGAATAGCGAGTGAGTGATGAATCAGGGCACGGGTGTTGGGAAAGGGAGGGATCAGAGAACCTGGGTCCCTGGGAAGACGTGTTGGCCCAGGGAAAGAGGAGCTGCCAGAAACTGAGAGGCTGGCAGGACTGGGGTAGTTCACCCCATACAGCCTTGAACGGGGTGCCCAGCTTCTGCGTATCTGTCCTGGGGGTGTTTGTGAGGGGAAGGGGTGCCTTGTTCCCACTCCTCCTGGGACTCAGTGATGTCATTCTTGTCCGTCCACCCATGTTGACTCTAGGTGGGGACCCTTGAAGTATTCCCTCCTTCTTCAGAGAAGAAGGTGGCTTCCCTCTGGGTGGGCCCCAGGGGACCACCCAAGGCTGTGGCTGATGGCAGCAAAGTCAGGGCTTTGGAGCTATCAGCAGTTCAAGCCCTGTGACCTTAGACCAGAGACAGTGCCACCTGCCTCCCTGGGCTGCTGGGACGGCTGGTGTAGTCTGGGCGCACAGTGGGTGCTCCAGGAGCTGCCTCCTCTGTTGCTCTGCCCAGGGCACGGGGGGCTCCTGGCTCTCGATCCTTGTGTTCGTGAATGAAAGGGGCTGCCCTGCCAGCTCCTGGCTGGCTCTGAGGTGTGGGTGAGGGTGCTTGGAAGGGAGGGAGGATGCAGGGCATTAATTGGGCTGGGAGAGGCGGGGAGGGGAGGTGCAGATTTTGAGCGGTGAGGTTAATGGCCCTCGCGCCAAAGAGACAGCTTTAATGAGCTTCAGCTGGCGGTGCCCTGAGTTACTGTGCGTGCTAAAAGGGTCGCGCTGTAAGAGTTTGATGTGGACTGTTTCCCAGCCCTGGGGTCAGGGGTCAGCTCCTGTCACTGGCCACTCAGGCTGGTCCTCAGTGACATGGTGCTAATTAACTGTGTGAGGAGCTGCCAGCCCCAAGTGGGGAGTGGTATGTATCTTCCTGGGGGGTGAGGCAGCCTTGGTGACGCTGGGTAAGGGCTCTGCAGGTCCCATAGCTTAGCCCTCTCCAGGGGCTGCTGGCTTCTCCCGCAATGCCTTGGGTGGGGGGCGCGGGGGGAGTGTCAGGGTGTGCTGAGCTCCGATGACCCTGGCCCCTGGAGGAATCTCCTAAGTCTCCTTCTAAGGTATGGGTGGCAGGGGAGGGCTGTGGGGCTTACCTGGCGGGGACTCCTGCTGGGCACTGGGGTGGCGGAGGTGCTGGCAGAGTAAGGGGGCAGGTGTGCTGGAGGTTTGGCCAGCCAGGCAGGACAGGGACCTTGGCTGTGGAAGGGAGGGGCCCGCTGGGATAGATTTGCATGACTGGGCTGTTTGAAGGGGAGCCGTAGGGTGTTTGGGTAGAATGACCTGGCCAGAGCTGTTTCCAGTCAGTGCCATCTGAGAGTCTGTGTAGAAAGGACTAGAAGACTAGCAATGAGAAATCACAGAAGGCGAGGCCACAGGGCAATGGAGGGGGCAGTGGGGAGGGTGGGTGAGGGACGCATGCAGTAAGGTATGCGGGAGGTGGTGAACAGCTCCCTTGCACCTGTGTGTCAAGAGCTGTGGTAGGTGCTAAACCTGCATTGAGCTCCGTCACCAGATGGGGAGAGGGCTTGGCCCTGGGGACTGAAGTAGGGGGAGCATCAGAGATGGAACACCTACCTGAGAGGGGGCGCTGGGGCTGTCAGCGTGGCCTAGTGGTTGGGGAGAGACGTTTCTTCCTGGGGGAGTGGATTCAGCCTTGCGACCCCAGGGAGCCGGGTGGCATGGAGCAGGTTGCAGGTGAGGGGGACCACACGTTTGCAGAACTGCTGACTGGCTGTGTCAGCGGGCTCCGTCAGCGTTCTTGACTTGGGCGGCCTCCACGGGGGGCTGCTGAGTGGGCCTTCTTTCATTTCATCAAGTGGTCAGCATAGCACACTCACATTATTTGGGGGCGCTTTGTATTAACTCATCTAGGTTTCATACAGTCTGATGAAGGCAGCCATTGTCATCCCCATTTTACAGATTGGGAGGCTGAGGCTCAGCTGAGTGACTCACTTGCGGTCACACAGGCCATCGGACCAAGGAGCCAGGATTCACTGTCAGGTCCATCTGAGCACAAAGTCTGCATTCTTACCACCATGCTGAACTGGGAGCACCTTTTTGGTGTTGGGATCTGTGCCACCAGCAGAGACAGTGAGGAAGAAAACAGCTTACATTTGGCATTTCTCTCAGTGTCACGCAAACCCACAGGTCTTGGCAAAGCTTCGGTAGCAGCTCGTGAGGAAGAAAGGGGAGGGGGCGTGGCCACCCAGGCACTGTCACCCTGGGAGCCAGGGCCCCGCCCCTTGGCTTCCAGCCTCCTCCTAACCTGGACAGCCGTACACAGTGATTTCCATTTGCTTTCCATCCAGGAGATCCTGCCCGTCTTCTAGGGACCACCCCTCTGGGGGTCTTGCCTAGCCCTCCCAGTGTGAGCGCACAGAATACATCCCTAGGCCCCAGTTAGAGGTAATGATCAGGCCCTACATACTTGACCTCCCTAAAGGCAGGGCCTGGGCCGCCTTCCCTCCTTTCTTTTTGGAAATCCACACAGGGAACCTCAGTAAATTCTCCCCTGTTGTTGGGACATGGAGGCCCCGCAGACTCTCCGTCTCACAGGTGGGGCGAACAATCGAAACCTTCCCTGGTGCCCAGCTGGGTGGTCCTGCCCTGGCTGCTTAGCTCCTCTGCTCAGGGACCTGGGATTCTACAGGCTCCAGGTGAGATGGGATGGCAAGTCACCGGGTGAGCCCTCTCAGGAGCTTGCTGCCCAGCACAGTTTGGCAAGAGAGCTGGTCTAGCAGGTGGCTGGGTGGGGCCCGGCCCCGGGGGGCAGTGCCAGCCTGTAGGCTCCCCTGAAGGAGTGGGGTGTCTATCAGAGTCCAGTCAGAGCGCATTAGCTCTGTGACACGGATCTCATTAGCGCCCGTGAGAGATGTCACTGCAGGAGAATCGTCGGCTCGGGGAGATGCTTGTACCAAAAGGAAGAAAGGACAGTGACAGCCTTTTCTCTGCTGCCTCCACCGCCGAGCTCCCTGGGCCGCCCGCCCTCCTCCTCGTGGGGGGGTGAGGGGGTGGGGGTGCTGGCTAATGAGCTCGTCTGCAGTACAGCTCTCCCTTCCCCTCCTTGAAGTTCCCTGGTCCCTCTGAAGACCTCGGGCCCGGGATTAGCACACACCAAACGCCAGCATGCCCCCACCCCCCTTGCCCAGCAGGGAGTTCCTTCTGATCACCCTGCTCCTGCTACCCTGGGCGAGGGAAAGAAGTGGGGCCGGGACAGAGCCGTTGGCAGAGGGGTCACTCCTGGAAGGCTCCAGCCCCTTTGCCTCCCTTGACAGAGTGACCATGTCCACTTCTCTGCAGTGGGCTCTTCCTTCCCAGAGTTCACATCTTCTCCCTCTTCTCCCCCTTCCCCCCCATGACATCTCCCTATGCTGAACTCTCCTCCCAAGGCAGGGGAGAACGTGGGGACTCTGGCCAAGGGCCCAGCAGGGAGGATGTAGATCTGACCTGGGACTTGCTGGCTGAGCTAAGGGCTTCAGAATCAGCCAGAGCCCAGTCTGGGCTTCTTCGGATGACCTGTGGGTGGTGAAGTGTTGAGGTGAGGCCTCTGCAACCTGATAGACCTGTTCCTGGCCAACCTGGAGAGGCAGAGGGGTGTCTTGCTCCCTCCTCCCGGCTTTGGCCATCCTCAGGGTGGGGAGGCTGGGAGGGGAGAAGTCAGCACAGCTCCCTTATGAGGACAGGGGAGAGATAGCTGGAGTGTGTGTCTCCCCAGCACTACCACTTCTCTTCCCCCTCTCCCCCGACCCTGTCCAGTTCTTTCTAGCGTGTCCCAGAGAAAATGAGAAGCCGGGGATGGTGGCCGACCCCGAGAAGGGATAAGTCTGTAGATATCCACAGGGCCTCCACTGGGCTGCCTGCATAGTGCTTGGGGCTGTTCACACCTTCCTCCCTGGGCTGGTACACTCAGAGCCCAGGAACATCTGAGAAACTGGCCCTTGTCAGGTACCAGGCTCTAGTCTTCAAGAGATGGAGAAATAGATGGATGGATGAGTGGAGTGGCAGATAGGAGAAGGAGGTTCTGGTGTCTGTCTGTGTGTGTTGTGTGTGTATGATGCACTGGGAAGTACAATCTTTGTTTCCCTACCTTCCTAGCCCCAGGCCCGGCTTGGCCTCCCCTTGTCTCTCTCTGTATCTCCTGTCAAACCATCGCAGTCGTAAATGACAAAGAAATCAGAAAGACAGATCAATGCCGGCCAAATTAGCACTTGCAGATAGACTGTGCGGGGATGTCAGCGCCCTGACCCCTGGTGATCTTGCAGCCTCCGCTGCTGATATTATGCAAATTGCATCCATCTGGCAGGACCTGCGTGCTGGCTGCTCCTACTCAGAGGAGTAATGGGCTGGGGTGGGCGGGAGTGTCGGAGCAGGAGTCGTGAAGTGAGTGTGTGCATGTGTGAGCATGTGCTCGAGTGTGTGCGAGGGCGTGCGGTGCCCACCAAGCACTGGGTGGTGATGGAGTGATTGACAGGGCAGATAAGGGGCTGCATTGGATTCCTTTGGGCTGGGGGATTAGGAGCAGCCACAGATGGGAGATAACCGGACTTCATTTCAGTTTATTTTCCTCCTTATCCCCTCTCCCCACCTTCACTCCCCGAAAAACACAATCTCTGTAGTTTGCGTTTTCATCAATATTTGCAAGTCATTACCCCTGGTTTAAGGTGAGAGACAAAGTCAAGGCCCAGACCAGTCCAGCCCTTCCCCCGGTCCTCCACAGGTCTGCTCCCTTGAGAATGAGTACCTAGAGTGACCCAGAGAGGCTTCATTCCCATGGTGTTCATAGCCCCCTGCTCCCCAGCCCACAGTACTCAAGGGACGATCTCTACCTCGTGGACCATCCCTACTAACCTACCTCATCTGACCTCAATGCCACCTGACAGTCCTTAAGCTGGGCCCCTGCCCCTCCCACCTGACACTGCTGTGTGACATCCCTGCTCCCAAATTGTGGCTCCAGCATCGGAGCTTCTGCCCCTGGTATCAGCTGGGTCCCCTGGGAGCTGCTTTTTTTTCCCTACAGGCTCTGAACCCTTCCTCACAGCTCTTTCTGTCCCTGACATTTTTGACCCAGTTGGGCAAAGTGAGGCCTGTGGAAAAGGGAATTTGTTTGTCCTGGTCCGAATCCACCGTCCCCACTTGTATCCTTCCATAAGATTCGCTGGGTGCCAGGTGTAGTAGAGAGGACTTTATATCTGTTACCTCAGTGAATCCTCAAGCCCTGTGAGATTGGGGCTGTCACCTATACCGTATTTAAGGAAGCTGAGGAAGGCTGTCACACACCCAGGGCAGCAGAGCAAGGAGGTGGGAGAGCTGGGGTTCAAACACGTCTCTGGGGTCAGAGCTCTTCACCCAGCTCCCCTGCCGTGCCACCAGCCCCAGACACTCACACATCGCCATGCTTGGATCTATTTAAGGGAACCATCCATGCACAGTAGGCAGACAAATTCCTTCAGCTCCTGGCCTCTGAACGCAGACCCTGACCCACAGCAGACCCCCTGCCAGGCTGAACCAGCCCCAAGGGGACAGGATTCAAACATGGCTCACCCTCAGGAGCTATGTGTCTGAGACAGTCGGGCTGTAACAAGGACACACAGAGGACAGAATGCACACAGCGGCTGAGCCGGCCCAGGGACATGTCACAGCACGTGGCCTCCAGGGCCCCGCTGCTCAGGCAGAGGTGCTGAGCTGCTCAGGCCAGCCAGCTGTGGCCGAGGTACGGTTGTCCCAGGAGCCCCTCCGAAACTGGGTCCCCGCTGTACCCTCCCACCAGGCAGGGCTGGGAGCTGGGAGTGCTGGGGACATGTCCGGGGACACGTGTGCAAGGGGAGCTTGTCCTAATGAGGAGAACATGGCTGCTAGTTAGGCGAGGGGCGGGCGGGGAGCCGCAGAGCTGATTGAAGGCAGGGGCAGGGGTCAGACAATTAGGCCCAGATCCGGCCGTTTGATGTGAGTTCTGAGGCCTCAAAGCCTCCCTTCAGCCCGCTCCCTCCACTCCCTCCTCTCCCTCCTCTTTCCTTTCTTCTTCTGCCCAAAGGCAGGAAGGATGGAAACGCTTACTCTCACTGTTACTATTATTAAACTCTGCGGCAAGCCAGCCAGACCCCAGGACTCTTGCCCACAGGGGGCACCCCAGGACCCCCAGGAGGTTCCTTGGGCCCTGGGGAGGGGGGCGTGCAAATCTGGCCAGAAGCCAAGGCCAGCTGGAGGACAGAGACTAGCTGAGCCTCAGGGCAGGGTCATCCCCGCTGCCTCTCTCGCTTCTGACTGACTGAATAAGATGGCCCAGTGGGGAATTTGGTCCTGGGGCCCGCTTAGACCATCACCTCCTGCAGCCTCTTGGTTCTTTCCTTTACTGCCCTGGGGGCTTGGGGGTCAGGGCATGGATCATTCATCCTCCTAGCCCATCACAAAAATCATCATCTGGAGCCCCACACCTTGCCCCAAAGATGAAGATGCACAGTCACATGGCCCCAGAGTGCTGGCACACTCATACACCAAAGCAGAACCCCACCCTCGTATCATGGCCAGGCGCACCAACACAGGGTCCTGTATACCCACAGGGTCTTGTGCAGAAGCCCTGTCTGTCTGTGGCGGCAGGGCCCTGGGAACTAAGCCCCTCCCCTGGGGTGGCTGGGAACAGTCTGACCTTGTGTCTGGGGTGGGTGGGTATCGGGTCCTTCCAGTCCCCCATCCTAGGTAATAAGCCTTGAGAGCTGGTACTGACCAGAGAGCAGGAGGAAGCCAGGCTGGGGGGGGCGGGGGGGGGGGCGGGGGGAGAGGGAGGGTGGGAGCAGAGATAAATGTTAGCTCATTTCTTCCGTAATTAGTTACTCCCTCATCCCCGCGTTGTAATTGTGAACAAGCTGTAATGTTTAATTAGTCTGTAAATGAAACCCCAATTTCATAATGGCCTGGCTGACAGGGCTAAGTGAGCAGGGGGGTAGGCGGAGGGGAGGTAATAGGGAGGGCCTGTGGCGGGGGGTGGGGGTGCGGGCTCCCAGTCTCACCTCCTCTTCTCAGCCCCAGCCTGGTCTCTGGTTGGGGAGGCTCAGACAGATCCCATCCTTGCCCTCCCGCCAGTAACATCCTCTCCTCAAACCTTTCTTACGAGCAGGAGAGGGAATTCGGAAGGGTTCCTGATATCCTTCTCCCTCCCTCCCTTCCCTTCTGTTCACTGGTTGGCATACCACAGTCACAGCCCAACCCAGATGCCTCTAGTTGGAGAAGCGGACAGTGGGGGGGCCCAGGTCCAGTGACCCCAACAAAGATGATGCTTCCTCCCTCGGTCCAACCTTCCCCCTCCCCAAGTCATCCTACTAAGAGACCCTCGCTTGCTGGCACCTGGACCTGAGGATATGGCCCAAGACATCAAGGAGCCAGTGATTGGCATAGATAGGCTCCGCCCCCTCCAGTGCGGCCGGCTAAAGGGAATCAGCCTTCCTGCTAGGCTGACACCCTAGGCCAAACGTGGCTCTTGGTAGGTATCTCCGCAGGCCGCGATGAACCGGAGCTGCCGCAGGGGGGAGCCCCCGGCCCCACCGCGGCCTCATCGGTCTCTGCTGTCTCCCCCACAACATCCTCACTGACTGCACGCGCCCCCGCCCTGCCTGCTGCAGCCATAAATCTCAATTTACGAGGGCGGCTCTGGTGGGGGAGGGAGGCAGCGCTGCTAATGACGGCTCCTCAGCCGGATTTTTCATGTTGCACAGTCATAAATTTTTAAGAACAGCATGGGCAGCACGTTAGCGAGTTATCGAGGCTGCCTCCATGCTGGCTGCCTAGCTCCAAGAAAACAGGCTGAGCGGGGTAGAGGAGGCGTTTGGGGCAGGGGTGAGGCTGGGTCAAGCAGGCAGGCTAGCCGGAGCCGCCTCACACCGCGGGTAATGCTGCCAGGGCAGCCCCTAGTTAGGACAGGCACATGGGGTGGGATCAGGCGTATGGGCACCCAGACCCTGGCGTTGGGAGTTACTGATGAATGCCACTGCTCCATGACTTGACACCGTGATGTACGGAGAGCCTGGAGACATATGGATTTTCAAAGCGGCCACTTTGAATAGAATTACAAACCCCCAATCATGTGCACTGTGAGGTCTTTGCCCTGGTAGAGCTACATTTGGTTCATAAACGAGGTCCCTTTTGGGATTGTTCTCAAGATTGGGGGTCCCTGGAGTCACCAAGGGAGATCCCTGGGGGAAATCCCTCCACAGAAGGGGCAGATCTATGGACCTGCCAGGAGCCTGGAGCCATGCTGACCTCATTCTGATTACACCCATCATTTCCGGTTGTGTGGTCCTGGGTAAGTCATTCACCTTCCAGGGCCTCTGTTTCTTCCTCTTTAAAGTGGGATTGATGATGGTTCCTACGTATGAGGCTTACCATACTTTCCGTACTGTACCGCCCTGAGTCTGAGTTAGCTTGTTTATCTATATGAATCTCTGGGAAACTTTTGAGGGGAGTGTCTGGGGAAAGATCTTTGTGGGAGATGGTGGGCATTCACTTTGGTGCAGTGATTCGTTCAGAAGGTGTTTGCTGGGGTGTTCTGGGTGCCCAGTCTGGTGCTGAGTTTTCAGAGGTGAGGCCACTTCCTTCCTGGGAGGTGATGTGAGCACGGTGGCTGAGGCCAGCCCGTGTCCCCAGCCCTGGCCTATCACAGGCACACCTGAGCTTCTAGGCATTCAGAGGCCCACACTGGCCTCCTCGGAGTCCTCCAGGCCAAATGCTCACCTGAATGTCCTGATCTGTGCAGTTGAAGGCTTACAGTCTTGACCACTCGTCCAGTGCCACAGGCACAAAGGGCAAGCAGTTCAGACACTGCTCACATCAGCAGCGGTGGTGTGAGTGCGTGCTTGTATCCAGGTGTTCGCGAGGACTCTGCTCATCTCCTGGGGCAAATGCTGGTCACTTAGGGAGAGGAGCATACCCAGGCTGGGCCTCGTTGATGTAGGGGCCCCTTCTGAAGCCTCTCTCCTCACGCGCCTGTACTGCAGCACACAGCGCCCTCCCTCACTGTCTGGAACCCGCCCTGCCTCAGGGCTTTCCCACCTGGCTTTCTTTTCCTTGGGAGCCCCATTCCCACCCTCGGCCTAGTTCAGTCCTGCTCATCCCTCAGAGCACAGCTCAGATTGCTGTTCAAGGAAGAGTCCTTGACTCCTGGCCTTGGTCCGGTCCCCTCCACTGCACACGGGGCCTTTGGAGCATCCAGTCATGGTCCTCTTTAAGAAGTCGGTAAATGCCCCCTTCCCCCACTCGCCTGCACTAGATTGAAAGTTTCCTGAGGGCAGGAACTTAAGTCTCTTTTGTTCAGCTTGTGTCCCCAAAGCATAACGTTGCATCTGACTCCTGTGGGTAGATAGTGGATAAAATGTGTTGTTTTGAATTGAGTTAAACTGTGCTGAGACAGCCCAGGCCCACCCCTGGGTGCCAGGGCAGGGGGAGGAGGCTAGGGAAGTGCCTGGAGCTGAGGTGGTTCCCATTAGTCCTCATGATTAATTCACAGCCACACTGTGATGGAGTGGGCTTGTCCCCAGTCAGCGCCTCCGCTGGGGCCCACCTGTTAGCGACAAACAAACAAAGGGGATAAATAATGCATTGGGAGCTGAGCCAGGCAAGGCGGCGGTATTGAAATTAATAGGGATTAGCTGAGCAGCTTGAGGATGAAATATTTACCAGGTGGGACTGGGCTTAGGGAGGGCAGCCCCCCTCCCAGAGTCCCCAGGCTTAGTCAGGCCCTTCTCCAGGGTATCGCTGGCAGGCACTATGGAGCCCCAACACTGCTCCTTTTGCCCCTAGATGTCTTGATTCAGGACGGGCTGGCCAGGTCAATGAGAGCTCAGGTCCCAACCTGTCTCCTGGCACAGGAGATCTTGGGGAAATAGATACTCGGAACGAGTGGAGGTGGGGAAGGAGCTGACGCTGCCAGCACGTGGGAACCTGGGGGAGGACCGGGGCTGACGCTGCGGCTGGGGCCTGTCTGGGCTGTAGGCGGCAGGTATCAGGGCTAGAGTAGGCTCACTGTGATCTCGTTCCCCCATCCTTCCCTCTTACTTTTCCTCCAGTCCTTCCTTTCTTCCACTTATTACGTATTTACTGGAGGCTTCTGTGGAGATAACATGAGTGCTCTCAAGGGATTTGTGGTCCAGCAGGGGGTGACAGAGGCAGTCACGTGGAGGAACAGTGGGTGTTGTGGGAACACACAGAAGGGGTTCCTGACGTCAACCTGGGGGTGCAGGCAAGGACTTCAGGAAACTGCAGCAAACTTCTGTACCTCAGGACAGCTCAGCAGTGGGGGAAGTTTCCCTGGCAGAAGGAAGAGCATGTGGAAAAGCCAAGAGGGAGAAGAGGCTGAATTCCACAGTCCAACAGGCGTGTGGGAAAGATGAGGCCCAAGAGGGACCCTGGGTAGATCCCCGGAACTGAGTGTAGGGGTTTGGACTCTATCCTTAGAGCAGCGAGGCTTTGTTGAAAGTGGTGGTGGTGGTGGGTGTCTGTTGTTTTAATTATGAACTCTTAAACTTTTTACTTGGAACTGGCTTTCTGTTTGCAGAAGCTTTTCTTACCCAGCTTTCCCTAGTGTTAGCCTCTTGCCCAGCCCCAATACAACCATCAGCACCAGGCCGTTAGCGTTGGTACCTTACTGTTTACTAAACAAAAGGCCTTATTTCAGTTTCACCGACATTTCCACTGATGTCCTTTTTCTGTTCCAGGAGCATTGAAGGGGTTTAAGACAGGGAGTGAAATGACCAGATTTGTGGCTTAGAAGGACACCATGGAGGAGGAGATGGAGAGGGGGCAGTAATGTCACCTAGTTGAGAGAGAGTGACGCCTGGACCAAGAGGATGGTAGTAGGTATACAGGTTTAGAAACTATTAGAAGATATGTGATAAATAAAGCTTAGGGGTAGGTAAGTTTGCTGAAGGAGAGTGCAGAGAGTAAAAAGGGAAGGCCAATGACCGCTCTGAGCGGTGCCTGTCTTGTAGGGGCGGTCACAGTAAGGAGAAAAGGCGGAGTGGACAGGGGAGCTGGAGGAGGGGAGGGGAGAAAGAGTGGTGGCACTGAAACCCTGAGAAGAGTCTCAAGGCCTGAGTCAGTCCACTGAAGCTATATCAGAGAGAAAGGGTTTTACTCACAATGTAAGACCCCTGAAAAGCAGTCAGGTTAGACTCCAGAAGCCAGGTAGAGTTGGGAAGAGGGTGGGCTTCATAAGTGACCTCTGGACAGTTCCTCTGCTATATCAGGATGAAAGGCAAGGACTGGCCCAGGTGCAGGGGGCTGGCTTCTGTGTTTCCGGTGAAGTAGGAGACAAGATTGTGTGGGTGAGGCAGTCAGGGATGATGTTGGGGGTAAGGGTTAGAGAGTTGTGGAAAGTAGAGAAAATGTGAAATTGTCAGTAAGGAAAAAGAGAGCGTGCACACTGATCAGGCACATAGAAAATGGGGTGGTGTTTATACACCCAGGTGTGGTTGATGGCTCTGATTTTATGAGTCACATGAATCTGTAAGGGTACAATTTTCTCTAGTCACACTCAGCCCAGATGCAGGCTTAAAGAAGGCAGAGTTTGGTTTTTCCATGCAAGGGTGATGGGAGGAAAAGAGAACAAGAGAGTTGAAACTACTGGCAAGAAAGGACTGAGATGATGGACTGTGGAATCCAGGCTCCAAAGTGAGGTGTATCAGTTATGTTGCCTGGACAAAAACTACTTGGTATGTACCCAATAGCCATTGACTTTCTTCCTCATTAAATAGAGCCCCTGGATAATTAGGGGCAACATGGTGTACCCAGTTAAATACTACTTTCTTTTTTTAAGTTTCTCATACAACTAGATGTTTATATCTCTGAGTTCTGGCTAGTGAGATAAAAAGAAAGTCCCCCAGTGTGTGTGGGACTGAACACACTGAACAGGCTTGTCCCTTTCAGGGGCAATACTGAAAGGGAAATGGCTCAGCTGAAAAGTACATTAGTCTTGCTTTTTTTCCTTCTTCCTCTTTCCTAAAATGTGGATGTGATGGTTGGAGCTTCAGCAGCTATTTTGGACCATGAGATAATCTAGAAATTGGAAGTGACATTGCTAAGAAGGGCACAGGTGAAAGAAGAAACTGTGAGTGAGTCTGTTGACTTTGTGTTGCTGTGGGACTTTGAAAAAGTCTACTTAAATTGCATGTCACATACATAAAAATCCTTTCTCAGTAAACTTGTATTTTTTTCCCTCTGTTTTCTCCTGGGTTCCCATCTAAGCTTGACTTTTTTTAGCCTTTATGGTAACATGGCCTGTATCCTGAGATATAGCAGGAGACAGTTTGAGCAAATATTTTAAGAGAACATAACAGGGGTTACCAGTTCCCTAGCCTCAAATAGTGCCCTTGCTGCCCTTTGCCTCCCCCGATTTGTTTTCTCTCTCTTTCCTGCCTTTACATTCTGTATCAGTTACTATGTTTTTGGCTATAAGAAAAAGAAAACCCAACTTAAATCTTAAAAAATAAGAGGGTTTATTACATCATAAGAGAGGTAAGGTTATCCTAGGGTTGGTTCATTTAGCATCTCAGCAGTGTCATCAAGGACCCAGGTATTTTTGGTTTTTGTTTTTCATTTTTCTGTTCTTTTATCTTCAGCATGTTCTTCACAGACTAACTGCCCTCAAGGCTGGAAGATGGCTTCTTTGGTTCCAGATAGATGTACAGACATGAAAATGTCCAGCCAGAATATAAAGGACTATTTCCCCCTCATGCTTCTCTTCTTAAGAGTCAAGAAATTTTCCTTGAAGGTCTTTCAGCAAACTTACCATCATACCCCAGTAGCCAGAATGCTTGGCCGCTCCTAAACCCATGACTGGAGACGGGGTAGGATCCCCACAAATGGCGCAGACTCTGGGGGTTCCCCCTGGGTCAGGGAGGGAGGAGTGGGCTCCACCAGCTCTGCAGAGAGGGAGTGGCTGTTGGATAAGCAGTCAACAGTGGACAGAGGAGAAAGGTGAAGACAGGAAGGGGATGTACCTGAAGAGATTAGGGATCTGAATGGTTTTGAGGTTCCAGTGAGGGGGAAGAAAAAGCATATTATTATCAGTAATTGGGGATATATGAATTTAGTATTTCAGAGGAAGAACAGTAAAGGATGTTAACAAGGTGGAGGGTGTGACTGTGGAAATGGGTGAAAATAAGACATAATGGAGATGGTTGTTAGTGCCAACGACAAACACTAAGAGGCTGGCAGCAAGGTTCTCAAACGACAGGATGCAGAGGCCATGACAGGCGGGGCTCCCGGGAGGGAGGTGGCCGTGGTCTGTGTCAATAGCGCATGCGCACAGGACAGACTTCAGATAGGCTGCTGGCCTGTGGGGTCTGGGGCCAGGTCATAGGTGCCTGGGGCATGCAGACAAGCAGCCTAACCTCTCTGTATCCTGGGTGTTCATTTTGGAAAGAATCTGCCCTCACTGGTCAGGCCATTCTGGAAGGAGGTGAAGCCCCATCACCTTCCCACTGGAGCCACGCCATGAACCCCAGAAGACAGTTCCACAGGAGACCCCTAGGGACAGGCTCAGGTGAGAGCTTGGTTGGGGCAGAAGAGGCTGCCAGGCATCGCAGGTGTGCCCAGCAGTTCTTAGTGGCCACTTCTTCCCTGCTCCCCTCCCACCCCAGGCCTTCTTCACTTGGCCTTAGGTTATCAAGCACTTGTAGCCATGGTGTCCAGAGCCAAGAGGAAGGTGAGGATTCTTGGCCCCTCTACCCTGGTGGGGTCTTGTCTGGGGACGAGTGGGGGGAGGCGGGCACCCATTGTAATGGCCAGAGCAGCCGCCCTGTTACTACGGCGTATTTCACTTTTAATTCTGACATATAATGTAATGATCTTTTTTAAGGCCCGATGATATTATCTGCCTGACTAGATTATTGAGTCTTCATCATCTCCAGATAAATTTATGGCCAGGACGAGGCTCAGGATTTATCATCAGTCAATAGAGCTCGATACTCTAACAAGGCGTGTAATAAGATATACATATTTAATGATCCAAGGGGAGGAGCGCTAATGGGAGCCCAGAGTGACTGGTCCACGGGGCTGGGGCTCTGCCCTGGGGCTGCCATAGCTGGAGGGGCGTGGATGTGGTCTCTGCCCCATGGTCCCCAACTCAGGACTGCCTCAGTCTCCTCCTGTCAAGACCCTGAGGGAGAGGCAGACAGGGAAAGGATGAGGCAACAGGGATAGTGTCAGAGCTGGGCCTGAAGGGTGTACATACGCCCCAGTGGGAACTCCTTTCCCTGCTCCCAGGCCTCGGAGGGCTTTGGGGTGTCCTTAGACCTGTACGCCTGGGCCCCTGAGCGGGCGGGCCCACAGAGGGAGGGAGTGCCGGGGCTGGTGTGCCCAGCCCGCGCTGATGGTGACGGATGGTTTTTCATTACAGCCTCTCAGGTCCTGCCCGCGCCCTGTGTGGAAATTCTATTTATTCCCTAATTTGTAAAAATTCCCTCTTTATCTGATCCCAATCAGGGCGGGGTAATTGGCTCTCTGGGGCAGCGGCTGGGGTCCTTGATGAAGAGCTATGTGGATGTACCCGGCCCGGCCCCCGCCCGGCCCGCCACCAGGGCCCACAATTAATAATGATTTGCAAATGGCAGACAAGCAATAACACAGAAAGATGTGGCGTCCGCGCTGCCTCTTCATTTCCTCCCCTCGCAGATATAAATGGCCACAGAACAAAAACCCAGCACTATAAATTCTGGAATTAGTTATTCACCGGGATAAATGGGGCCTGGAGCCACCCGCCCCTCTCTCCCGCCACCCTTCTTGCCTACTTTGCCCGATCCGGGTCTGTCCCCAGGTGCGTTCCTGAGCCTGGCCCCTGACTCAGTCCTCCACTTCCTCCTAGACCCTTCTCTCCCACTGCAGCTCCCCTTCCTCTGTGGCCTGGAATTGGGAGAGGACACCTGGGTCTGCAGCTTCCTTGCTTCTGCCTCTCTTCATTGACCTCTGGCTGCCCGATGGGGGCGCCTGTCCCCACACTCCACTGGGGTTTGAATGGAGTTGATGTGTCCTGCCAGGCCTGGGAGTCTGGACCCAGGTTAGTCTTGGGTGCCTTTGGCGTTTGGGACCTGTCCCGTCATCTGCCTGGCCAAGTCTGAGTCAGGCTCCTGGTGGCCACATGTCAGTGGCCTACAAGTGATTCTGTGCTTACTGGTCAGGCTGTCTCGGGCTGTTGGCACAGGCGTTTCCAGGCACTGTGCCCTCTCGGCCAGGCGCATCCTCTCCCCGCCCCCCAAGTGGCTGCGAGCTGGCGGGTAATGGGCGTGTAATGGCCTCATTTCCATGCCCGGCCTCCAGGAGCGGCGGTAAGTGTTTGATTGCCTTAATTTCCAAACACATCATTATCCCAGCTTTACCAGCGCTTAATAAACACTTTATGAGGATTTTTTTAAAAACATCTTCGGTCCGCATACTTCTCTGAAGTGATAAACTCTAATTAAGTCTAATATTTAAAAATATGGTAATGGTGAGTTGTTTGAATAAGTGGACTGCATTTCTGTAATTTCATTATTACGTAAAACACGCTAATTATTTGGAGCGCGCTTATTACGGAGAGAGAAATCGCCTGCTAATCAAGATGAAATTGCCTTTTCCCCTTATTGTGGAACCACCGTCATCCTTCACCATCAGCCCTGTGGCACCTCCAGGCACCTCGGTGGGGTGGAGGGGGGTTGTGGGGGGCGGGGCTGGAAGAAGGGGTCACTTTGGAGTTGAGGCTAAGAGGGCCCTGTCTGGGGGGAGGGGAGGGAGCTGCAGGAGCCGTGTTGGTGGGGAGAAGGAAATCTGTGTCTGGGGTGGGGGTTTTCCAGTGGGCCAAGGTCACCCTGTCTGTGGGTCCAGGGGACTGTGTGGGCTGTGTCTGGGACAAGGAATGGGAGTTGGGGAATGGCAGAGTCTTTCTGTTGGAATAACAATATTATCATTGGATACTATTGGAATAACACTACCAATACTACTACTAATAATTAACCCAGTCACTGTTTTAAGCACTTCACAAATAAAAACTCATTTCATCTTTTTAACAACCCTTTGAGGGAAGTAGTTGCTATAATTATCATTATTATTCCCATTTTAGAGAAGAATCTGAAACAGAGAGGTTAAATAAAGTACAGTAAGCTGCACGTGTTCACACAGTTGTCCAGTGGTGGAGTCTGGATTCGAACCCAGAATCTAGGGGTACACAGGGGCCCCCTGCTGGCTTAGTCCTGCATTCCCTGCCTTGGCCTCCTCGTCTTCTGAGCTCCCATTTGCTGTTGTACCCTGAACTGCACCCAGCCGCCAATTTAGCAATAAAAACATAGTATGCCAGTTAAGTTAGGGTTTCAGATAAGCAGCGAATAACTTTTTAGAGTAAGTACGTCCCACGTGGGGCTGGGAACGAATTTGCTCTGGCAGTCACACTGACCCTTTGTGCTCAGGCATGCTGTGGCCAAGACGTCCTAGCAGAAGGAGGCAGAGACAGGATGAGGTCTAGAATGTTGACCTGTGCCAGGTTCTTGCCGTCGTCTTTGTCGTGGTTCCTGCTCCTGGCGCTGTTCCCTCCACCCATCTTGTGGGTCCCTGCGCTGTGTGCTCCGGCCCTTCCCCCCCGGCCCCTGGAGCTCACTCATACAGGGTGTCGCCACGCTGAGTGTTTTAGGCAGGGGACCCCAGGTTGTGTCTGAGTCTTCCTTTAGGCCTCACGGCCTCGTGAGGTCAGCAGCTTGGTACCCTTCTGCTCCGGGTATCCTCTCAATATGATTTGCCTCTTTGATCATTTCATGTTCATTCTCTTTCCTGGCTCTGACAGATCCACATATGGAAATTGTATATATGATAGAGGGATCATTTCAAAAGTGTGGGGCAGGTGTGGACAGTTCAGTCAGTGGTGATAAGACAGCTGGCTAGCCACTAGGGGAAAAAGCAAGTTAGATCTTCTACTCACCGCATACAAAAATAAATTCCAGGCAGACTAAAAAGTCAAAGTTTTTATAAACAAAGTATTAGATGAAAATATATGATAGTTTTCTAGTAACACTGGGATAGGGAAGGCCTGTTTAAGCAAGCTACAATGCCCAAAAGCCATAAAAGAAATGTGGTCCCCAAAAAGTTTAGTTGCCCCATAGAAGTCTCAAGGCTTAATACATCTGAAGCTGAGTTCACCACTGACCTAAACCTGTACTTTCTCCTGTTTGCCTTATTACAGTGAGTAGTACTTAGATCTTAGACTTGTGCCTCCTCCAGCCCTCCCAGTCCCCTCGTTAAGTCTTGCTCATTCTGTTTCCTAAAAATCTCTTGCCTCCATCTGCTTCTCCACATGACCATTATCTCTCCACCTTCATCTCCATCACTGGCCTTGTTCTGGCTCACTGTTTCTGACTTGGACCAGAAATACATAGTACAGTCTGCTAGCTGGTGTCTCTGCCTTCTGGTCAGTCCTCCAGGACCCCTCCAGGCCTCAAAAGATAATTCTGAAACTCAAATCAGAGCCTGTCATGCTCCTCAAACATGTATCTTCACCATCATTCCTAGAAAAAAGAAATTAAAGCTCCTTAGTTTGGCATGCGGGGCTCTGCAGGGGTTCCTCTAGCCGGCCAGTGATGACCTGGCTGCTTCCTCATCACCCCCACCCACCATCTGCTCATCTTAAATTTGGGGGGACACTCCACATTTCCCCTGTGAAAGTGTGCCTGTGCTGTTCACTGTGCCGAGAATACCTCCCCACCTTGCTGGCTAGCCTCCTCTGCATTTTTAATTTCCTCCCAGGAAGCATCTCCTGATCCTTGGACTGAATAAAGTGCCCTTTATGGTGCCTGCTTTTCTCATAGCATTGTAGGTGCAGTCTCTGAAGTTCCTCGAGGGCAGGGAGCTCCAGGGTCTGAGGCTGTGGCCCAGCACGGGTCTGTGCGCCTGGCACACAGGAGGTGTCGGTGTATTTGCTGAATGAATGAGTGTGTGAATAGATGGCCCTCCAAGAGCTTCCTGGGGCCCCTTCCCTCCTGAGGGTGGCCCTGGCCCAGGCTTTGCATCCTGTTCTCTTTCAGTTCCCAGATGGAGCGTGTCAGCCGCAGGGGGCTGCTCTGTGTTAATTTTCACAGGCTGTCCTGAGCGATCTGAGCCACCCTCCACTAGCAGCTCCCTTGCCAAGCAGGTATTTGACTACCCTTGGGCCCAGCCAGCAAGCTCATCCTGTTAAGTGCTGACCCTACTCACCTTTGAGGGATATATGCAACTAGCCCCCCCCCCCCCCCATTACAGCCTTGGCAATATAAAAACATTAAGAATTAATTCCAACATTAAAAATGTTAATGCCCCCCAAAAGATGAGGGCAGTCTTGTCACAAGTTGATCCTGCAGGAACATAAAAACACATTAGTCTTTTAGAATTTGGAAGTGAGGAAGATCTACTCTTAGAAGCCTCCGGTGTGGGCACAAGTTTCCCTGCTCTTGACCCCCCAGAACAGCCTCAGGCTGTTCCCAGTTGCTCAGTGATGGGCCACAAGGTGGGACTGCTGACCCAGGGCTTCGAGCCGACGACTTTCTGGGAGGCCATGTTGTTATCAGGCTCACCCAGAGCTCTATCTGAATTTACTATTAAAAGCCCAGATTTGTGTCTGTGCTGATCAGTGGAGTGCTGACTCTTCGGTCACCTTCCAGAGCTGGAAGCCCAAAACTGCAATAGTACTGACCTGCTGGATGAGCCCACTCTGGGTCTCTCTTCATTATGATAGACCAGTTGCAACAAGTTAGACTCTGGAATCCCTGGTGGAGGAAGTCAGTAGTTAAGAGTTTGTGGCCTGAGTGATAAGTGGTTTCACCAAGGCCCCTAAGTCACCTATGCCACAGATTGTACAGTACACACCTTCTCACCACTGGACCATCCTGAAAACTAGCATCCTTGCCTTCCCATCAAGAGAGGAGATATTCCAAACATAAAGCATGTGCAGACATGTGGTGGTTTCACTCGCTGATTCCTCCCATAACACTCAGGTAGCACCTCTTATCACTCCAGCGAACCTAAAGTTTGGGGAAACTTGGCAGTTGCCACAGGGCAACAGCCAACGAGCGAAGTTAAGACTAGAAACAGGTCTGACTCCAAAACCTACTTTGTCATTGTCAGAAAACAGTAAGTGGCCCCTTGGGGCTGGAATCCGGGGGTTAAGGGTAGAGCGCGGCAGGGGTGAGACCAGAGAGAGCAGGGATCCGGTTTTGCAGGGCTTTAACCTTGAAGTCTAATGAGTGTGTGGACTTCAGGGCAGGGAAGCCACTGAAGAGATTTAAGGAGAAAAGGACTGTGATCAGATTTGTGTAAGAAAGATCACTCTGGCTGTGAGAGAATGGATTAAAGGGGAGAAAGAGAAGCCGCTGCTGTCGGAAGGGCAGGAGATGCTGGGTTCTGGACTGGGAGGTGGTGCCAGAGTGAAGGGAAGAAGATGAGACAGAGGACGACGACAAAGCCTGCAGTTCATGGGTCTCTTTGTATTGGACTGGGGGAGAAGGCAGGATGCCAGGCTTGAATTGGATTTCTTCTGGGACATTTCGGGGTGCCATTCACTGTGATGGAGAACACAGGAGAGTGAAGGAGCTGGGGGGAGGAAACTAGCTCACGGCTGGCCATTTAGTTTGTCTGTGGATCTAGATGTTCCTGAGGTGTCTGGATTTGTGGTCTGGAGCTCAGGAGGCAGTTTTCAGGAGTAGCTGGAGCTCGGGATGTGGATGAACCCCTCCGGGGTGTAGAGTGAGGAGAGGTCAGGGCTGAGACTGGGGCGCGTGGACCTTCGCCCAGCCCCAGACCAGGCACAGGTCAGTGCTTGCCCACTGGATGGCCGGTGGCCTGGGGGGAGGGGCTGGGCACATTCACTTAGGCCAGGGGAGGCAGATTGAGCGATTTGTCCAGCAACGAGGGAGGAGCCAGATGAAGTCAATAGAAAACTAATTTTCTTTTCTGCTGGAAGAAATGAGGTGTGTGGCCGCTGGGTAATTGCAGATAACGAGGGGACTTATTCTTAATATGCACAGTGGCCATGGTCCCCAGAGTGTCAGAGACAGGAAGGACTGGAGGTGCCCTGACAAGGCCAGATTTACCTGGGAAGAAAATCACCCTGTCAACCACAGCTCCTGGACCCTATTGTAAGGCCTTTCTGTCCCACTCCCACACCCGCCCCGCCTGCACAGCCGTTCCTGTTCCATTCCCCTTCCCCCGACTGCCTGGCTCCTCCTGTCACAGCCCCCTCCCCCCACCCCCTACCTCCCCAGACTCGGCGTATACACTAAGGGAGACAAATGACGGGGCGGCAGCTGAGCGGGGTGCGTGTCCGGCCCATAAACCACAGGGATGGGTCACGTCTGGAGTTGCCATGGCCGCCACTACCCACCCATCTGTCTTCGCACTGTTCTGCCTCAGACCAGCCTTCATGGCTTCCCAAATGCCTGGGGTCACCTGTCTGTGCCCACATCCACCCCAGCTGGCTACATTCATTTTGAGCTCTGAGAAATAGGACCTTGTGTGACGTGTCTGCCCTGTGCAGGGTCTGCAGAGCTGGGGTCCAGCTGATGGCATAAGGCTTGGCCTGACCAGACTTGCCCCACTCCCACAGTCATCCTCACTCTGGTCGGTCCCCTTTCCCAGTCTAAGATCCTGGCAAGGAGAGGCTGGGAGCTCACTGGAAGGGGTTGGTCCTTGACAGATACAGGGCCTCCTGACCCCACCTTGACCTTACCACCCCCCCACACCTGATGGTGACATCGACGTCCAATACTTCTGCAGTCCTAGCATCCATCTTGTAAGGGCTGTGGCAGCTGAGGTCCCAGTTGTGTGAGCACCTATGGGGGATGTGGGAGGGGGTGGTGAAGGAAGTCCTGGTCCCTGACCATGACACTGAGGCTCCAGGAGCACCTGCGCCTGTGGCTGCCCGCATCTGGGGTTTGGGATGGTTTTCACCGTGGAGTTTCTCATGGGAATCAATACCGAGGACACTGCCGCCAGGGTCTGACAGGCGCACATGTCTTTAATCTGAGGTACTGCCAGAGTCAGGGTCTGAAGCCTGCCTGGGGAGGAGAGCTTGGGCTGAGCTCCACGGGCTGCCGGCCAGGGCCTGAGAGGACCACAGACCTGGCCCTTCTCTGCCGGCCAGGGCTACACAGAACCCGGCACCCAGGCAGCTGCTGCTGGAGCATGTGAGCCTGGGGCCCCGACTGGAAGTGCCAAGGCTCGTGCCTTGTCACCAGTGATTATGTCCTGGGCTGCGTCTCCCACACACACGCAAGTGCCGGCAAAGTCACCCTGGCCGTGGGCGTGATGAATGGCCGCACAGTAATGAAATGGAGACATCAAGGCGGGTGGCGGGAAGACGGAGTGTGGCGGACGGGCCGTCCCCACGCGGCGGCAACAAGAAGGATCACCCAGCGGCCGGGGGCCGTCAAGGGAGAAATTACACATTTACTCTGCCTTTTTCTTACTGCGACGGCGCCCATACATCACCGCTGGGGCCGGGCGGGACACGCCGGCCAATTTCCAGCATGAATTATGGGACTGAGAGGCCCTGAGACCAGGCTTCCTGCCGACCCAACCTGAAGCTGGAGATGCTGCCACCTGGGGATAGGACCCCCTGGTTTAGAGCCTTTGGCTTCTGAATCAGATACTGCTTCCCACGATACTGTTTAGGAGCACCTGTGGGCCCACAGGGGAAGGATCTGGGGCCCACCTAACTGTCTCCTCTCCCTCCTTTTAGATGACTGCAAGAACATTGCCAACATCATGAAGACACTCGCCTATCGAGGCTTCATCTTCAAGCAGACGTCAAAGCCGTTCTGACTGGCCGAGGATGGGATGGGGCAGGACAGGGTAGCTGCTTGGCCCAGCCCAGAACCTTCCTCTCCCTCACCAGAGGGGCAAAGGGGGAGTGGCACAGCTCTGAGTCCAGAGTGTCCCCCAGCCCGCCCCGTGGGCTTCTGCCCTGGGTAAGGCCTGGCTCCTCGGCCCCTCTGGAACAGACACTTTGTGCCCCTGCCCCCACCTCTCCACCTCAGCCCAGTATCAGCCCCTCCCACTGTGGGCCTGGGCTGGGGGACCTCCTCCTCACCGCCTCCTCCCAGTACACAGGCTTCTGCCGGGGCCACCGAGCCCCCCTGTGCCCCCTCCCATCTGTAGTGCATGGTGTGTGGTGCCCCCAGGGCTCCAGGACAGATCAGGCCCCACCTTGTGTCTGCCCCCGTCCCCGCTGTGAACGTGCCACTGAATAAAGTCGGGGAAATGAGGCCCTGGGTGTGTGTGTGTGTGTGGACGTGGACCAGGTGGTGCCAGGCCTGACGGCATCTGGATGTGTGGGGGGGACAGCACATGCACCAGGCCGCCCTGTGCTCAAGGCCACCAGTATGTAAAGCTGGCATCAGTGGAGTACCTGAGACCCTCTCTGCATGCACACAGAGCAGCGGGGATGGACTGAGCACGAGGCTGTGTCAGAAGCAGCTGGGATGTACAGTCGTTGCTGTGTGCGAACCAACCTGAGTGTACACTTGATCTTAGCCAAAAGGCCAAGGAGCGATTCCAACCTGAGTGTAGAACGATGGGTGTTCCCAGATACAGGAGGTGGGGGAGCTGGTCAGTGGTTAAAGGGCTGCCAAGGGCCTCAGCGCAGGCAAGCCCCAGGGCCACCCCTCCTGGCCACCCTCCCAGCCAGGGGCGTCACAAGTGATGAGAAGGAAAAGGAGGCAGCCCAGTCCAGCTCAGCAGCTCTATTTACACAGCAGCGTCCCACACCCCGTGGGCCTCTCATGGCTTCTTGGCTTTCTTCACAGAAGAGGAGCTGGAGGCTGATTCCCGCCGCTTCCTCTGAGGAGACACAAGGTACTGAGTCAGTGGCTGGACTCGGGTTTGGTGCATATGCTTCATACTCTGAGTCAGGAAGGTGACGCCCACTGGCCACCCACTCATTCTCAGAACCCCTCAGAGTGATGACCCCTGTTTCGGGCACTACAGGGGGCGGGGCCCATGCATGCACGTGCATGTGCTCACTAGCAGGGCCAGCTGCAGCTCTCCTGGTCAGTCCAGCCTCTTACCGAATTGGGCGTGAGGGGTGCGCCCACCACATCGATGATGGCGTCCTTGCTGAGGTCGGAGCCGAGACCAGGTTCAGACGCCGCTGGCTCCGCCGGGGCCGGGGCCGGGCCCGAGGCCGGGGTGGTGGGGCCGCCCAGCACCCCGGCCCGCGCCAGCGCCTCGTGCCGGTGCCGCAGCATCTGCAGTTCGTACTCGCAGTTGGCACAGGCCTGCTTGAGCTCGTAGAGCAGCACAAGGTCGCTCCGCAGCTCATTGAACATGTGCACCAGCTCCTCCGTGGGCGTCGGGCTCAGCTCTACGGGCGGGTAGGAGGCGCAGTGGTGGGAGGCCAGCAGCAAGAACTATCCCCTACTGCCCGGCCTTCATCCACAACCACGCCTGGGGGGGGGCGGGAGTTGGTGGAAGGTCCCTCCTGAGGGGCCCAGCCTCCACACTCACCCACACCCAGCTCCAGCAGCATCTGTTCCAGGGCCTTGATCTTCTTCTGTCCCACAGAGCTGGGCAGCTTCATCTGCAATGACCCAGGCAGCTCAGCTCAAGCGGGATCCTCTCCCGACAAGCAGTTTAGAATGAAAGAGATAAAAGGAATTGGGGGGGTGGGGAGGGCCGGAAGAGAAGGTAACCCCTAGAGGCAGCTCTGGGTCACAGAAGGAAACAAGCAGTGAGCAGAACAGGCTGAAAGCTGTGAGCTCAGCCTGGCGTCCCCTTGAGATCCTGGTGTGTCCGCCTCCACCTGCTCTAGGCCCCCGGCCTACAGTATTGAGGCTGTAGAGCCGAGGGCCCAGACACAGTGAAGAAGGTGACTCACGTACCCGCTGGCTCCGCAATGTGACGCCTGCAGACTTGAAGTCTGGGAACTTGATGCCTGCCGTCTCAGGAACAGCCTGAGGAAGAGTAGTTGTGGAGACCAGGGTGTCACGGGGAGAGGACCCAATGTCAGTCCCAGACCCCCACCCTAAGCTGGGCTGGCTTAAGTCTCCACACCGGCTTCTCAGCCTCCTTTTTCTGGGGGAGCTTCTTCTTGGGGGCCTTGCGTTCCGTGCGCCGCTGCTCGGCAGTGGTGTCTGCCGCTGTGATCAGCTTCTGCAGGTCCTGGCTGCGCTTCTCCCGCTCCTTCTTCCGGGCCTCAATCTTGCGCAGCTCCTGCAGCAGGTACTCCTCCTCCGCCACCTGGGCAAGAGAGATGCTGAGAGGAGTGTGAAACTCAAGGGGCAACGAGGGGAGACAGGGAGACAGAGGGGTGCTGGGCTGTCTGTGAAGGACTCTGAGCAGCAGGGGGTCGTGAGGGAGGGGAGGGCTATGGAGAGCAGGGAGGGTGGCTGGTGAGGGGTGGGACTGGATGGGGTCGGGGCGGGGGCGGTAGGGGAGCTGAGGGCGTGGAGGATGGAGGCAGTGGTCAGGGGGTCTCAGGGCCTGGAGAAGATTCTGTGGGACTCGGGGCTGACCTGCTCTGGGGTCCGGTTATAGAGACGCTCCAGCTGTTCCTTCCGCCGTCGCTCGTGCCCAGCGTCAAATACTGGTATCTTGAGGTCTGTGCCTGGCACGGCCCGCACGTTGGCAAGCTTGGCACAGATGTGGTAGTACCGCTCCTTCAAGTCCTCCACAGAACGCTTCTGAGGACAGACATGGAAAGAGAGAGACAAATGTGTGTGAAAAGGAAGGCATGAAGATAGTGGCCTGTCGGGCCTGAGTGTTGGGCACACATGCAAATACACGGCACCAGCTCACCTTGAACTGCTGGTGGTCATACCGGTCATGGATAACAACAAAACGTAGGTCAAAGCGGCGGCTGAGGTCAAAGAGGTGGTCGGTTTCTGCCTTTGTCCAAGCGTCGTCATGAAGGTAGAGCTGGTACTCCTGCTCTGAGTACACAGGCACCTGCACTGTCTACAGGCGTGGGGGGTGGGGAGGGGGACAGGGGACATGCCCGCGTCACGGCACGTCCTACAAGCTGTAGCCCCATGACCACAGTCCCTCCTGTTTATTGCCAGTCCCTGCGCTGGACAAAAGCAAGTCCTCTGCCTGGGACCCTGCACAGGACCCCTGGAGATGATGTTTCCAGAGCAAGGAGAGAAACTGACAGCTTGACCAAAGGCCCTGGCAGGCTCCAGGACTGTCGCCACCTCTGGATCCACTCCAGGACCAACTGCACAAAACACATGCTCCTGACCCCATGGTTAAGGTCAGGGGTCCACGGGTAAGTGTGTCTGTAGAGTCCAATGGTAGGAGCAGGGCAGATGGCTAAGTTTCAGAGAAAGGCCCAGGAGCCCCTAGCAGGGAACACTTGTCTGAAGCACTCCTGCCACCCAGTGGTGACAAGGGGACTTGCAGCTCCCCAAGCTGGCCAACGTTAAATCCCTATAGAAAAGGCACCTGAATCCTACTCCCAACATAAACCCCCATCCCAACCCCCATGCCCTGTCCCCCAGACCTCCCTCAGGGGAAACAGCACCACCATGGGCTGGGTCTGTCAGTCAGAGACCCCAGGAAGGAGACAGTGCTAGGCTGGACCAGGGAAGTTTCTTAATCAAAGACCACAATGGCTCTCAAAACCCTTATGTCCAGCAGCCTCTTGGACATTTCCTACTGAAGGTCCTACATACATCTCAAACTCAATATGTTCAGGTGATGCATGTTAACTAGATTTACTGGGGTGACCATTTCACAATATATACAAATAGGGGATCATTATGTTCTAAACTGAAGCTTTTATATATATATATATAGCAGTTATACCTCAATAAAAAATTTTAGTATGTTCAGTACTGAGCTCACTGTGCTCCCTTAAACTTCTATCTCCTCCAGTCCAGATCGCAATGTTGGCATCACCCAAGCCAGAACCCTAGAAGGCATCTTTAATTCCTACCTTTACCCTTGAACCCTTCCTCTTTCCCAAATCTGTGGCTTTTACCTCCCAATTCTCCACTGTCATGCCCGTGTCCAGACCATCACTACCTCCTTGCCTGGATAGAGATACAGCCTCCCCACTGGTCTCTCTGCCTCCATTTAATCCTCTTCCGGGCAATTCTCCATCTGCAGCCAAGATGAGACCTCTCTGACACTGCTAAAGGGCAGCCTTTGGACCAGTGCTGCTGCAAACCTGGTCTACAGTAAGTACAGAAATGAGAGTAAGCGTTTAGAAAGCTTTACAACAATTTTACAGCATCATATGCTGCTAAATAACTTAGAAGATACGGACTGATATTTTGTCTTGTCTTATAATTTTACTATCTTTAGTAGTCTCTGATGAATTGGGGAAATTTTTAAAAATGTCCTTTATCACAGATAATTTGAAAAGCACTTTTCTAGCATATGTAACTGATGTTACCCAACCATCCTTTATGAAACCCCTCAAAGGCTCCCTGATACTTTTAAAGTGCCTTCTAGATAATTTTCAAACTTGCCAAGAGCAAGGGTTGTCTGGACCACTTCCTACCTTCTGGGTTCAGCACAGGACCTGCACACTGTAGGTATCAATGAATACTTATTGTACCAACCAGTGACCACACGGTGAGTGACCTGGCCTCCCTCTGCAGCCACTGTCCTTCACGGACCCTAAGTTCCAGCCTAGCGACTAGCAGTTACTGGAATATACCAGGCTCTCCCCCTCAGCCCTTGTTATTCTTGCCTGAAATGCCTTCTCACTTCCACATTCCTTCTACCTAGATAACTTCTCATCTTTCTGATCTCTCTGCAGTTGGTTAGGTATCCCTCCTATGCATTTTAATTTCATTTAATTAAAAAAATATACTCAGGAATAGTGTAGCTGGTTCTGTTCTCAAGAAGCTCATGATCAGGGAACTCGCTGGTGGTCCAAAGGTTAGGAGTTGGCACTTTCACTGCTGGGGCCCAGGTTTGAATCCTGGTTGGGGAACTAAGATCCCACAAGCCACATAGCACAGCCATAAAAATAAAAAGAAGTTCACAGTCAAGCAAGAGAGATCAGCAGATATTTATTAATATCATGGGCCTGTTAGACCTATGCTAGGGACACAATGCTGAGTAAGATGGGCCTTACCTTCTCAGAGCTGACAGTCCAGCTGCAAAACTAATTTAGTACAGTGAGGCAAAATTGATGACAAAGGTATGCCTACGATGTAATGAGTGACACCTGATTCAGCCTGGGACAAGGTTGACAGGGAAGAGATAAATGAGGCCTGGTTCAGTCCTAACGTTAAGTATAATAGCAGTGAACTGGTGAGGGAATGCAGTAGAGAGAATCCTAAGCAGGGGGACCACGTAAACAGTGATGAGAGAGAAATGCCCTGAAGCATCAGGACACATTAAGGGAACAAGAAAAGGGCAAGACAGGGAAAGGCCTGAGAGAGCCTGGAGAGTCAGCAGAGGTGAGCTGCTGCAGGCCTATGCGCCCACTAAGGAGTCTGGAATTCATCCTGTGGGTGATGGGAGCCAGAAAGGTTAGTTTTAAAGAGAGGAGTGAGATGGTCATGATTCTCTTCTACAATGACCACCCTGGCAACAGTGAAGGCAGGGGGTGAACTATGAGCTTGGGAGACCAACTGGCAGGTTTAAGAAATAACCCAGGTAGGAAGTGAAGAGGCCTGAAATAAAGCAGCAGTGGCAGAAGGTAAAGAAAAGGGCAAAGATTTGAGAGGCTTTAAACATCACAGGTTGTGACAACTGGCTGTAAGGGGTGAGGGAAGATGCTGTCACAGGTAACTCCTATGTTGCTGGCTTGAGCAAGAAACCGGCTGGAGAGTCACAGACTGAAAGCGTGACCCCAGGAATGAGCAGCATTGGCAGGAAGATGGTTAGTTTACTTTACTTCAGCTTCATTCTCCACCCATAATCAGCACAATCTTTCTAAAATTCAAATCTGATCTTGACCATTCTACTTAAAACCTACTAGTGGCTCCCCAAAGACATCAGCACAAAGCCCATTCCTAAGTCTGGCTGCCAAGCCCTGCCTGACCCAGCCCTGCCAGCCTCTCAGGCCTCTTCTCCCACCATGTTCTGTCCTGGACTTCAGGCTTCATCAACAGGGAAATTCCCACAGCATCCCATACACATGACTGGTTTTTATTTATGTCTTTGCTCACAATGACGCCTCCGCCTGAACAAGTGACTGTACTTCTTTCCTACTATTACCTGGTGATATCCTTTAAGAGTCAATTCAATACTTCAGGGCCCAGAATCCCACGCCTGGGCAGCTATCTGGAGAAAACTCTAATTTCAAAGATACATGCACCCTCTGTTCACAGCAGCACTATTCACAATAGCCGAGACATGGAAGCAGCCTACATGCCCGCTGAGAGTGAAGAGGTAAGGAGAGCTGGTGTGTACACACAGTGGAGTACTGCTCTGCCGCATAGAAACATGGATAATGCCATCTGCAGCAACACAGATGCAACCAGAGAGGTCAGACAGAGAAAGACAAAGATCATATGATATCACTATACGTGGAATCCAAATATGATACACACGAGCTTATTTACAAAACAGAAATAGACTCACATACACAGGAAACACATTTACGGTTCCCAAATGGGGATGGGGGCAGAATAAATTAGGAATTTGGGATTAGCAGATACAAACTACCATATATAAAACAGATAAAAAAGGCCTTACTGCATAACACAGGGAACTATATTCAATTAACTTGTAACAACCTAAAACGGAAAAGAATAATTTTCTATATATATCTATATATATACACACACATATATAGTTTAGTTGCTAAGTCATAGCCAACTCTTGCAACCCCATGAACTCTAGCCCATCAGGCTCCTCTGTGCATGGAATTTCTCAGGCAAGAATACTGGAATGGGTTGCCATTTCCTTCTCCAGGGTATCTTCCCAGGCCAGGGATCGAACCTGCATCTCCTGCACTGGCAGGTGGATTCTTTACCACTGAGCCACAAGGGAACTCCTGGCATGGAGTAATATTTACAAAACACAAAATGAACATTCTTTTGTCTTCACCTTGAATTGTCTCGTTAACCTTTCCTCCCCCACCTCAAACCTCTTACCTCTTGGATATCCCTTTTCACTCTTACATCTCCAGCCTCTCCCTCCACTGGACCTGAGGGGCCTAAGATGGTGGTGAGGTGGAGAAAAAACAATTTGGGGGTGTGGGAGAGAATGATGGGTCACACCTGGACATGCTGAGTCTGAGAAGCCTGTGAGCCATTCAGGGGAACGTGTCCAGGTGCAAGTGGATGTACTGGCTGAGGGGAAAGAAGTCAGGGCTTGGGAGTCCAGCTATAAGCCCCTTGGGCTATCAGGCTCAAAGACGAGGCTGCTCCAAGCTGCAGGGACTGGGGTCCGTATTGTGCAGTGGCTGAAACAATGGCCGAGAGAATCTTAGCCTAGCCCAGCTCTGTTTCTCACTGGCTGGGTGAGTCTGGGTGGGGCCCTGCTCCATCTGAGCCTCAGTCATCTAAACCAGAGATAAATCAGCGTGGACGAGGCTGCTGGTACAGAGAATGAAGGAGATAGGCAGATGTCATTTATTACAGAAACCATAAGCAGGCCTCATGATGAGATGTATCACTGAGGTCTAGCTCAAATCCCAGCTTCTCAGAGAGGCCCTCCCTGACCACGCTAACTAAATTAGGCCTCCCCTACATCTACAAGTTCACTCTTTATCTCATTTCATATCCTGGTTTCATTTTATTGATTGCTCCTATCTGAAAGAATCCAACTTATTTGTTTCCACATTTGTTGTATGTCTTCCCTACTTTCTTTGTCCTGTTGTTGATTGAAATAATATGAGTGCTAAAGGAGGAGGATTAGTTAAGGATGAGTCCCAAATTTCTGGTTTGGGTAACTGGGTGGATGGTGGTGTCATTCACTGATGCGGGGAACAGGTTTAGGGGTGGGGAACAGAGGGAAGATAGGAAGTTCTGCTCACGGGAATCCACTTGATCTGAAGTGCCTGTGGGGCCTTTAGGGAGAGAGGTAAGCAAATGACTGGATATATGGGAACTGCTGCTCCGGACTGGAGATATTAAGCTGGGGTTAGTAACATACAGAGGGTAACTGAGATCATGTTGTAAATGAGACACACTAGGGAGAAAGTAGAGAGTGAGGAGAGTAGAGCACCTAGGACATAGCTCTGAAGAATAGCAACAACTGAAAGGCCAAGGCAGCACATCAAAAATCAGAGCAGGGCTAGGAGAGGACAGGGTCCCATGGGCAGAGAAGACCCTGAAGGCATGTGTCCCAAGGGCTGAGTGAGCAAACATGGTCAAGACCTGGTCTGAGAGTGCCTCTGGAGACAACCAGGAGACTGGAGAGCTCAGGCATGTGGCTCAGAGTAAGTGGGCACACCCTTGGCCTATGTCCCCACAGTGGTGGCTCACCTTATTGAACCTGGCGAAGGGGTAGTCCTTGCCCTCCTCTGCTGCCCTTCGCCAGTGGAAGAACATGGCTCCATCCTTGCGGGCTGGGTTGGTGAATGGCATCCACTTCCAGGGCCGCACCTTCTTGGAGCCCAACTTGGCCTTCACTGTGCGGTAGCCTTGACCAGTGTCACTGGGTAGCAGTGGGGGTGCATCCCTGGGAGCAGGGTTTAAGGAGGTGAGAGATTATAGAGTCAGAAGGTGTGAAGAGAGCCTTTAAACCCAGACTGCTGATCTACCCTAGAGCAAGGAAGTCACATCCTGGAGTGACACCCAAGCTCCTGCATCCTACCAGGCAGGCAAGAGCCCTGGGTGGGGAGGAAACTGGCCGGGAAAATCAGGAGTTAGGGACAGGCAGGTTGGTCAGGGGCCTAAGCCTGGGGCCCTGGGGTTCTAATACTTGCTTCTTGTCAGAGTAGAGCAGTGCATAGACCTCCCGGTGCATGCCCTCGGGCCTCTTGAAGGTCAGTGTCTCCGAGGACTTCTTGGACTTTTTCTGGGGAGGGAAACCACAGGAGAGGAACCACAGCCTAGACTCCCTTTCCTGAAAATTCTTTAGCCTAGCTCAATCCCTGAACTAACCAGCATCTACAGGTACAGCGACACACATTCACACTATGACACATCATGACACACTCTGAAGCTACAGAAACTGACTCGAGGGGCACCTGGGTCTGAGCGGGTCATTCCCCACCACACCTCTAACCTGTCAGAGGAGAAGATACTTTTCCAGTATCTCAGCACGGTCACCCTGATTTGATGCCCCTCCCCCCAATATCCCACACAAGCGTCACACTCTCCAGGTCCTCTCCTACACGTGTCACACCTTCTTGGTTCCCACCACTTTCCACGGGTGTCCCCCTCCTCCGTCCCACCTCACCAAGGTGACACATGCTCTCTATCCCGTTGTGTCACATCTTTTACCGCCCGTCTCACTCCAGTGTGGCACCCATCTTCTGTTGTCACTCCCCCTCACCACTTCACTCCCGCTACCCAACTCCCAGGCACCACTGCTACCTTGTCCGGATTGATAATGTCCTTCTTGCTGATGGTCCCAGAGGCTGCATCTCCCTCTGGACCCCCGAGTTCTAGAATGTCCCGGACATCCGCGCCTGTAGCCATCGCGCCCAAAGGATGGGGGAGCGCCCCGAGGTCAAGGGTCAGTGCCTGAAGAGGGACCAGGCTCAGATCAGGAGGCGGAGCCACTTCAGCCCCAAGTGGGGGAGGGGTGAGGAGGCGGGCCGCGGGCACGACAGTGGCCCAGGGTCAGGTCGGGACCCCGCCAGTGTCCCGTCACCTGAGTCTCCCCAACGGCCCCAGCTGTCTCCTAAGTCTCAGAGCCTCCACACCTAGGGTTCCCGGCTGTGGCCCAGCGGCTCCACTATCTCCTCAAAGCCGCGGACAGAAACTTCCGGTCGTGCGAGCTAGAAACGTGGCCGACAGGAACGCTTCCGGTCTGTGCTAAGCGGAAAGCAAGCCGGCTGGCAACCCAGTATGAAAACTACTGGCCGCTCAGAGCCTGTAATCCACCATGTCTCCCAGGAGCTTGCCGGTTTCTTGGACTGCCTGGGGTTCTGGCATTTTCCCTCTGCGTTGGCATTTCTCTCTGCGTTGCGCCATCGCACAATGAAAAAGGAGTGCACAGCTTTGTGACCTTGGAAGTCGCTTAATTTCTCTGCACTCGTTTCTTCAAAGTGAAAACTGTCATGGTACCTGCGTAGAGGAAGTGCCAATAATCCATATAAAACATTAACACGGTGCCTTTCTCCATTAAATGAATTAGTGGTGTTAATTGCCTCTGTTCATTAAGTGCTAAGTACATGCCAGACATTGTGCTGAGCGTTGAAGAGATCAACCAGACAAGGCAGAGCTTGCCAGGGGGGCTCCCAAGATGGTGTGAGGTGTGGACCCTCGCTTGTACCTCCTCTGATGGGGTTGTCTGTGGGAATTTACTGGAGCCTAGCTTTCTGAAACTTCACTTGTCTGGGAGCTAGCTGCATTAGTGTTGGTTCCAAAGAGGTCCAAGAGCACAGCCCCAAGCAGGTAGCAACTGGAAGAAGTATCCCACAAGGGAAGAAACTTGCTGATCTTCCTGGAGAGAGAGAGAGAGAATTTAAGAGCAGAAGGTCCTGAGGAAGGGCAGAAGGGACAGGGGGAGCAGCTCCTAACTTCAGCCTCTGCAAAACAGCCTGCAGACATGGAGGACTCTGGGCATTGGGCATGGGGATGGAGTGGAGCTTGTAAGGCAGGGGTCCCCAACCGCCAGGATCTAATGCCTGGTGATCTGAGTTGGAGTTGATGTAGTAATAATACAAATAAAGTGCATAATACATGTAATGTGCTTGAAGCATCCCCAAATCACCCCCCACCCCAATCAGTGCAAAAATTGTCTTCCATGAAACTCGTCCCTGGTGCAAAAATGGTTGGGGACCGCTGTTGTAAGGTATTAAGGAGACCAGACCCCAAGCCAGGGGTTTGTCAAAAATCTAGGAGGAGCAGACAGCCCACACAAGTCAGCTATCAATGTTGTATCCTGTTCTGGCTTAGGTAGGGGGAGGGGGAGGCTGCTGTTGCAGCCACAAACCTAGCTAGATCCCAAAAGTTTGGAGAACTGGCCCTAGAGGTACAAACCTTGCCCTGCTTCTGAGGCCTAATTCCTGGGTGAATGCTCTGATCTGTAATCAGTTTCCATGGGAAGCCAGGGTCTTGCAGCACCAAATGCCCACAGGGTTAAGGAACGGTCCTTGGAGCCAGAAATGGACAAAGCAGTGGGAAAGGGTCCTGCACCTCAGCCTCAAACACTTGATTCTGCTTGTAGTTAGTGTTGCTTGATTATTTGTTTAAGATATATCTCTCCTGATAGAATAATTTCTGTGAGGACAAGGATGTGGTACACCAATGTGTATATGTGTTAGGCGTTATTCTAGGCTTTGGAAATGCAGTGGGTGAATGAGATACAAATATTTCCCAATGGGGATCATATCTAGTATATGAACAATAAAATAGATAGTGTAAGTTTCATGGGGACAAGAGCTATGAAAAAAATTAAATAGGGTAATAGGATAGAGGACTAAACATAGTGCGGTCAGGAAAAGTTTCTCGGGGAGCTGAAATCTGAGCTGAGGTTTAAATGATGGAAATAGCCACAAAATACCTGGAGAAAGAGTGTATCAGACGTGAGGAATAACAAGTGCAAAGTCCCTAAAATGGAAGGAACACTGTATGTTGAAAGGACATAAAGAAAAGAGGCTGCTGTGGTGGCCGTTGGGTAAGGAGGGGAAAAATAGGAAGACTTAAGATCAGAGGTACGCACTAGGGGCCACAGTAAGGAGTTTGGGTTTTACCCTAAGAGTAATCATTTGTCTTTCTATCTTGGACATGGTCTGGTTTCTTCCCTTTTCTTGGAGTGCCGCCTTAGCTGCTGTCATTAGGAAATCCCTCAGAATGGCTCTCTCCTTCTTTCCCTTCTCTCTCTCCCCTCCACCCCTGCCCCTCCTTCCCTCTCCTCACCAAGACTATGCACTCCTTAAGTGTGGCACTGGGTTTTCTCATTCTCTGGGCTCTCCCAGCAAGTGGTCATATTCCCTATTTTCAGGGACTTCTTAGAAACTGTGGGGAAGGGAAGGTGGTGTGTGCGTGCTGTGATCAAGACCTGGAGACAATCCATCTGCCCTGGTCTTGCTTGGGTGAATTATGAAGGACGTTTTCCAACTAATAGGACAAATTTCCCATGTTTTGAAATGGGCAAAGAATATGATTAGGAAATTCACACAAGTGTAACAGTCAATAACCATACAGAAAAGCATTCCACCTTACTGGAATTCAGAGTTGAAAAACTGAGAGCTAATCATGAAAAATCATTTTATGCCTATCAAATAGCTAAAACTTGAACATAATTGTGATACCTATTTTTGACAAGGGTGTGGTTGAAATAGGCACCATATTTCTATATACTGTTGGTGGAAATGTACATTGACTTGATTTTATTCATTAGTTTATTCAACAAATAATTGTTTAGTATTTAACTGTAAAGTGAAAGTGAAAGTGTTAGTCACTCAGTAATGTCCAACTCTTTGTGACCCCATGGACTATATAGCCTGCCAGGCTCCTCTGTCCATGGAATTCTTCAGGCAAGAATACTGGACTAGGTATCCATTCCCTTTTCCAGGGGATCTTCCTGGCCCAGGGATTGAACCCGGGTCTCCCACATTGCAGGCAGATTCTTTACCTTCTGAGCCACCAGGGAAGTCATTTAGTTAGGCCATTACATGCCAGGCCCTGTGCCTTAAAGGTTCCAGCCGTCCGGAAGGAAAATGTGATTACTGCCTTCAGCTGTAACATTAAGAGTTGTGCACTTCATCACGTGAACATTGTACCTCAATATAAAGAACCAAGTAGATGGGAACTGGAACTGCTTATGATGCCTGGAGCTCAAGACGACTGCCTCTCCAAAGCATCCTGTGCCCCTGGGGCAAAAGTCAGTGGGGAGCGGGATTGACAAAGTCCAGGGCAAGGAGCTGGAGTACAGGGGTCTCGGCAAGGCCTGTGTGGTCCCCCTCTAGTTCTAGGAGCTGAAGGAAGATGAAAACCTCTCTAGGACGGCTGGAGGGCGCATGTGGCCCCAACACGGAGCAGTCCCAGGACAGTGTGTGTGTGTGTGGGGGAAGCAGAGAGGTGGGGAGAGGGGGGTCGGGCAGGCAAAGTGGAGGGTGGCTCCTTCCTCCCAGGGTGGAGGCTCCTGGGATGTTTTCGGGAGCCCTGCCCCTGTCCCCACCCTCAGAAGTCTCCAGAATTTGCAGTAGATGGAAGAAGCTTCCAACATTCTCCACAAAGGAAAAGATTTCTGTTTTCACACTCGCCTCCCATAGATTCCAGGATTTGTGGGAGGTCTCTCTCTGTACCATTTCAGCTTTTTTAAAATTCTGGCTTTTGCAGGCATCTCCCTTTTCCTTCCCCTGCCAGTTGCATGCTGTCAATTATCAGCTTTCCTAAGCGGACTCTTGTGGTCTATTTTATGTTATTGGGCTTTTTTAATTTTTGGCAGAACAGTGTCCTCAGTTGCCAGAACACTAAGAAATACATTTCTTTTAAGTCACTCCGTCTATAATTATTTCTGTTATAGCAGCTCAAGCTAAGAAATCTTTCTTTTTCTTTTTTCTTTTAAACACATGTATTTTTTTATTTGGTGAGCCAGTCCTTCCAAAATCTGGAGTCGCTTACAAACTTCCTTGTGAAATAATTCTTTTGCTTCCCTACACTAAATAAATAAACAAAAATTAAAGTAAGGAAAAAGAGACCACACCTTGTACCACTCCCCTCAAAGAATTAGAAAGCTTGGTGGCTCTCTTGGGTTTGGAGACCCTGTGTACTATATTTGAGCATGCTGCTCTGACTCATTTATCAGTAACCTGTAGGTTTAGAGAGGAGCCTGGCTCCAAAAGATAGGCCTAGGTTGCAGTGCAAGCTCTGTTACTAGTTGGGCCTGATTATCCAACAGATCCGATGTTTTGGATGTATATGTAACAGAAATCTTACTTAATACCTTCAGGCAATTCCAATTGGGGAATCACAGCATGGGCACCCAGGATTCTGAAGCAAGGCTCTGATCCCACCCACAAACCACTGGCCACTACTTGAGAAGTTTTTGGCTTACAACGACTGTTGTAGAAACTAAACTCTTGTCTGTGAGATGCCATGAAACCACCCAATGAGAGCTAAGAATTGTTTGATCCATTGGACCGTAATGTTGGGGATGCCAGTCAGCATTCCATGATAAAATGTAAGGGATAAAGACCTTTCTTATTTTCAATCACAAATACTTAGAGCTATAAATTTTACCCTGCATCCTGCTAATCATTTTATGTTTTCATTATCATTCTAAATTCTCTTGTGATTACGTCTTTGATCCATGGATTGTTTAGAACTATGTTGCTTAATTTCCAAAATTTGGGAGTTTTCTGGGTAGCTTATGATTATTGATATCTAATTTAATTCCATTGTGGTCAGAGAACATATTCTATATGATATCAAAGCTTTCACATTTATTGAGACTTGTTTTATGGCTCAGCATATGGCCCATTAGTGTGTACAATGTGTACAATGTTTGAAAAGAATATGTATCCTGCAGTTGTGGTATACAGTTTTATACATTTCCATTAGCGCAAGATATTTGATGATATTGTTCACATAATCTGTGTCTTTCTTGATATTTTAATGTCTGTTAGTCTATTGCTGAGGGTTTCTTTTCATCTCCAACTATGATTGTGGAACTGTGTATTTCATCTTTTAGTTCTGTCAATTTTTGTTCCACGTATTTTGAAGCTCTGTCATTAGGTTATAATCTCTGTTGTCACAAATTTATAATCATTATATCTTCCTGGTGAATTGATCACTTTGCCATTATGAAATATCTATCTTTTAAAATATTTATTTTATTTATTTATTTTGGCCAGGTCTTAGTTGTGGCATGTGTGATCTTTCAGTGCAGCACGTGAGATTTCTCTAGTTGCCCCCTGGCATGTGGGATCTTAATTCTCTGACCAGGGATCAAACCTGTATCTCCTGCATTGGAAGATGGATTCTTAACCATTCAGACCACCAGGGAAGTCCTGAAGTATCTATATTCCTAGTCATTGTCTTGAAATATACTTTAACTCATATAGTCTCTCTAGCCTTTACAAACTAACTCTTTGCATGGTATATACTTTTTCCTTCCATTTTATTTCCTCTTTTAGAGCTCATCTCTTATATACAGCAGGTATTTGGGTTTTGCTTTTCTTTATCCATTCAAACAACCTCTGCCTGTTAAGACATATGTGTTTATTGAGGGATGGGTGGCAAAGGAGAAGACCCTTAGGCCTGGTCTCATTTGTATCCTTTCCATCTGATGATGAATGCTTTTGGACACTACAGACTTGAGAATGGATCAAATGGTTTCCAGGTTATGGAAGGAAGGTCACCTGGCTATCCCAGGGACAAGCATGCAGTCTCTATCAGGGCCTAGTAGTATGATAAAGCTGTTTCTCAAAGGAGATCAGTTACTTATTAAACAGAGCATGACTTTCTTCACTTCTGCATTGCTGCTCCTGGGCTTGCTATAGCCTCTATCAGCAAGGTGATTGCAACATGATTGGGATCTGGTGAGTCGTGGAGACCAAATGGCCCCTCTACTTACATTGCAGGCTAGACCAATTGGACAGCTTCCTTTGCTCTGGATTCCTGTCAAAGCCAAAGGTCTTTCAGGTCAACTCAGTAGGTGAGTGGCTGGCAAGACACCCAGATATAAAGTGTGCTTCCTCAAAAATCCAAGAAAACCATCAAGTACCCAAATTCAACTACTCTAAGACACCATCAACTGAAAGATGCACCTTTATTTATATTTCATTATGAGAAATTTTATGAAACATTATCAATTAAACTATAGCATATCATTGATTGTAATATAAATTCCATTTCAGAGGTATTAGAATATTGGAAAAAATATTGTGAATGAACTAAATGCCACTGAATTGTTCATTTTAAAATAATTAATTTTATGTTATGTGAAGTTTGCCTCAACAACATTTTATTTTTTTAAATGTGAATCAGTAAAATATAGCATTCTGTTGCTTTCATATGGTAGGAGGGCATAAGGTGAAGCAACTGGTACTTAGGAAAGGACATTGTGACACCGCCTAGAACACTGGCTCTGCAGAAACATCACTCACGTGTATTTTCATGGAATTTACCTTGATTTACCAGAAGGGGTCAACAGAAGGCTTTCACAGAACTGTGTCACTATTTCCTCCTACTGACAAGGATTGTCAGAAGTCACCCATTAGCCTCAGCAGGGGAAGAGGAGCCACTTCCACTGGCCGGGGAGACTCAAGGCGGGTAGGATTTTAGATGCTCTGAGTTCTCTGACTGCTTTCTTTTCTGGTCAACACTCTGACATTCACATAACAGACTGGCAAGGCTGTGAATTTAATTGGTATTATACTACAGTAATCCCCAATATCACACTTTGGATTTGATTTTCAGTTACTATCAGCCTCATGACTGCAAGAGATAAATTATTTTTATGATAGACATAGAAAGTCAATGGTTTGGGACTTGTCTAGAATCAAAATTTTAGAGTATTGAGTTTCACATTCTTTTCTTCTTTTTTTTTTTTTTTGCTCTGTTCAGAAATTCCTCTTTACTGTGTTTACAAATCCCTTCTGCCCTCCATACTGTTCTGTGGCAGAGGCCACTTAGTTCACTAACACATTGCCTTCATCGTTCATTCAGTTGATAATTGATTGCAAGTGATAATCAGTTGGCAGCAGGCCAAGGGCTACCTTTGAGATTACCTATATTTTCACTGCTCTAAAATAAATACCAAATTCATGCCTGTTATGATACCAATTTCTTTACCAGTTAAGGCTCATAGTTCTGAGTCATGTTTTCCAGTTTAAAAAAAAAGTAGCCAAAATTGTTCCAAAAAGAATTAGAAAGCCAAATGGGGCAATAACCATAGAAAAACTGAAAATATTGTCATTGAATGACAAAGTTAAAAGGTAACAGGCTGAGAATTTTAAATAGATGAGTTCTAGTTGAACTTCAGGGGAAAGATTATTTCTCATTTATAAATAAATAAGTCAACTTTAGAGCATATAAGATGAAATTTCCTTAAGGAAAGTAGCATTATATCAGAGCCTAATAAAGAGAGAAACACGTTTGAAGGATACATAATTTTCACATTATAGAATCTATGTAAGAAAATAAGAAAGGGCTGAACATCCTACTCACTGGTCAGGGTGCACGACAGGGCAGAGATGGAGGGTAGGTTAGGCAAGGTAAACCAGGCACTAGGCAAAGGACTTGCATCAAAACCACTGAAATACGTTCATGTGAGTGATTTAACTCAAGAAGTCTGATCGCTGGATATTATATGGAGTTTGGCAAGATGCCTTCTCCCAAGAGCATGCTGAAAGATGCAGAGATGATGGAAAAAATCCTGAAGGACATGGAGATTACAGAATATGAGGTAAGAGTTGTAAATCAGATGTTGGAGTTTGCCTTTCAAATTGTGACCACAATTTTAGATGATGCAAAAATTTCTAAGAGAGTTACTGTTGATGCTCATGATGTGCGATTGGCAATCCAGTGCTGTGATAACCAAGCTTTTACCTCTCCTTCCCCAAGGGATTTTTTTATTAGACATTGAAGAAAGAAATCAAATTCTTTTGCAATCAGTCAAGCCATATTCAAGCCCTAGATTGCCTCTTGATAGATACTGCTTGACTGTTCCAACCTATAGACTTTAATCTTTACCAAATAAAGACATATACTCTGCAGGCAGAGTAACAGTTCTACAGGTAAATGTTGGCTCAGTTTTTGGCACACCAAGTGCTCCCACTCCAGTCACCCAATCCCACAAACCATGTCTGTTTCAACTAAGGTTAATTCTTTACCAGCTGAGCCACCAGAGAAGCCCTCAACTAAGGTAGGGACTCCAATGTCCCTCACAGAGCCAAGGTTTACAGTACAGATTCCTGCTTCACAGTCCCCAGCTGTAAAAGCATCAGTTCTTGCAACAGCAGCTGCTCACCATATTCAGGTTAATCCATCAGTAGGGTACAAAAACACTATTATTACCACTAACATAACGCCATCATAAAAGACTTCCAATGAGTCATCAAACAAGTTAAAAGAAAATGTGAAGGTGATATTGATAATGATGATGGTGATGACAATCATTTATAGTCTAGCCTTAATGCGTGTAACATGTATACTTGGTCTTGAAACCACTGTACTGAAATTAAACATGCACATGATGTTCTCAAGTTCTTTTAGAAAACTTCAATAGTAGTTAATGAGTACATATAGTTACCATAGTTTTCAATTAAGATGTTAGATTTTCTTTAATAGGACTAGTAGTCATTTCTCAGCAGCCTTTAAGTATAAAAAACAAGTTGTCATTAAAGAAAGAAAGGAAGATAGAAAGAAGGAGAAGAAAACAAAGAAAAAAGATGGAAAGCCACACAACACATTTTACTAACTGGCATATCCTGAAGCCAAACCCAGGTAAGGGCAAGAGAAAAAATACATGTACATGATCCCATGTATGAATAATGAAGCAAAAATCCTAAATTAAATCTTAACAAGTTAAATCCAGCAGTGTTTTGAAAGAGTAATGCATCAAGCCCAAAGAGGATTTACCCCAGCATTGCTAAGATGGCTCAGCATTAGATTATATATCAATTTAACTTATTATATTAATAAATAAAAATTTTTAAATGAGTGTCTTAAATTCAACATCCACTAATGATACAAAAGAAAAAATTTCCTAGCCTGTAGGAAAAGAACAGCTTTAATTTGATGCATTGTTTGTTTTTAATGAAACAATGATAAAAACTTACGCAAATGCCATACTTAATGGTGAAGTAATAGACACACATTCCAATTGAAGTCAGAAAAAAGACAAGAATGACCTTTATCACCACTACTATTCAAATGGTAACATTTACTTTCTCTAATTCAAAAAGAGAAGGAAAGCAATAAGAGGTATAAACATTAGAAAAGAAGAGGCAAATTGTGATTATTTGCAAATGACACTATGGCTTACATAGAAAAACCCAAGAAAATCAATTGACAAACTATTAGAATTAATAAGAACTTTCAGGAAGGTGACCACATACAAGATCAGCGTAAAAAAAATCAATAGCTTTCCTATATACCAGCCATAACCAATTAGAAAATGTAATATAAAATAAGATTCTATTCACAATAGCAGCAAAAACTATTAACCACCTAAGAATAAACCTAAAAATAAAAATTACTTTGGCCCCTTACAGATAGTTCAAAATTAGGAAACCTCAACCTAATTAATCACATGGATGAAAATCAAGTTGAAAACTGTACAATTATACAACAGCTAAGAAAAGTCAAGGACAGCTTCTGGTAAAAACACTAAGTAAAACAAGAGACAAAGGATATTTCCTAACTATGATGAAGAGTCTTTTATTTTCTTTTTCTGAGAAACTAACTTCAGTTCAGTTCAGTCACTCAGTCGTGTCCGACTCTTTGCGACCCCATGAACCGTAGCACGCAAGGCCTCCCTGTCCATCACCAACTCCCAGAGTTTACCCAAACTCATGTCCATTGAGTTGGTGATGCCATCCAACCATCTCATCCTCTGCCGTCCCCTTCTTCTCCTGCCCTCAATCTTTCCCATCATCAGGGTCTTTTCCAATGAGTCAGCTCTTCGCATGAGGTGGCCAAAATACTGGAGTTTCAGCTTCAACATCAGTCCTTCCAGTGAACACCCAGGACTGATCTCCTTTAGGATGGACTGGTTGGACCTCCTTGCAGTCCAAGGGACTCCCAAGAGTCTTCTCCAACACCACAGTTCAAAAGCATCGTGCTGCAGTTCATGGGGTCGCAAAGAGTAAGACACGATTGAGCGACTGAACTGAACTGAACTGAAGCGCAAATATCATATTAAATGGTTTAACATTAAGTATACTCCCATAAAGACAGAAACAAGGCAGGGACCATTGCTATCACTCAAAATTGTTGTGTGTAAAAATGAAAGAGAGGATTAAAAAGTGAGAGTAACAGCTTCATACAGCAGGTCTCATTTCGGTATCTGGGAGTACCACCGCCCCCTCCCCATAAACAAGACCAGATGCTTTGATTTCATATTACATAATAGAATGGAAATTGAAACCTCACTCAGAGGCACAGATTGATCAAAAGGGGTTTATTTGCTTCTTTCCCTATCAAAGTCTTGGCCAAGTACTATCAAGAGTTCATACTGTTCCTGTCCTCTGCATGTAGGAAAGATTTTTAAATTATTCAAACAGTCCTGAGACCCACCAAAATCTGAATGAGAGTCTTGTTGCGTAGAGTGTTCTTGGTTGTGAGTTTTTGCCTTCATCACTTTAAATATGATGTGCCACTTCCTTCTGGCCTGCTGAGTTTCTGCTGGAAAATCAGCTGATAACTTTATGGGGGAATCCCTTATATGTTATTTATTATTTTCCCCTTGTTTTTAATATTTTCTCTTTATCTTTAAATCTGGTCAGTCTGATTACTATGTGTTTCACCGTGTTCCTCCTCGGGTTAAACCTTAATGGGACTCTCTGCACTTCCTGGAATTGGGTGACTATTTCCTTTCCCATGTTAGGGAAGTTTTCAACTATTATCTCTTCAAATGTTGTCTCAAGCCATTTCTCTCTTCTCCTTCTGGGACCCCTATAATTTGAATGTTGGTGTGTTTAATATTGCTCTGGGATCTCTTAGACTGTCTTCATTTCTTTTCATTCTTTTTTCTTTATTCTGTTCTGTGGCAGTAATTTTCACCATTCTGTCTTCCAGATCACTTATCCATTCTGCCTCATTTATTCTGCACTTGATTATTTCTAGTGTATTTTTCATTTCAGTTACTGTATTCTTCAACTCTGGTTGTTCTTAATATTTTCTAATTTTTTGTTAAAAACTTCTTGTAACTTCTCTCCAGTGCATCTGTTCTTTTCCTGAGTTCTTTGATTATTTTTACAATCACTGTCCCTGAACTCTTTCTTGGGTACATTGCCTAGCTCCACATCACTTAGTTGTTCTTCTGTTTTATTTTGTTCCTTCATCTAGAACATAGTCCTCTGCCAACTCATTTTGTCTAAATTTCTATTTGTATTTTGTGTATACGGAAGGTTATTTATGTTTCTTGACCTTGGAGAAGTGCCCTCTGTGGGGGACGTCATATTTGTCGCCTTTCATCACCCAAGGGCCAGGGGTCAGCTAGTCCCAGGGTAGGTTCTGACCTGCATTTGTAGATTCAGTTCTGCAGGCTGCAGGATCATAGTTTTCTTGCTTCTGGTGGTGGGTGTGACTGGTTCAGAGACTTGTGCAGGCTTCCTGGTGGGAGGGGCTGGTGCCTGCCCACTGGTGAATGGAGCTGAGTCCTGGGCCTCTAGTAGGCAAGGTCACGTCAAAGGATGTGTGTGGAGGTGGCTGTGGGCTCAGGAAGTTTTTAGGCAGCCTGTCTGCTGATGGGTGGGGTTGTGTTCCCACCATGTTAGTTGTTTGGCCGAAGGCACTGGGGCCTGATTCGTGGGGCCAGGTCTTGGTGCTAATTCGTTCCAATTCCAAAGGAGGGCAATGCCAACGAATGTTCAAACTACCACACAATTGCACTCATTTCACATGCTAGCAAGGTAATGCTCAAATTCCTTCAAGCTGGGCTTCAACAGTACTGGCACTAAGAACATCCAGATATACAAGCTGTATGTAGAAAAGGCAGAGGACTCAGACATTAAATTGCCAACATCCACTGAATCATAGAAAAAGCAAGGGAATTCCAGAAAAAAAAAAAATCTACTTCTGCTTCATTGACTATGCTAAAGCTTTTGACTGTGTGAATCATAGCAAACTGTGGAAAATTCTTAAAGAGGTGGGAATACCAGACCACCTGATCTGCCCCCTGAGAAACCTTTATGCAGGTCAAGAAACAACAGCTAGAACCAGACATGAAACAATGAACTGATTCAACATTGAGAAAGAAGTATGTCAAGCCTGTATATTATCACCCTGCTTAATGAGCTTATATGCAGAATACCTCATGCAAAATGCCGGGCTGGATGAGTTACAAGCTGGAATCAAGATTGCCAGGAGAAATATCAATAACCTCAGATATGCAGATAACACCACACTAATGGCAGAAAGTGAAGAGGAACTAAAGAACTTCTTCATGAATGTGAAAGAAGAGAGTGAAAAAGCTGGCTTAAAACTCGACACTCAGTAAACAAAGATCATGGCATCTGGTCCCATCACTTCACGGCAAATAGATGGGGATAAATGGAACCAGTGAGAGACTTTATTTTCTTGGGCTCTAAAATCACTGCAGATGGTAACTGTTACCATGAAATTAAAAGACGCTTGCTCCTTGGAAAAAAAGCTATAGCAAACCTGACAGTGTATTAAAAACCAGAGACATCACTTTGCCAACAAAACTCCACATAGTCAAGGCTATGGTTTTTCCAGTAGTCATGTACTGATGTGAGAGTTGGATCATAAAGAAGACTGAGTGCCGAAGAAAGGATGCTTTTGAACTGTGGTGCTGAAAAGACTCTTGAGAGTCCCTTGGACAACAAGGAGATCAAACCAGTCAATCCTAAAGGAAATCAGTCCTGAATATTCATTGGTAGGACTGATGCTGAAGCTGAGGGTCCTATACTTTGGCCACCTGATGTGAAGAACTGACTCATTGGAAAAGACCCTGATGCTAGGAAAGATTGAAGGCAGGAGGAGAAGGGAACCGCAGAGACTGAGATGGTTGGATGGCATCACTGACTCAATGGACATGAGTTTGAGCAAACTCTGAGAGTTGGTGAAGGACAGGGAAGCCTGGTGGGCTTCAATCTACAGGGTCACAAAGAGTCAGACATGGCTGAGACATTGAATAACAACAACCCAAACAAGATATCTGCCTCCAATAAGAGTTCAAGTAGATGAAGACTTCCTGATATTTCTGTCACCAGTTTTTATGACTCCAGAGAGAACAACAGACATCTTCTCTCTCTCCAGAAGACTCCCCAAGACCAGCATGTAGGTCTGGCTCAGGCTCCAATGAAGTCACTGCTTTTCCCCTGGCTCCTGGGGTGCATGAGAATTTGCATGCACCCTGCAAGAGTGGAGTCTCTGCTTCCCCCAGTCCTGTGGCGCTCCTGCGATCAAGCCCCACTGGCTTTCAAAGTCAAATGCTCTGGAGGGTCCTCCTCCCCATACCAGACCCCCAGTCTGGGGAGCCTGATGTGGGATTCACAGCTTTCACTTCTGTGAAAGAACTTCTCTGATATAATTATTCTCCAGTTTGTGATTTGCCCACTCAAGGGGTATGGGATTTGATTATATGATGAGTGCATCCTTCCTACCATCTTGTTGAGCTTCTTCTTCATGTCTCTGGGTGTAGGATCTTTTTTTGGTAGGTTCAAGTCTTTTTTTTTTTATCAGTGGTTGTTCTGCAGTTAGTTTTGATTTTGGTGTTCTTGTGGGAGGAGGTGAGCTCAAGGTCCTTCTACTCTGCCATCTTGTCTCCTCTCCAAATAAAGAGAAATGTTTTTTAAAACAAAGAGAGAGATGACTATATGGTAAAATAGTTTATAATTAAAAACTTATTTTTACCAATACTATAAATGAGGCTTACTCACATATTACATTAAAGGATTTTTGAATTGTCAAACAAAGCAAAGTCCAATCCTGTTATCTAAAAACACACTTAAACAAAGAGATTAGAATGCTTAAAAATAAGAGAATGGATAAATTTATACCAGGCAAGATGTAAAGCACAAAAACAGCAAGGGTCATGATGTTGGTATCTGTCAAGATAGAATTCTGACCAAAAGACTTTAGAAAGAAAAAGGAGGACTTTAAGAAATGTTAATGGCTAATTTGAGAATGGAGATACGTAGTCAATAACATAGAGTCAGCTTCCACCAAATAAAAACTACAGCAGATGCAGACAAAACAGAAACACATTAACAAGAGAAAAGACTGATACATTAAGCTCATTCCAAGACAAAGCAAGTGGATGAAATATGAAAAAGGATTTAGAAACCTTATCCAGTGCTACTGAAAATGTGGTTACAGACTGCTGCCAATTCATGAACTGTGGTTACCAAATGCAGTGAGATAAGAAGCTTGCTCCAGAATATAAATCAATGCACTACTTACTTCATTTGAAAAGTCTTGCCACCAAAAAAAAAAAAAAAAAAAAAATCAGCTGAACTGCTGTGTGACATAGCGACATAGTAGACTGGCTACTTTGAGAATCACTGACCTAAACAGCATAATTAGTACGGTAACTCTTACAAATGTACATCAAATTCTGAATACCTATATTAGTGAATGTACCTCCTTTTGAAGTACACATGGAATGTCCCTGAAAATGGACATCTTAGGACATAAAGAAAACCGGCAACAAGCATTGACAATTATTAGAAAAATTGCAAATCAAAGCAACAGTGAAATATCGCCTCATTCCTGTCATCAATAACCTCAGATATGCAGATGACACCACCCTTATGGCAGAAAGTGAAGAAGAACTAAAAAGTCTCTTGATGAAAGTGAAAGAGGAGAGTGAAAAAGCTGGCTTAAAGCTCAACATTCAGAAAACTAAGACCATGGCATTGGGTCCCATCACTTCATGGCAAATAGTTGGGGAAACAGTGGAAACAGAGTCTGACTTTATTTTTCTGGGCTCTAAAATCACTGCAGATGGTGACTGCAACCATGAAATTAAAAGACACTTACTCCTTGGAAGGAAAGTTATGACCAACCTAGACAGTATACTAAAAAGCAGAGACATTACTTTGTCAACAAAGGTCTGTCTAGTCAAGGCTATGGTTTTTCCAGTGGTCATGTATGGATGCGAGAAGTTGGACTATAAAAAAAGCTGAGCACTGAAGAATTGATGGTTTTGAACTATGGTGTTGGAGAAGACTCTTGAGAGTCCCTTGGACTGAAAGGAGATCCAACCAGTCAGTTCATCCTAAAGGAGATCAATCCTGGGTGTTCACTGGAAGGACTGATGTTGAAGCTGAAACTCCAATACTTTGGCCACCTGATGCGAAGAGCTGACTCATGTGAAAAGACCCTGATGCTGGGAAAGATTGAGGGCAGGAGGAGGAGGGGACGACAGAGGATGAGATGTTTGGATGGTATCACCGACTCAATGGACATTGGGTTTGGGTAACCTCCGGGATTTGGTGATAGACAGGGAGACCTGGTGTGCTGTGGTTCATGTGGTCGCAAAAAGTCAGACATTACTGAACGACTGAACTGAACTGAACTGAACCTGTCATCAAAAAGTCTACAAATAACAAATACCAGAGAGGATATGGAGAAAAAATAACACTTGTGCACAATTGGTGCAGCCACTGTAGAACAGTAGGGAGCTACCTCAAAAAACTAAAAATAGAGCTACCATATGATCCAGCAATTTCACTGTTGGGTATATATCTGGATAAAACAAAAATGCTAATTCAAAAACATACATGCACCCTAGTGTTCACTGCAGTACTACTTACAATAGCCAGGAAATGGAAGCAACCCAAGTGCCCATCAACAGCAAATGGATAAAGAAGATGTGATATATATGTACAATGGACTATTACTCAGCCACAAAAAAGGATGAAATTCTGCCATTTACAGCATCATGGATGGCCCTAAAGAATATTGTGCTTAATGAAATGTCAGACAGAGAAAGAAGAATACTGTACGATAAGTGGAATCTAAAAAATAAAATGAATGTATATAGCAACAGAAAAAGACTCATGGATATAAACAACAAACTAGTGGTTACCATTAAAGAGAGGGAAAAGGGGAGCAGCAAGATAGGGTATGAGCTTAAAAGATGCAAACTATTCTGTATAAAATAGATAAGTGACAAGGTATCAGGAAATTACAGTCATTATCTTGTAAGAACTTTTTGTTGCTGTTGTTCAGTTGCTGAGTCATGTCTGACTCTTTTCCACCCCATGGACTGATGCAGCACGCCAGGCTTGCCTGTCCTTCACTATCACCTGAAGTTTGCTCAGACTCATGCCCATTAAGTTGATGATGTCATACAACCATCTCATCCTCTGTCGCCCCCCTACTCCTGCCCTCAATCTTTCCCAGCATCAGGTTCGTTTCCAATGAGTCAGCTTTTTTAGTGGAGTATAATATGTAAAAATACTATGAATCACTATGCCATATACCTGAAACTAACATAATATTGTAAATCAACTATACCTCAATTAAAAAATAAAATAATGTAAAAAATTTAAATTCAAATAACAGGCTGTGTTCTATGACTACAATGCTAGTTATTGATGATAATAATAAACTCTCTGCCACTTGAAAAAAAGTTTAATACACATACTTTTTAATGATTCCTTTGATGAAGGAAAAATAAAAAATTTAGAACTCTTGAAAATATTACTGCTAATAGTGTGAATATTACATCTGAATAAATGGTCTATGGCAAAAAAACAGTTATCAGAGGAAAATTCATTATGTTGGATATCTCTAGCAATGAATATGAAAGTAAGTAAATGAAACATTGATATCACAAAGATAGAAAAAGATCAAAGAAAGCCAAAGTAAAGCACAAGCAAAGAATTAATAAGAGTGAAAAAGTAGTGAACTGATAAAACAGTAAAAGTAATACAGAAATCAAAAGGCTTATTTGAAAACACTAGCGATGTACACAAACTATTGAATAACTTAATTTTTAAAATAAAGTGTAAAACATACAAACTAATGGCAAGCCAGACAGGGCCATCAAAACAGAGCCTATTAATTTGTACAATTTTATGCAAATAAATATGAAAATCTTGAAATAAATAAGATAACTGAATGCCACTTGAAGAATTCTAGAGCATAGAAGAGGAAGAAACACTTCCAATTTCTTTTTGTGGAACAAGTATAGCATTGATAGTAAATGAATAAAAAAGGTAAAATATTAGTAAGCATATATTAATAACACATTAAATAAATACATATAACTAAGTGGGGTTTATTTCAGGAATATAAAGATCATTCAATACTAGGAAATCTGTTAACATAATGTATCAAATTTATACACCTAATGAGGAAATGATAATCTCCATAAATATTGAAAAGGCCTTCAACAAAATTCAAAGCCCATTCATGTTAAAGACTCAATAAAAAGAAATTGAGGGATGCTTCCTTTACAATATCTTGGCCCCAAATTAATTAGTGGGCAAACTGGTGATGTAATTAAAAAAAAAATTTTTTTTTTCTCCCAGATTCCTGGCACAGAACTTCAAATATCCTTGGAATTTCCTAAGTGATAGGCGTGTCTTGTTACTCATAACGAGCTCACTGATACTTGAATTTATAAACTCAATACTTGAATTTACATATTTAATACTTTATAAACTCAATACTTGAGTTTATGTTAATGAGGGGCTTCATGGTGATGATTCACAGCAGAGAGGGGTTTGGTAGCTTCAGGATGAAGGCTGGGCCCAGAAGAACCAGGCCACCTGATTAGAGCATTGGAACTCTCAGCCCCACGCTCAACTTCAAGAAGTGGAGAGGAACTGGAGATTGAGTTCAATCACCAAGCCAACGATTTAAAAACTCAGGGCCACTGCTCACACATATACTAAAATTGGAACGATACAGAGAAGATTAGCATGGCCCTTGTGCAAGGATGACATGCAATTTCGTGAAGCATTCCATATTTGTATACAGGCTGCCCAAAGTCACACCAAACCCATAGACCCATCTCAAAACTCACTACTGGACACTTCATTGCACTCCAGAGAGAAAAAATCCAGCTCCACCCACCAGAACACCAACACAAGCTTCTCTAACTGGCAAACCTCGACAAGCCAAACATCCAGCCCCGCATACTGGGAGAAACCTCCACAATAAAAAGGAACCACAGACTACCAGAATACAAACAGCCACCCCAAACCCAGCAATCTAAAGAAGATGAAAAGGCAGAGAAATACCCAGCAGGTAAAGGAACATGAAAAATGGCCACCAAGCCAAACAAAAGGGGAGGAAATAGGGAATCTACCTGAAAAAGAATTTAGAATAATGATAATAAAAATGATCCAAAATCTTGAAAACAAAATAGAGTTACAGATAAATAACCTGGAGACAGGGATTGAGAAGATGCAAGAAATGTTTAACCAGGACCTAGAAGAAATAAAAAAGAGTCAATTAAAAATGAATATTGCAATAAATGAGATCAAAAACACTCCGGAGGGAATCAACAGTAGAATAATGGAGGCAGAAGATAGAATAAGTGAGGTAGAAGATAAAACGGTGGAAATAAATGAAGCAGAGAGGAAAAAAGAAAAAAGAATTAAAAGAAATGAGGACAACCTCAGGGACCTCTGGGACAATGTGAAATGCCCCAAAAGTCGAATCATAGGAGTCCCAGAAGAAGAAGACAAAAAGAAAGGCCATGAGAAGATACCCGAGGAGATAATAGCTGAAAACTTACCCAAAATGGGGAAGGAAATAGACACTCAAGTCCAAGAAACCCAGAGAGTCCCAGACAGGATAAACCCAAGGCAAAGCACTCCAAGACACATATTAATCAAATTAACAAAGATCAAACACAAAGAACAAATATTAAAAGCAGCAAGGGAGAAACAACAAATAACACACAAGGGGATTCCAATAAGGATAACAGCTGATCTTTCAATAGAAACTCTTCAGGCCAGAAGGGAATGGCAGGACATACTTAAAGTAATGAAAGAGAATAACCTACAACCCAGATTACTCTACCCAGCAAGGCTCTCATTCAGATATGAAGGAGAATTTAAAAGCTTTACAGACAAGCAAAAGCTGAGAGAATTCAGCACCACCAAACCAGCTCTTCAACAAATGCTAAAGGATCTTCTCTAGATAGGAAACACAGAAAGGTTGTATGAACGTGAACCCAAAACAGCAAACCAAATGGCAAAGGGACCATTCTTATCAATAATTACCTTAAATGGAGGGAGGTGGGAGGGGGGATCGGGATGGGGAATACGTGTAACTCTATGGTTGATTCATATCAATGTATGACAAAACCCACTGAAATGTTGTGAAGTAATTAGCCTCCAACTAAAAAAAAAAAAAAAAAAAAAAAAAAAAAGGAAAAAAAATTACCTTAAATGTAAATGGGTTGAATGCCCCTACCAAAAGACAAAGACTGGCTGAATGGATACAAAAGCAAGACCCCTATATATGCTGTCTACGAGAGACCCACCTCAAAGCAAGGGACACATACTGACTGAAAGTGAAGGGCTGGAAAAAAAAATTTCACGCAAGTGGAGACCAAAAGAAAGAAGGAGTATACTTATATCAGATAAAGTATTATATCACAATACTTATATCAGATAAAATAGACTTCAAAATAAAGGCTGTGAAAAGAGGCAAAGAAGGACACTACATAATGATCAAAGGATCAATCCAAGAAGAAGATATAACAATTATAAATATATATGCACCCAACATAGGACCACTGCAATATGTAAGGCAAATGGTAACAAGAATAAAGGGGGAAATTAATAATAACACAATAATAGTGGGAGACTTTAATACCTCACTCACACCTATGGACAGATCAACTAAACAGAAAATTAACAAGGAAACACAAACTTTAAATGACACAATGGTTCAGCTAGACCTAATTGATATCTATAGGACATTTCACCCCCAAAAAATCAATTTCACCTTTTTCTCAAGTGCACACGGAACCTTCTCCAGAATAGATCACATCCTAGGCCATAAATCTAGCCTTGGTAAATTCAAAAAAATTGAAATCATTCCAGTCATCTTTTCTGACCACAATGCAGTAAGATTAGATTTCAATTACAGGGAAAAAAAACTATTAAAAATTCCAACATATGGAGGCTAAATAACACGCTTCTGAATAACCAACAAATCATAGAAGAAATCAAAATATGCATAGAAATGAATGAAAATGAAAACACAACAATCCAAAACCTATGGGACGCTGTAAAAACAGTGCTAAGGGGAAGGTTCATAGCAATACAGGCTTACCTCAAGAAACAAGAAACAAGTCAAATAAATAACCTAACTCTACACCTAAAGCAACTAGAGAAGGAAGAAACGAAGAACCCCAAGGTTAGTAGAAGGAAAGAAATCTTAAAAAATAGGGGCAGAAATAAATGCAAAAGAAACAAAAGAGACCATAGCAAAAATCAACAAAGCTAAAAGTTGGCTTTTTGAAAAGGTAAATAAAATTGACAAGCCGTTAGCCAGACTCATCAAGAAACAAAGGGAGAAGAACCAAATCAACAAAATTAGAAATGAAAATGAAGCAATCACAACAGACAACTCTGAAATACAAAGGATCGTAAGAGACTACTACCAGCAACTCTATGCCAATAAAGTGGACAACTTGGAAGAAATGGACAAATTCTTAGAAAACTATAACTTTCCAAAACTGAACCAGGAAGAAATAGAAGATCTTAACAGACCCATCACAAGCACGGAAATCGAAAGTGTAATCAGAAATCTTCCAGCAAACAAAAGCCCAGGACCAGATGGCTTCACAGCTGAATTCTACCAAAAATTTAGAGAAGAGCTAACACCTATCTTACTCAAACTCTTCCAGAAAATTGCAGAAGAAGGCAAACATCCAAACTCATTCTATGAGGCCACCATCATCCTAATACCAAAACCAGACAAGGATACCACAAAAAAGAAAACTACAGGCCAATATCACTGATGAACATAGATGCAAAAATCCTTAACAAAATTCTAGCAAACAGAATCCAACAACATATTAAAAAGATCATACACCATGACCAAGTGGGTTTTATCCCAGGAATGCAAGGATTCTTTAATATCCACAAATCAAACAATGTAATACACCACATTAACAAATTGAAAGATAAAAATCATATGATTATCTCAATAGATGCAGAAAAAGCCTTTGACAAAATTCAACATCCATTTATGATAAAAACTCTCCAGAAAGCAGGCATAGAAGGAACATACCTCAACATAATAAAAGCTATATATGACAAACCCACAGCAAACATTATCCTCAATGGTGAAAAATTGAAAGCATTTCCCTTAAAGTCAGGAACAAGACAAGGTTGTCCACTCTCACCACTACTATTCAACATAGTTTTGGAAGTGTTTGTCACAGCAATCAGAGCAGAAAAAGAAGTAAAAGGAATCCAGATAGGAAAAGAAGAAGTAAAACTCTCACTGTTTGCAGACAACATGATCCTCTACATAGAAAACCCTAAAGACTCTACCAGAAACTTACTACAGCTAATCAATGAATACAGTAATGTTGCAAGATATAAAATTAACACACAGAAATCCCTTGCATTCCTATGCAATAACAATGAGAAAAGAGAAAGAGAAATTAAGGAAACAATACCATTCACCACTGCAACAAAAAGAATAAAATACTTAGGAGTATATCTACCTAAAGAAACAAAAGACATATATATAGAAAACTATAAAACACTGATGAAAGAAATCAAAGAGGACACAAATAGATGGAGAAATATACTGTGTTCATGGATTGGAAGAATCAATATTGTCAAAATAGCTACATTATCCAAAGCAATCTATAAATTGAATGCAATCCCTATCAAGCTACCAACAGTATTTTTCACAAAACTAGAACAAATAATTTCACAATTTGTATGGAAATACAAAAAAACCTCGAATAGCCAAAGCAATCTTGAGAAAGAAGAATGGAACTGGAGGAATCAACCTGCCTGACTTCAGACTCTACTACAAAGCCACAGTCATCAAGACAGTATGGTACTGGCACAAAGACAGAAATATAGATCAATGGAACAGAATAGAAAGCCCAGAGATAAATCCACAAACCTATGGACACCTTATCTTCGACAAAGGAGGCAAGGATATACAATAGAAAAAAGACAACCTCTTTAACAAGCGGTGCTGGGAAAACTGGTCAACCACTTGTAAAAGAATGAAACTAGAACACTTTCTAACACCATACACAAAAATAAACTCAAAATGGATTAAAGATCTAAATGTAAGACCAGAAACTATAAAACTCCTAGAGGAGAACATAGGCAAAATACTCTCCGACATAAATCACAGCAGGATCCTTTATGACCCACCTCCCAGAATATTGTAAATAAAAACAAAAATAAACAAATGGGACCTAATTAAACTTAAAAGCTTTTGCACAACAAAGGAAACTATAAGCAATGTGAAAATACAGCCCTCAGAATGGGAGAAAATAATAGCAAATGAAGCAACAGACAAAGGATTAATCTCAAAAATATACAAGCAACTCCTGCAGCTCAATTCCAGAAAAATAAATGACCCAATCAAAAAATGGGCCAAAGAACTAAATAGACATTTCTCCAAAGAAGACATACAGATGGCTAACAAACACATGAAAAGATGCTCAACATCACTCATTATCAGAGAAATGCAAATCAAAACCACAACGAGGTACCATTACATGCCAGTCAGGATGGCTGCTATCCAAAAGTCTACAAGCAATAAATGCTGGAGAGGGTGTGGAGAAAAGGGAACCCTCTTACACTGTTGGTGGGAATGCAAACTAGTACAGTCTCTATGGAGAACAGTGTGGAGATTCCTTAAAAAACTGGAAATGCTGCCATATGATCCAGCAATCCCACTCCTGGGCATACACACTGAGGAAACTAGATCTGAAAGAGACACGTGCACCCCAATGTTCATTGCAGCAGTTTATAATAGCCATGGAAGCAACCTAGATGCCCATCAGCAGATGAATGGATAAGGAAGCTATGGTACATATACACTATGGAATATTACTCAGCCATTAAAAAGAATTCATTTGAATCAGTTCTAATGAGGTGGATGAAACTGGAGCCCATTATACAGAGTGAAGTAAGCCAGAAAGATAAAGACCAATACAGTATACTGACACATATATGGAATTTAAAAAGATGGTAACAATAACCCTATATGCAAAACAGAAAAAGAGACATAGATGTACAGAACAGACTTTTGGACTCTGTGGGAGAAGGCGAGGGTGGGATGTTCTGAGAGAATAGCATTGAAACAAGTATATTATCAAGGGTGAAACAGACCACCAGCCCAGGTTGTATGCATGAGACAAGTGCTCAGGGCTGGTGCACTGGGAAGATCCAGAGGAATCGGATGGGGAGGGAGGTGGGAGGGGGGTTCGGGATGGGGAACACATGTAAATCCATGACTGATTCATGTCAATGTATGGCAAAAACCACTACAATATTGTAAAGTAATTAGCCTCCAACTAATAAAAATAAATTTAAAAAATTAAAAAAAAATTAGTCACTTAAAAAAAAAACAAAAACTCAGGGCCAGAATGCTAAGGGAGCTTTCCCAGCTGGGGAACGTCTTAATAGGCTAGGAGGGTAGTATCTCCTCTGGCTGTTCATTAGTATCCTTTGCAATAAAATGGTAATTATAAATATAGCCTTTTCCTGAGTTCTGTGAGTGGGTCTAGTGAATTTTCCACTTGAGGATGTTTTGGGAATTCCCAAATTTGTATCCAGCCAGGCAGAAGTGTGGGTGGACTGGGGACACCCAGGACCTGACGTGGGGGCAGCCTTGTGGGACTGAGAGCCTTAACCTGTGGAATCTTCACTAACTGTGGGTAGCTGGTGTCAGAACTGAATTAAATTGTAGGGCACACAGCTGGTATCAGACAAATAGTGTTGGAACTCATCACAAAAATCATAAAGAAGACAAGGATGTCCACTATTTCAGCACAAGAGAAAACAATTAGAAACATAAGAATGGAAAAAGAAGAGGTAAATTTATGTTCATGTGCAAATGATACAGTTCTAGGAAACTTATAATAAATGGAAAACCTCCTATGAAGAATAAATGTATTTTGTAAAGTAGCATGTTATAAAATTAGCATATAGAAATAAAGAGCTTTGTAACCACTTGGAAGAAATAGTAATCACTCATAAGAAATAGAGGAAGAAGAGAGTCCTGATTTCATTCACAACAGCAAAAGCAAAATGAAATAAAATGTAGGCACAAATTTAATGAGAATTGTGTAAAACCTATATGAGGAAAACTATAAAATATTCCTTACAGGACAAAAAGTAGATTTGAAAAATGAGAAAATATACCATATTATGGATCAGGAGACTCAATATCAGAAAGATATCAATACTCTACAAATTACAATTTGTGATCCCAATAAAATTATCTTCTGGGCTGTGTTTAGTGGTGTGTGATTCTTTGAGACCCCATGGACTACAACCCGCCAGGCTCCTCTGTCCATGGGGATTCTTTAGGCAAGAATACTGGAGTGGGTTGTCATGTGCTCCTCCAGGGGATCTTCCCAACCCATGGATTGAACCCAGGTCTCCTGCATTGCAGGCAGACTCTTTCCTGTCCAAGCTACCAGGGAAGCCCAAGAATATTGGATTGGGTAGCCTATCCCTTCTCCAGGGGGACTTCCTGACCCAGGAATCGAACCAGGGTCTCCTGCATTGTAGGCGGATTCTTTACCAGCTGAGCTACCAGGGAGTTATCTTCAAGTTATTTCTTTTTTTCTGGAGCCAGACAGTTCAGTTCAGTTCAGTTCAGTTCAGTCGCTCAGTCATGTCCGACTCTGCGACCCCATGAACTGCACATCAGGCCTCCCTGTCCATCACCAACTCGCAGAGTTCACCCAAACCCATGTCCATTGAGTCAGTGATGCCATCCAAACATCTCATTCTCTGTTGTCTCCTTCTCCTCCTGCCCTCAATCTTTCCAAGCATCAGGGTCTTTTCAAATGAGTCAGCTCTTTGCATGAGGTGGCCAGAGTATTGGAGTTTCAGCTTTAACATCAGTCCTTCCAATGAACACCCAGGACTGATCTCCTGTAGGATAGACTGGTTGGATCTCCTTGCAGTCCAAGGGACTCTCAAGAGTCTTCTCCAACACCACAGTTCAAAAGCATCAATTCTTCGGCATTCAGTTTTCTTTATAGTCCAACTCTCACATCCATCCATGACTACTGGAAAAACCATAGCCTTGACTAGATGGACCTTTGTTGGCAAAGTAATGTCTCAGCTTTTAATGTGCTATCCAGGTTGGTCATAACTTTCCTTCCAAGGAGTAAGTGTCTTTTAATTTCATGGTTGCAATCACCATCTGCAGTGATTTTGGAGACCCCCAAAATAAAGTCAGCCACTGTTTCCACTGTTTCCCCATCTATTTACCATGAAGTGATGGAACCAGATGCTGACAAGTTGATTATATATTATTTTGGAAAATAAATACAAGACTAACCAGAAATGCTCAAAATTCTCCAAGCCAGGGTTCAGCAATACATGAACCGAGAACTTCCAGATGTTCAAGCTGGTTTTAGAAAAGGCAGAGGAACCAGTGATCAAATTGCCAATATCCACTGGATCATCAAAAAAGCAAGAGAGTTACAGAAAAACATCTATTTCTGCTTTATTGACTATGCCAAAGCCTTTGACTGTGTGGATCACAATAAACTGTGGAAAATTCTGGAAGAGATGGGAATACCAGAACACCTGACCTGCCTCTTGAGAAACCTGTATGCAGGTCAGGAAACAACAGTTAGAACTGGACATGGAACAACAGACTGGTTTCAAATAGGAAAAGGAGTATGTCAAGGCTGTATATTGTCACCCTGATTATTTAACTTATATGCAGAGTACATCATGAGAAACGCTGGGCCGGAAGAAACACAAGCTGGAATCAAGATTGCTGGGAGAAATGCCAATAACCTCAGATATGCAGATGACACCACCCATATGGCAGAGAGTGAAGAGGAACTAAAAAGCCTCTTGATGAAAGTGAAAGAGGAGAGTAAAAAAATTGGCTTAAAGCTCAACATTCAGAAAACTAAGATCATGGCATCTGGTCCCATCACCTCATGGGAAATAGATGGGGAGACAGTGGAAACAGTATCAGACTTTATTTTGGGGAGATCCAAAATCACTGCAGATGGTGACTGCAGCCATGAAATTACAAGACGCTTCCTCCTTGGAAGGAAAGTTATGACCAACCTAGATAGCATATTAAAAAGGAGAGACATTACTTTGCCAGCAAAGGTCCGTCTGGTCAAGGCTATGGTTTTTCCAGTGGTCATGTATCGATGTGAGAGTTGGACTGTGAAGAAAGCTGAGTACCGAAGAATTTATGCTTTTGAACTGTGGTGTTGGAGAAGACTCTTGAGAGTCCCTTGGACTGCAAGGAGATCCAACCAGTTCATCCTAAAGGAGATCATCCTGGGTGTTCATTGGAAGGACTGATGCTGAAGCTGAAACTCCAGTACTTTGTCCACCTCATGGGAAGAGTTGACTTATTGGAAAAGACCCTGATGCTTGGAAAGATTGAGGGCAGGAGGAGGAGGGGACGACAGAGGATGAGATGTTTGGATGGCATCACTGACTCGATGGGCATGAGTTTGAGTAAACTCCGGGAGTTGGTGATGGACAGGGAGGCCTGGCGTGCTGCAATCCATGGGGTCGCAAAGAGTCGGACATGACTGAGTAACTGAACTGAACTGAACTGAAGCAGAAATCTCCTAAAAAAGAAGAGAAATGGGCGACTATCCCTACTTCACATTGAAACATTTATTAAAACTCTCTTACTGAATGAAACACCACCATTTGCAGCAACGTGAATAGAGCTCGATGTGCCTGGAGCTGACTCTGCTCTGCGGTGAGAAGCTATTGCAAGAGAACCGCGTGCTCCACAACTAGAGAGTGGTGCCCAATCTCCGAAACTAGAGATAGCCCGTACACAGCAACAAAGACCCAGCACAGCCAAAAAATAGAAGATGCAGACTCACAGATATAGAAAACAAATTCAGGGTGACCAAAAGGGGAAGGGAGTGGGGGAGGGATAAATTAAGAATTTGGGAAAAGCAAATACAAACCACAATGTATAAAATAGGTAAACAAAAAGGTCCCACTGTACAGCACAGGGAACTATATTCAATATATTGTAATAAGCCATAATGGGAAAGAATATATTCATATATTATATATTTATGTATATATATGAATCACTTTGCTGTACATCAGAAACTAATACAACATTGTAAATCAACTCTAGTTTTTAAAAAACTCTTATTAAAACATGGTGAGAGTGAAAGTGAAGTCGCTCAGTTGTGCCCGATTCTTTGTGACCCCGTGGACCCACCAGGCTCCTCTGTCCATGGGATTCTCCAGGCAAGAATACTGGAGTGGGTTGCCATTTCCTTCTCCAGGGGATCTTCCCAACCCAGGGATCAAACCCAGGTCTCTCACATTGCAGGCAGACGCTTTAACCTCTGAGCCATTAAAACATGGTATTGCTGCATAAACAGGTATAAAATTGAACAGGATATAAAAATCTAAAGATAATACCAACTTGGTGGCTCAGATGGCAAAGCATCTGCCTGCAATGTGGGAGACTCAGGTTCGATCCCTGGGTTGGGGAGACCCCCTGGAGAAGGAAATGGCAACCCTCTCCAGTACTGTTGCCTGGGAAATTCCATGGACTGAGGAGCCTGGTAGGCTACAGTTCACGGGGTCGCAAAGAGTTGGACACAACTGAGCGACTTCACTTTCTTTTCTTTCTTTCTTTAGTTAAAAAAAAAAAAAACTCTTTTATTAAAACATGGTATTGGTGCATAAATAGATATATAGTTAATTGAACAGGATATAAAATCTAAAGATAGATTCCAAAGGTATACATTTAATGTTTGATAAACAAATGGTGTTAGAACAACTGATGGCCAAGTGGATAAAGACAAAATTGGATCCATTCTTCATGATTTGCACTTGGATAAATTCCAAGTGAGTCAGATATCTAAATGTAAAAATAGAAAGTGATACAAATACTAGAGGCAAACATAGGTCAATTTTTTTACAACTTATAAATGAGGAGGACTTTCCTCTGATTCCATATCTGGATTCAGTAACAGAAAGATGGGTAAATTTATCTACTTGAAATTTTCAAAAATTAAAAAATTGCATGCCTGAAATACCACAAGCAATGTCAAAGTTAAATAAAAACCAAGACGAAATTGTAATTAATATCACAAAAGGCCAATATCCCTAATATGTAAAATTTTCCTAAATATTGAAAAGAAATTCAAATCTTAGTCTAACTATCCAGTAATAAATGGGAAAGTTAAAGAAAAGTAAATGCAAATAGCTCTTAAAAGATGCTTAACTTTGATTTGCTACTTGTATAGTAAGATAAATGTATATTAATACTAAAATAAGATAACACTACTTATCTATCAGATTTGCAAAAATCCCAAACTTGATAACACACTAAGCTGGTGAGACTGTGCAGAAACAAGTACTTTCATGTATTGCTGATGGAGATAAGAAATGGTGCAACTGTGGAGGGAGATTTGACATTAGCTAGCAAAATTATGTGTGCATTTATTCTATGTCCAAGAAACCTCCCTTCTAGGTAAGATAAAATGGCAAAAACTTGAAATGATGAATGCTCAAGGCTATTTATTGCAGCACACTTTGTAATGCGTATCAACAGCTCACATGTCTATCTATAGAGGACAGGTGAATAAACAATGGTACATACATGCAGTGGGGTATTCATCAATTGTAAAAAGAATATTTCTATGTATTGCTAAAGAGTGATCTCCAGGATAAAATTGCAAAAAACCAACATGCATAAGAGTATGTATAGTACCACATTTTTTGTATAAAAATGGAAAAAGTGTATATATATATAAATATACACACACACACATATATATACAAAATTTTAAAGCGCATAAACCAAAAACTAATAAATAAAAATGATTACTTATAAGGAAAAGAGCATGGATGTATTTCCCTGAATGTACCTTGTTTTATACTTTTGATATAATAAAATATATACACAAACTTAACCAAAAAGAAAAAAGCAGTAATTCCTTGCTATAGCCATCATGCTGAAGATTGTCAGGCTTTGTGCCCAAACTTTTGCCTTAGAGTCATATGATTGTTGCAGCAATGTTCTATACGAAGTGAAGGCAAAAACAAAATACCATTAATAGGTATAAGGAAGACTTTAAAACAAAGGGAAATTCATATACCTTTTTTTTTTAATTAGGAAGCTTGTATTTATTTTATTATTTATTTATTTGCCTGCACAGCCTGTGGGATCTTAGTTCCCTGACCATGGATTGAACCTGTGCCCCCTGCATTGGAAGTGCAGAATCTTAACCATTGGACCTCCAGGGAAGTCCCAGGAAGCTTGTATTTTAGCTTGCAATGCACTTTATGCAATATCAAGATAAATGCAAACTGGGGAAAATACAGTGTTGTGTATATATATATATTAATTGACCTTAAGCTTGGCAGATTTTTGCCTTTGGTTCGTATGTTTCTGACCAAAAGGTACAATCCTGTTCTTTCTATCTGGCTGTGCTGGGTCTTTGCTGCTGCGCAGGCTTTTCTCTAGTTTAGATGAGGGGGTGGGGTGCCACCCTTCAGTTGCTATGTGCAGGCTTGTGGGGGCCTCTCGCCTTGCAGAGCAGGGGCTCCAGGGCACCAATCTCAGCAACTGCAGTGCGTGGGTCGGTAGCTACTATTCCTGGGTTCCAGCGCACAGGCTCCTTAGTTGCAGCACAGGGGCCCAGTCGCTCTGTGGCATGTGGCACCCTCCTGGACTAGGGATCCCATCCGTGTCTCCTGCATTGGCAGGCAGACTCCTCACCACTGGGTCACCAGGGAAGGCCTACAATTCTATTCTGATGTGCGCTTTTAATCTATTCAAGTTCATTCACTCAGTTTATTAGTTTTCTTAGACTAGTCTGAATAATATGTGACTCTTTGGCTAAGGTTTTTGCCTTCTATTTAGAAACCTGATGCCTATTTTGGGAACTAGAAAAAGCACAAATTACTTCAATAGAAAAGACTGTATTTAACTTAGAAAATGAAAGAGAGAGACTTAAGAGACCTACCAACCAAAAGCAACATGTACATCTTGTTCAGATCCTGATTTAAATAAACCAACTATAAAAAGGCATTTTGAGACCATTGGGAAAAACCGAACATGGACTGATTATTAGATGATATTAAGGAGTTAATTGTGATTTTGGGGGGAATGATAATGAAATTGTGGTTATGTTTATAAAATTAGTCTATATTACTGAAGAATTTACAAAGTGGAACTATATGCTTTCTTAGATGGTTTTAGAATACTCCAGCAAAAGGAATTAGTGGTAGGAAGGATAGAGTATAAATAGCAAGAATAGAATGTTGATTACTGTTGAAGCTGGAAGATAGGTGCTTGGAGGCTTATTATACTATTCTCTCTACTTTATGTATGTTTGAAATTTTCTGTAATAAAAAGGTATGAATTCTGTCCCTCCTATGTCTCCCCAGATGAAGCCATTGAACTCAAAAGAGTAAGATCAAATGTTAGATCAAATAAAATTTTTATAACATAAATTCCTTTCTTTAAGTTGCTTTCTTTGGTCTTGAAAGTCTTTTAACAGATAGAAGTTAAAATACTATGGAAAAATAAAAGACCATTGTCACAGTCTGTTAATCCCATATGCTTCCCATGAGAAGGATAAATAGTTATATGGCAGTTTTATGGGATGCAGGACCCAATATAGAAAATTTTCCTAAAGGACTCTCTAACACTCCATCCTTCCTTTTCTTTTTCTTCTTTTAAAATTTTTAAAATCGGGATGGGAGGCAGATGGGGGAAAAATGGAGGCAAGAAAAAATCTCCTATTTGACTAGTTAGAGCAAAGTAAAGAATGGGGCTGGTGGCCTTTTGTTTGAGATACTCTGGTGTGATAGAAACAAACATACAATAAGTCTACAAGTACAACCATATGAAGTTTCCAGCTAACTTTATCCTAATAGAGTATCATTTAGAAAGCATGTCGAATTCAGCAAATGGCTCTTTTGGGAACTAGCACCTGGCTTGCTCCTGGACTCCAGCAGAGTACAACAACACTTAACCACAAAATACTTGGTGATTATACATCCCCAACTGATCTCAGACCATAAAACAGAGGGTACTTCATCCATCAAGTGGAAGTGGTCCTATAAGGCCAGGCTCAAGTCTGAATATGCATGAAAGTTGCACGAGTTAACTGTTTACATTCCTAATATGTCCACTCTCATCATATGCCATCCATCCCTCAGCCAATGCCAATGACCTCACAGTTTCCTATGATCAATGAGCCAAGAGAGAAAACATTTCAACTTTTTACAGAATACTCAGCACAGGACACTGGTAGTGGCCAGCAGTGTACTACTGAGTCATGTATTACATTCAGAGTGTTCCTGACAGACTACAGAGAAGGGAAGTCCTTCTAGAGGGCAGAACTCAAGTAGCACAGCTTGTTGTCCACTTTCCTTGTTAGGGAAGATGTTCCAAGGTAAGGCCCCCCAGGGGCACACAAAAAGGTGGTAAACTGTTAACTTTATGATCAGGGACTTGGAAATCGATGACAAGGAAGATTGGAGAAGAGATATGTAGGTGGATTTAAGACCCTCTTAAAATGGGTCTAGGCTATGAGAGTGTTTATTCACCTTGAGAATCTTCAGAACAGAGGAGACGCTCCATAACCTGGTGAACAAGATGACCTATTCCGTGGATGTCAGTCAGCCTCCCCCTCTAGTCACTCCAGTACTTGCCCAATGGATTCATAAATTAAATTGAACCCAGCTGAATCACATGGACTTCCCCTTCCCAAGGTTGACATGTTTACTGCCATTGAAGTGAAGAGTTAGTCACTCAGTTGTCTGACTCTTTGTGACCCCATGGAGTATAGCCCGCAAGACTCCTCTGTCCATGGAATTCTCCAGGCAAGAATACTGGAGTGGGTAGCCATTCCCTTCTCCAGTGATTCTTCCCAACCCACGGATTGAATCCATGTCTTCTGCATTGCAGGCAGGTTCTTTTCTGTCTGAGCCACCAGGGAAGCCCTTATTGCCATTACTGAGGCCCGATGACTTATCAGCAAGTCACAAACCCTTAGCCCCTCTCACCTGGGGACAGTCAGGCACCTGGAGGTAGTCAGGCAGTACAAATCAAACATAGTAGTGATTTAACCCCCATGGGAATAGATACTTATTCTGATTTGGATTTGATTCCCCTGCTCACCATGTCTCTGGCAGCGCTACTGCCCCAAACTTGTTAAGAGCCTTATGCTGTTGTGATAACTCATACATATGAATCATGTTCATTTAAATGCACAAAGAAACCCAACACATTTTGAATATGGAATCCCATTAGCCATAGGTCTATCTTATTCTTATGCATGAAAAGAAAAGAGAAAATTTCCAATCATGTCCAATAAAGAGTACATCTCTGAAATTGCAATATGTCTGGAGTCCTTGAAAATAGTTTTTTCTCAGTTGTTGGGAAAATGCTGTTCCCTTGAAGAGATATTATGTTCTAGGTAGTGGAGCCAGAGTCCCATAAAATTTTGTAATATTTTTCACAAAAGTATTGTGGCTCTCTTAGGCTACACAGTTAGACAGTTGCTCTGTTTGCAGGCATCTACTGAAGGATAGAACAGCAATAGGTCATCACTGTGTCAGATGAGATTAAACAACCAGGAAACATAATATTATTTAAACCCTTTCAAAGCATTTAGAAAAAATGGATAGTCTTTGGAATGTTTTCTTAGTACACTGGAAGAGAGAAAAAGGTAGAACCCAAGGTTGTGACTGTGAAATATTTAGCAGCATTATGACTGGATTGGGGGTAACTGGAAGTGAAGGCAGTATTGCTTCATTAACAGAGTGGACATCTTTAATTAAAAAACATATTTTCACTAACTTTGTGACCTCCATAGAGGTATCCAGGTATAGAAAGGCTCTTGTTTGAAAAATACTTTGCTTTAAAAGTGATATAATTACAGAAAGGAGACCTGCTTCCAGATGCAATAGATTCTGTACTAGTTTGCTTGGGCTGCTATATCAAACTATTACAGACTGAATGACTTACAAGATAGAAATTTATTTTCTCACAGTTTGGGGAACTAGAAGTCCAAGATCAAGGAGTTGGCAAAGTTAGTTTCTTCTGAGACTCTCTCCTTGGCCGATAGATGGCTGTCTTCTCCCTGCATCTTTCCTCTGTGCATGTCTGTGTCCAAATTTCCTCTTCTTATAAAGATACCAGGGACTTCCCTGGTAGTCCAGTGGCTATGACGTCATTCCCCCAATGGAGGGAGCCTGGGTTTGATCCCTAGCTCTGGGAACTAGATCCCGTATCGCAGCTACTAGAAAGATCTCACATGCTGTAACATAGCCAATGAAATAAATAAATAAAAAATAAAGATACCAGTCACATTAGCGACTAATACGAAGATTAGGACACACCCTAATCACCTCAATTTTAGCCTACTTCTTTAAAGATCTTATCTCCAAATACAGTCACATTCTGAAATAACTAGGGTTAGTACATAAATACACGGAGAAGGCAATGGCACCCCACTCCAGTACTCTTGTCTGGAAAATCCCATGGACGGAGGAACCTGATAGGCTGCAGTCCATGGGGTCACTAAGAGTCGGACACGACTGAGCGACTTCTCTTTCACTTTTCACTTTCACACACTGGAGCAGGAAATGGCAATCCACTCCAGTGTTCTTGCCTGGAGAATCCCAGGGACGGAGGAGCCTGGTGGGCTGCCGTCTATGGGGTTGCACAGAGTTGGACACGACTGAAGTGACTTAGCAGCAGTATGTAAATACGAGGGTTTAAAGGGAACACAATTCAGCTCCTAGCAGGTACTTGGAGAATAGATTTAGGAACAAGAAGTGGTCACTGCAGAGCCCTACCCAGACCCTCTTGTTTTCTCTTTATCTGCTCTGTGTGCCTTCCCCAAGTTTCTGCATGCTTTGGTGCTAAAATCTTACACCTGTGGCAAAGCATGAATGGTCCTAAACCTTTGCCCTACCATACAGAGGGCTTGGAAGTGCCTGGGAGTCTTATAGGTCCAACTGCTTCCCTCCCCTCCTTTCCTGGGGGAATGGGGTATCATCCAGAAACCCTTTCCATCTGGTCTACATCAGGTTGACAGGAAAGGAAGGATTTAATTAAAAATGCCAAATGGCCCTAAGGTAACATTTGCAGGGAAAGAGTTGGAAGAAGTCACACTTTGATTAGTAATCCCCACAACATTAGATATTTTTGAAGAGAGAGGAATAAGCCAAAACTTACCCGAACTGACCATGGGGAAAGCCCTTGACTTGGGTGCCACCTAGTGTATGGAAAACAGGAAGACCTGGGTGACCTAGGAGTTCTGCCCCATGTGGAAATGACCTTCTAATTCTTTGACTCCCATAAGAGGAGGACTGATTTGGGGGTGCATCTTGATTCTGAGCCCACTAAAGAGGTGGCCCCAAGGAACTACTTCTGACTGATGTCAGTATGGGTACTTATTTTTTCCAGAACTCTCTGCCTGCAGAAATGTAAACTTTTCCACTCAAACTCTTCGGTAAAAGCCCTTCTTACCATTTCCTTTGTAATTTTTTTTGTCTTCTTCCATTATTTCAATTTTCTTTCTTTTTTTAATTATTTATTTTGGCTGTGCTGGGTCTTCATTGCTGCACATGGGCTTTCTCTAGTTGGGGTGAGCAGGGTCTACTCTCCACTGCTGTGCTCGGGCTTCTCATTGTGGTGGCTTCTCTTGTTGCAGAGCGTGGGCTCTAGAATGTGCGTCTGTACTCTTTAAAAAATGTCAAGATGATAAAAAGGAAAGACCAAAGAGCTGTTGCATATTGAAGGAGAATAAAGAGACATAGCAACTAAATGCGTGATTCTGGATTAGATCTTGGACCTGTAGAAGATATCAGAATAATAGTGACGTGAGTGGGGTATATAAATTACATAGTCAAATTGCTCCAATGTTAATTTTCTGATTTGTTGGTTGGTTTTACTGTGGAGAGTGCCCTTTCTTTTAGCAAATCGACACTAAAGCATTAAAGGGTAGTACTGATGTATTAATGAGGCATTGTGTGCAACCTAACTTTTAAATGGTTAAGAAAAAAACAAATATGTCTACATATAAACAGAGAGAGAGAGAGAATTAAAATGAGGACGATAAGGTAGATGTGGCAAAATACTAAAACTTGGGGAATCTGGTTGGACATATAGGAATCCTGTGTATTATTTATTCCTGCAACTTTTCTGTAAGTTTGAAATAATTTCAAAATAAAACTTTTTTCAAAATGTAATTTTGGGGTTCCAGAATTGTCCTAAAATATCCACTCTCCATCTCTCAACCAACTCATACTTTCTTCTAGAAGGAAAAAAAAAAAAGATCTCACACACTCAAAGAGTTGAAGATCTTGCTTAATTCACAATCTAGAGACTTTAAGAAAATCCTCCTCTAATGTAACAGGTTCTCTTTCCCCAAAGTCAAGTGCTGGTGAGTATCTCAGTCAAGGCACAGACTTTTTAAGCTGAAAAACCCCCATGTAAGGATTTTATTATTGGAGAATATTTATTCTTATTTTAATACATCTGCAGCTTCCATTGTCCAACCGGGTTGAGAGATTAGCTTAAGCTTAGCACAGGAGCTAGCATCCACATATAGAAATGGCTTTTTTCTGTTACATAAGTTTTTGTCCACTTCCTTATTTGGCTTTTGTAATATATTGGATCAATGCTTCCATTTCTTCACTTCCTTCCTGTACAAAAATCATATTTACATAAAAGTTTCAATACAGCAAAAAGATAACACAAATATTTACAGACATAATAACAAATCTCCAAAGTATATGAAGCAAAAACTGAAGGGAAAGAAGAAAGAAACAGTCCTATAATAATAGTTGAAGATTTCAGTACCACACTGTCCATAATAGATAGAACCAGACAGAAGATAAGTAAGAGAATTTGAACAACACAAAAAACCAATTAGTTTTAACAAGGAGAACCCAACAACAAAATAAATATTTTTTGTTGTCTACCCAACAACAAAATAAATATACTTCTCACTTGCATGTAGGACATTCTCTAATACAGATCATATGTTAGACCACAAATCAATTTTCAAATAGATTTTTTAAAGATGATAAGGACACCAAGTATTTTCTCTGATTACAGCAGAATGAAGTCAAAATCAATAATGAAAGGAAAACTAGAAAATTCACAAAATTGTGGGAATTAAACAACACACTTTTAACCATTTTAACCAAACAACAAGTCAAATAAGAAATCAAAACAGAAATTAAGAAAATACTTAGAGATGAATGCAAGCAAAAAACACAGTTTTCATTTGCATAATAATGAAATTATACAATGAAAAGATGAAAACTTGTGAGATGTAGTGAAAACAGTGCTAAGGGGGATATTTAATGCTGTGAAAGCCAACCTTAAAAAAGGAAGGAACATATCAAATCAATAACCTAAATGTACACCTTAAGGAGTTAGAAAAGAAGAGCAAACTAAACCCTAAACGAGTAGGAAGAAGATGTAATAAAGGTTAGAGCATAGAGATAAGGGCCTCCCTAGTGACTCAGCAGTATAGAATCTGCCTGCAATGCAGGAGACACAGGAGATGTGGGTTTGATCCATGGGTCTACAGGATCCCCAGAGGAGGGCATGGCAACCCACTCCAGTATACTTGCTGGGAAAATCTCATGGACAGAGGAACCTGGTGGGCTACAGTCCATGGGGTTGAAAATGGTCAGATACGACTGAAGTGACTGAGGACACGCAATGCACAAAGCAGAGACAAATGAAATAGAGAACAGAATAGAGGAAATCAATGAAACCGAAAGTTGGTTCTTCTAAAAGCTTAACAAAATGGACAGACCTTTAGCAAGATTGACTGCTGCTGCTGCTGCTGCTGCTGCTGCTAAGTCATTTCAGTTGTGTCCGACTCTGTGAGACCCCATGGACTGCAGCTTACCAGGCTCCTCCGTCCATGGGATTTTCCAGGCAAGAGTACTGGAGTGGGGTTCCATTGCCTTCTCCTAGATTGACTAAGAAGACTATATTTGCATTTTGACAGTTTTCCCACTACTGAACGATTTTATTTTATTTTATTTTATTTTTTTAATCCAGACCAGGACTCCACATTGTATTAACTGACATGTTTCTTTGATGTTCTCCAATCTATGGTAGTTTTTCTCTATTTCCTTATTTTTCCTCATTCCCATTTTTTCCAATTTTTGAAGAGTACTGGTCAGGTATTTTATAGAATGTTCCTCAATTAAGGACTTTCTGAAGTTTTCTCTTGACTAGATTGGACTTATTATGCCCTTTGGGGAAGAACACCACAAAGGTGAAGTGTTCCTTGGGGTACAAGATATGAGCATGACTTTTTACTCCTCGGCAGAAACACTCTAATGGCAGCCTTGAAGTTTTTCTCTGTATCTTGACTGTTGCTTTTCATATTGTGGGAATAACAAACAAAGGCAGTCTTTAACTGCACTGTTGGACCACTCTGGAAGAATTAAGAGCCTAGTAGTTTTTTTCAGAAACACTTTGTGAGGAGTATTGCCTTAGGATGATCCTGTGGAGAAAGAAATGGCAACCCCCCTCCAATATTCTTGCCTGGAGAATCCCATAGACAGAGGAGCCTGGTGGGCTACAGTCCATGGGGTCGAGAAGAGGAAAACAGTCCAACAAGAGTAAATAATGGGTTCAGTCATTAAGAAAAGTCAAAGACATTTAGTACCTCTTCATGGGCTATTGCTAATATTCTGAGTCATATCCTGTGAGCTGTTTTATAAATGCTGCAAGCCCTACCCGGTGGAAGAAGTTAACCACGTGATGAACAGACTGTAGCCATGATGTAAACTGCCACAATTCCAAGAAGACTACCCCTGGGCCAATTTCGAGATGACTGTCAGAGCTGACTATGCTGTTCTCCATGTAAACTCCTCCCTTCAGCTAAAAGCTTTTACCTCCCCATGGGTTGCCAGCATCCAGAATAAAGCAAACTTCTTTTCACCAACCTTGCCTCTATCTTTCTTTAAAAAATGTATTTAAGGGACTTCCCTGGTGGTCCAGTGGCTGAAATTCTGTGCTCCCAATGCAGGGGACCCAGGTTCAACCCCTGGTCAGGGAGCCAGATCCCACATGCTGCAACTAAGATCTGGTACAGCCAAATAAATAAATATTAAAAAAAAAAATGTATTAAAAAAAAAGTATTTAGCTGCACCAGGCCTTGGTTGCAGCATGCAGGGATCTTCAACCATCCTTGTGCTATGTGGAATCTTTCAGTGGTGGTATGTGGGATCTTTAATTACAGTATGCAGACTCTTAGTGGGATCAAGTTTCCCGACCGGGAATCCAACCCGGGCTCCTTAGCCATTGAACCACAAGGCAAGTCCCAACCTTTCCTCTGTACTGGTTTTTGAGGAGCAAGCAGTCAGACCCAACTTTAGGTAATAGCTGCATCAATTTACATTCCTACCAGCAGTGTACAAGCATTCCCCTTCCTCCACAGCCTCACTAACATTTGTAATTTGTGGTCTTTTCCAGGTAATTCTTAGAAACGCTAAAGCTAATGCAAAGATGCACTATTTTAGAACAAGCACTTTAAGACTCGGAATGACTTTCTATCTTATTTTGAGTCTTATGAAGAAGAAATATATGGTAAAATATATATATATAGGTTAAAAACTCATTTGAACTTATACTTAATTAAGGTTTTATACACCAGTTTCTCCAGGAAATGCAAATTTAACAGGAAAATGAGACATGTCATAAGTTCAAAATGCTCAAGGCAAACAATCATTATGCATTCCTGCAAATTAAATTGTTTTATACTGTAAAAAAATCATTTGAAGATCTTATGGCAATTAAGAATTTATTTTCTCCCCCTCTCTGAATTTTAACCTTTATGAGGCTTTCAGATACAAAATGACTACTGTTATCTCAGTATTGGATTAGTTCAAGATCCTAAAGTCAGTTAGCAACTTTACATGACATAATTAAATTATCACTAAAGAATAATACAACTGCTGATAATAATAAGTATCTGATGAAGAAATATGGCTTTAGTCAGTTTAGTTAGCATAACTCCATAAACTCACATAATGTTTATATTTTCCAAGATTTAGAAGGACAAAATTTATAAAGATGCTAGTGATCCAAATTATGATCCAACTTAATTAGACACCCATTTTTACATTTAGAATCCTTAACATTATTGTAAGTAATAATAAACTGTATGACTCATGAGGCAACCATAAGGAATTTAGGCAATTGTTTTAATTTAACCTTTTTATTTAAACCAAATCCTACATAAATTAAAATGACATATTTGCAGGTTTATGTCTCTCAGTGGTAAAATCAAGAAGTCATATAACCATCTTTTAAGCTCCAGATTCAGCCTCAAAATTTAATTTATCAAACGGTATGCTGTGATTAGGCATATAAAATTAACTTTGACGAAATTTCCTGGATTTATTGAGTTGGTCAGAAAGTTTGTTCAGATATTTCCACAAGATGGTACAGAAAAATCCAAACTTTTTGGCTAACCCAATAGTTTATTTTCTAAATCAGCTAAAAGTCTTAGAGAGGGAGGTTTCTTAGAATCCCGTTTATGACTTTGAATTGTTGACCTGATGTTGACACTCATATGTTCATTCTATGTCTTAAATTCAGCAGGGACATCCACATTACAGGTAGCTTTTCTCTTTTCTTATTAAAAAAAGTTTTTAAGCAAAGAAATTATATTAGAGAAATGATGTTTAAATTTTTGCCAATATTTAATTGTTTATATGGTTATTCACATGACGTTTTTTGCCAGAGTGTAACAGTTATCTTTTAACCAAAGTTTTACTTTTTCCACTAGGCAGACACAAAACTACCATAAGATTCAGACTAAAATTTCTTCAAACTATTTACTATATTTCTTTTACCAATCAATGCAAATTCAGTCAGTGACACTGGATTTGAGAAGCCTGAGTCTGCTGTTTTGTACACGTCCATGGACGTGGAGAGGCCCTTAGTCCTTAACCAAAAGCAATTTCCAAATTTATTTGAAGATAACCTGGAAAGGAACCAGCTCTCCTTTGTCCTGGTGGTGGGCTCACACCAGATGCCTCCTGAGTATGCTGGTGGTCCAGTGGCTAGGACTCTGAGCTTCTACGATAGAGGGCACAGGGTCATCCCTGATCAGGGAACTAAGATCCCACATGCCACGTGGCATGTCCCCCAAATTAAAAATTTTTTAAAAAGAAAGAAAGAAAAGCCAGTCCTTCCTGCTGCTGCTAAGTCACTTCAGTTTTGTCCAACTCTCTGCGACACCATAGACAACAACCCACCAGGCTTCCCCGTCCCCGGGATTCTCCAGGCAAGAACACTGGAGTGGGTTGCCATTTCCTTCTCCAGTGCATGAAAGTAAAAGGTGAAATTGAAGTCTCTCAGTCATGTCCAACTCTTAGCGACCCCGTGGACTGCAGCCTACCAGGCTCCTCCGTCCATGGGATTTTCCAGGCAAGAGTACTGGAATGGGTTGCTATTGCCTTCTCCAGTCCTTCCTTAAGACCCCCAAATTTTCTTGGATGACATCCCCTCATTACTCTACTCATATAAAATGCAAAAAATCCACAGTAAAAACACTGCACTAAGTGACTACCCAAAGAATAGGTAGAAGATATAAGGTCCAGTGAGAAAAGGCAAATTTTAGAATAAGTGTTGAGTAATGTCACAACATGATGTACTTGTATACAGAGTACGTCATGGGAAATGCTGGGCTGGATGAATCACAAGCTGGAATCAAGATTGCAGAGAGAAATATTTACAACCTCAGATATGCAGATGACACTACCCTTTTGGAAGAAAGTGAAGAGGAACTAAAGATCCTCTTGATGAGGATGAAAGAAGAGAGTGAAAAAGCTGGCTTAAAATTCAACATTCAGAAAACTAAGATCATGGCATCTGGTCCCAACATTTCATGGCAAATAGATGGGGGAAAAGTAGAAACAGTGGCAGATTTTATTTTCTTGGGCTCCAAGACCACTGCAGATGATGTCTGCAGCCATGAAATTAAAAGATACTTGCTCCTTGGAAGAAAAGCGATGACAAACCTAGACAGCATATTAAAAAGCAGAGACATTACTTTGCCAACAAAGGCCTATATAGTTAAAGCTATGGTTTTTCAGTAGTCGTGTACAAATATGAGAGTTGGACCATAAAGAAGGCTGAGTGCTGAAGAACTGATGCTTTTGGTTGGAGAAGACTCTTGAGAGTCCCTTGGACTGCAAGGAGATCAAACCAGTCCATCATAAAAGAAATCAACCCTGAATATTCATTGGAAGGACTGATGCTGAAGCTGAAGCTCCAATACTTTGGCCACCTGATGGGAAAAGCCAACTCATTGGAAAAGACCCTGATGCTGGGAAAGGTTGATGGCAGGAAGAGAAGGTGGGGACAAAGGATGAGACGGTTCCAACATAGTGGGTTCAGTATGATGGTTCTGTCACCCATTCGGTGGACATGAATTTGAGCAAACTTGGAGATAGTGAAGTACAAGGAAGCCTGGCGCTCTGTAGTCTATGGGGTCAGAATGAATCAAACATGACTTATCGACTAAACTTAACAGCAGTAACAACAACGCCACACACATGAGTCTAAAAACACGAAGAAACATTGTACTTTATCATTTACATATGTAGAACAATGAGAAAAAACAGAACAGCGCCTGCCTGGGGATAAAAGAGTCTGTGTGAGAAAACCTTTTGGATTATCAACTGATCTCGCCAGAGGAGCAGCCTCTGAGTGAGCGGAGCTCAAGAGCCATGGAGATGCCCATGAGGACAAGCCTGCCAGCAGCCAAGAGCAGAAGCTGGAATCTGGGAGTCGGTCCAAGGACCTGATCGGGCTCCTTCCGTCCCACTCACCTCACCTCTCAACCCACATGGGGCCGGGTGAACAGATGTGAGCAGCTTGAAAAATTTTAAAAACCTGAGGCTGGCGGTTCACCCCTCCAGAAGGTCTATGAATGGTTAAAGCCCCAAAACTTGCTCTTGATGGATGAGCCATAAGTGGTGGAGACCAGACTCGGACCTGGAGTGGAGTTGCAAGAGGGTCAGGAGTCACTCTCGTGACCCCAGACGTGGATCACGCCGCTGGGATAAAACAATCTCCATGACACTTGGGGGTGGGCAAGGGGAGATGGAAATGATTTCTAGGTGATCTCATCAAATCCAAGATTTTACACTGGAAGCCCTACTGATTCGGTTTACAACCTAGAAATGAAATATATAGAATTCAGTGACTGATTGGATCCTGGGTTGACACCTGTGATGTGTTTATGGACCTGGATTACAAATGCTAAACCTTTTGAGTTCAAATCTAGAATCTGTGACTGACATTGGGTGTGATCTCAAGGGAATTGCTTAACCTCTCTGAGCCTCACTTTCTGCATCGTATGCTGACAGTTATAACCACCACATATGACTGTGGATTAAATGAGCAAATTGTGTAAAACAACTGTGTAAAATTGTTTCCCCTGCACAGTTTGAATACCTGGCAAATGACTGTAAAAAACATCGAGAACTGCCTCTGGGTGACCTAATCGGGTAGGTACCCTGAAAGGTCGAGAATTCCCAGGTGATTGGTTTCTGAGGCTGGGATCCACCCAGCAGGACGTGGCCAACCAGAGAAAGCTGATCTGGGGCTGCAGTACATCCGTCCCAGGCTCTATAAAAGGCCAGGTGCTCTGGCCAGCAGCCCAGCCCTGGAAACTCTTGGCCCACGATGCTGAGGTCCCTGAACACACGATGGATGCATCGATGGTGAGTTTGCACCATCTAAACCAGACACCAAAGTCTATGTGCTGGGGTGGAAGGGTCAGCAACTCCCGGTGGACAGTCATGAGTCCTAGGAGTACACTCTTGGGGAAGAAGAACCCAAACATTTGAAATGGTTCATTTCTTCAAGGGGTTGTTGACTGGGCACTCCTGTGTGCATACATTCTCCAGGGGGTGCCCTCACACAGACAGGTTCCTGCAAGCAGGCAGCATTGAGGCCTTTTCAGTTGCCTGTCCCTGAAGGTCCCTTGAGGGCAAGGATGCTGTTTGGATGGTCCCCTGAGTCCCCAGATCACTGTGTGGAACAGGGTGGCTGCAACCTCTGCTTAGAATGGAAGGATGTGAAAAATGTGTGACCATGACCATGTATGGGGGAGTCTGGGTGTATTATGGCATTAATAGAAATTGGACAATTAAGAGAAAAGTTATAATCTATGGGGGGTGGGCACTGATTTCTTCCTACCTTAAAAAAATTTATTTTTATACCCAGCTTTATTGAAGTAGGGCTTCCCTTGTGGCTCTGCCTTCAATGCAGGAAACCTGGGTTTGATCCCTGGGTTGGGAAGATCGCCTGGAGAATGGAAAGGCTAGCCACTCCAGTATTCTGGCCTAGAGAATTCCATGAACTGTATAGTCCATGGGGTTGCAAAGAGTTAGACATGACTAACTTTTGTTTTCACTTTATTGAAGTATAATTGACAAACTCCCATAGACTTAAAATATATAATATGCTAATATGATGTATGTAAATGTTGTGCAATGATGACCATACTCAAAGTGGCGAACATAATTATCACTTGCTACGGATACCTCTCTGCTTTGGGTGATGATGCTTAAGACTTACTCTCTTAGTAAATTTCTGGTATTCAGATAAGTATCATCATCAAGCTATATATTAGATCCTCAGAACTTAATTGTCTTAAGATTTTTTGCTCTTTGACCAATGTCTTTCATTTACTGACCTCTCAGCCACTAGCAACCACTACTCTTCTGTCTGATTCTATGAGTTCAAATGCTTTTTCTTATTTTACATATAAATACCATAAGGTTTAGGTTTCTCTGACACTTCACATAAAATAATGCCTTGTAGCTTCATCCATAATGTTACAAATGTCAGGATTTCCTTTTTTGATGATTGAATGATGTTCTGTAGTATATACACAGGTTTCCTCTGTTCTCAGAAAGTGCAACATTCCTAGGAAACCTCTTGTAAGCTGAAATGGTATAAAGCAATGAGGCAGTCACCTTAGGACACTTCTTGCTAAAGGATTAGCAAAACAAATGGGGACGAAGTGCAGATGGTCACGGAGAGAGTTCAAGGCTATGGCACTTCATGCTGAGATGCTGAGTGTAGTTCCCTAGGGAGGGTCTGCCAGTCTACTCAAGTTCACTGCAAAACAGATGATGAACACTATTTTCACTTTCGACTCTTTTTGTAAAAGCAAAAATCTTTTTTTCTTTTTTTGTAGATTACTGAAAACAAGTACTAGTGTAGATTTTCCATAAAAGGAAAATGGTAATCTTTCAAAAAGCGCTGGATACCTGAATAACACATAATCATTCATCTGCTGAACAGACACTTGGGTTGTTTCCATATCTTGGCTATGGTGACGAGGGCTGCAATCAACCTCAGAGTTTAGATCTCTTTTCGAGATATGAATTTCATTTCCTTTGAACACCCAGCAGTGGAGTACTGGATCATATAGTGGTTCTAATATTTAATTTTTCAGGAAGTTCCATACTGTTTTACACAACAGCTGCAAAAATTTGCATTTCTAACAGTAGTGCTTGAGAATTCCCTTTTCCCCAAATTCTGCCCCAGATTTATATCTTGTCTTTTTGATATAGCTATTCTATCAGATAGAGGTGTTACCTCACTGGAGTTTCTATTTGCGTTTCCTTAAAAAACAGTTCAAACTGCTGCACAAGCAATTACATCTCACACGCTAGTAAAGTAATGCTCAAAATTTTCCAAGCCAGGCTTCAGCAATACATGAACCGTGAACTTCCAGATGTTCAAGCTGGTTTTAGAAAAGTCAGAGGGACCAAAGATCAAATTGCCAACATTGGCTGGATCATCGAAAAAGCAAGAGAGTTCCAAAAAAACATCTATTTCTGCTTTATTGACTATGCCAAAGCCTTTGACTATGTGGACCACAACGAACTCTGGAAAATTCTGAAAGAGAAGGACTACCAGACCACCTGACCTGCCTCTTGAGAAACCTGTATGCAGGTCAGGAAGCAACAGTTAGAACTGGACATGGAACAACAGACTGGTTCCAAATAGGAAAAGGAGTACGTCAAGGCTGTATATTATAACCCTGCTTATTTAACTCATATGCAGAGTACATCATGAGAAACGCTGGGCTAAAAGAAGCACAAGCTGGAATCAAGATTGCCGGGAGAAATATCAATAACCTCAGATATGCAGGTGACTCCACCCTTATGGCAGAAAGTAAAGAAGAACTAAAGAGCCTCTTGATGAAAGTCAAAGAGGAGAGTGAAAAAGTTGGCTTAAAGCTCAACATTCAGAAAACTAAGATCATGGCATCTGGTCCCGTCATTTCATGGCAAGTAGATGGGGAAACAGTGGAAACAGTGGCTGACTTTACTTTTTGGGGCTCCAAAATCACTGCAGATGGTGATTGCAGCCATGAAATTAAAAGACACTCCTTGGAAGGAAAGTTATGACCAACCTAGACAGCATATTAAAAAGCAGAGACATTACTTTGCCAACAAAGGTCCATCTAGTCAAGGCTATGGTTTTTCCAGTAGTCATGTGTGGATGTGAGAGTTGGACTATAAAGAGGGCTGAGCACCGAAGAATTGATGCTTTTGAACTGTGGTGTTGGAGAACACTCTTGGGAGTCCCTTGGACTGCAAGGAGTTTCAACCAGTCCATCCTAAAGGAGGTCAGTCTTGGGTGTTCACTGGAAGGACTGATGCTGAAGCTGAAACCCCAATACTTTGTACACCTGATGTGAAGAACTGACTCATGTGAAAAGACCCTGATGCTGGGAAAGATTGAGGGCAGGAGGAGAAGGGGACGACAGAGAATGAGATGGTTGGATGGCATCACCGACTCAATGGACATGAGTTTGAGTAAACTCTGGGAGTTGGTGATGGACAGAGGGGCCTGGTGTGCTGTGGTTCATGGGATCACAAAGAGTTGGCGGTGACTGAGTGACTGAACTGAACTGAATAAACAGTATCTTTTCATGTGCCTATTGGACACCTGTGCATGCATGCTCACTTGTGTCAGTCTTACTATTTTTTGCAACTCGATAGATTGTAGCCAGGCTTCTCTGTCCTTGGGATTCTCCAGGCAAGAATACTGGAGTGGGTTATCCGTTTCCTCTTCCAGGGGACAGTTGGTCTCTCTCTTGATTAATTGTTCCCTTTCATTATATAATGACCTTCTTTCTCTCATGTAACAGTTTTGGCCAGTGAATTTTCCTGATATAGTGTAGCTAACCTGGCTTTTGGTTTCCTTTTCCATGCAATATATTTGGTCATCATTTCATAAGCCTACTTGTGTCCTGAAATCTTAAACATGAATCATATTATGATTTTTAAAACTCTGTGGGACAATATCTATGTAGGGGTGGTGGGATATTTTTACATTCATCTAGATTCCCACCTCCATTGATAGATAGGGTGGCATAGGAAGAGTTTTCATTTTAGAAATATTACTCTGACTGTCTTGAAGTTTTCATAAGATGGAGCCCTCTGATTCACAGAGGCCAATTAAGAGGCAATTGCAGGCTTTTAGGCAAGCAATGATGGTGGGCTAGACTAGAATTGGATCAATAGGAAGGGAGAAGCATGAATGTGGAACTGGGATTTGAGCTAGGTAGGGTATATGAACTTCCTTTTTTTTTTTTCAGGATTCCACAACTAAAGCTCAGCTATTGGGTAATAGCCAAGAGGCTTCAAGAGACTCTTACCTTGAAGCAATGGAAGAGCTTGAGGCATTTTTCCAGGAACTCAATGACACATATGGGACAGAAAACTCAGCAGCACCAGAGGCAGAACTCTGTGCACCCCTGACTGCCCGTGAAGAGGACAGCCAAAAGGAGCCCATGCAGAACCAGGTGAAGAATCTTTTGACTCACAATGATGATTTATACATGTCCTAGCATCCCTCAGATACTTCTTGTGCAGAACTAACATCAACCCATGTTAAAGCCCTTGATTTGCCCCATGGAAATTTAGGCAAGATCCTTTTTGACCCAAGGTGACCTCTTTTGAGGACAGTAGACCAGCAGTAACATCCCAGATGACAGATGTCACTGACACCCCAAACACAGCCTGAGATTTTAGAGGCTGGATGCAGACCTAGAGCTGGGGGAATGAAAATCAGAAGTCCTTTATTGAGTCCATTTTCTCCGAGGTCCTCACAGTTATACCTGTCAGAACTCACTGAGTTCTCTAGTCTTGAGGAGCTTTCAGTTCAGTAATGGAGGAAGGGGAGCAGACTGGCATGACCCTATTTCAAGAATGAGAATGGGAGGAAAGGAAGTGCCAGATTAAGATGTTATCAGAAGTCGACTCTCCATGAGGCCTTTAGCTCTGAGAATCCATAAGTTTTCACTGTCCTTCTTGGTGGAGTGTCTCCACAGTGACATTGGTCTCATGAGCATATCCTATTTCTACACCTCCAAGTGACAGCAGCCTTTGCTCCACTGTGGCTGGGACATTTTCACTTAGGTTCAAGCCTGATTATATATAACAGTTAAATTTAAGGCCATCTCTCATTTCTATGGATTTTATTTAGGAAAAGACTTCAGAAGGTCCTCAGCTTACCTTATTCAATGGATGTATCATCATAAGTTTTGATTATAGTCCCTGGGCAAATTATCACAGCTGTCTCTCTGTTCTGAGAGTCAGGACAAGGTGGAAGAGTCTGGGCTTTCTTGGCAGGGATGAGAATGGGAGATCATATTTGATAATACAGGCTACAGTCACTGAGACAGTTTGCTGAGAGAGGCAGACTGAGAAAGGGACCAGACGGGGATATGGCAAAACTGAGCAGACTGGTTGATTAGGGTACGATAAGAGCGGCAAGGAGGCACACAGGGTGGAGAGGTGTGAGACTACTGACATCACGGCTTTTGGCAGTCAATTGTAAACTTTCTGCCAGATGTTTAGGAAACCTATACACCCAGTGATGGTGGGTGTGTAGGATTAGAATTTGAACTGGGTACAACATCTGACTGGTGGCTTATTTGTTAAAGAATCTGCCTGCAATGTAGGAGACCTGGGTTTGATCCCTGGGTCAGGAAGATACCTTGGAGAAGGAAATGGCTACCCACTCCAGTATTCGTGCCTGGAAAATCCCATGGACAGAGGAGCCTGGTGGGCTATAGTCCATGGGGTTGCAAGTGTTGGACATGATTTAGTGACTAAACTACCACCACCACCACATCTGAACTTCTAACCTTTTTTTTTTTTTTTTTTTTGCAGAAACCCACAACTGAGGATCTAGTTCAGTTATCAGGCAACAGCAAAGAGGCTTCCATTACATCTTACTTTCCGACACTTGAGGACATTGAGGAGTTTCTCCAGGAGGTCAATGAGACATATAAAACAAGAAGCCCAGCTGTACCAGAGTCAGAGCTCTGTGTACCTCTGACTGCCCATGGTGAAGTCAGCCAAAAGGAGTCCCTGCAGAAGCAGGTGATGAATCTTTTGAGGCCCACGATGATGATTTATGCATGTTCTGTCATCCCAGGGACAGTCTTTGTCCATGTTAAAGCCTTACTTTGCCCCTTCAAAACCTAAAGTGACTTTTTTTTTTACTCCAAGGTGACCTCCTTTGATGAGAGAAACCCTGCAGCACATCAGTTGATGGATGTCACTGACACTCCGAAGACATTCATCACTGATTGTCAAGCAACAGCCGTTAATGTAAACAAGTTGACAATCCCCAGTGAGGGTAGCCAGATGAAGACCCTCAATGATGACCAGAGCCTCTCTGGAGGCCAGATGACCTTCAGTGGGGTCCAAACTACCTATATGGGTCAGATGAAGAAACTCAATGATGAAGACACTCCCCACCAAGTCTATATGATGCCACTTTCCTCAGCATCATTGCTATATCCTAGAATTCTGTATGTTGCCAATTCTCATTTTACCCAAGGACAACCTGCAGAAATGCAGAAGTGGAATCCCAAGATTCAGAGGTATCCATTGCAGAAGAGGCCTGACATTTTGAGGCCTTACATCTGCACCTGTAACTGTGGGAAAGCGTATGCCAAATCTTCCCATCTGCGAATCCATGAGCGTGTGCACACAGGTGAGTAAAGACTGCAGGTTGGGGGTGTCAGGAAAATAACTAAGGACCTCTGCCTTTACAAAACATTGGGATCATTTGAGATCATTGCCACCTCCCTCTAAGTCTGGGACCCAGAAGACTCTAGAAAAGCTTGGCCAATCTGAAAAGGTATAAAAAGCAGTCCCTAGAACAGACTCTGGTCCTGCTCCAGAGGCAACCTGGCTGCAGCGTTTCGTGGTGTTGACTGCCTGGGATGATGGAAGAAGTGGAGGGCTTTGTTTGACCTCTTAGGATGGTCCTGACCCTACCTCTTCTGGGACTGTCTCTTTATGGACTCCCATAGTCCCAATAGATAACCCCCACTCAACCTTCTCTACCCACCACTGCCTTTCTGCTTCCCTTCCTGCTTTTCTTTTTCTTTTCCTCTTCCTCCTTCAGCCCTCTTGCCTATCCTGCCCTCCTCCTCTTCCTTTCCTGTACACACCTTCTAGTCCTGTCTTCTGTCTCTCTCTGTCCCACTCCAACATGCAGTTTTCTTCTCCATTCTTTTCTAACTTCCCTGTCTCAAGCTACCTTGAATCATGACAAGTCTCCCTTTCTTTCTCGGTTCCAGGAGAGAAGCCCTATAAATGTAACATGAATGGATGCACGTGGGCATTCTCCCGTTCATCTGAGCTCAACAGACACAAGAAAAGGCACACCAGGGAGCGGCCCTACCTGTGTTCTATATGCGACAAAGACTTTGCCAGATCTGATCACTTAAAGCAGCATCAGAGAGTCCACAGATGAATTTCTCCCACGATGACAAACCCAGCAGCCTTTGAGGAAATGACTTAAACTGAAAGATTCTCCCTGCTAAGACTTTGCTTGGCACCTAGCACTAGGCCAGCACATGCTTAATATTAGTTGTAAATTTTAAAGTTTTCATTAATTTTTGTATAAAAGTAATGTATAAAGAAATGTGTAAAGAATATGTGTATGCATTTCAGTAGAATCAGAAGCACTCTGCATTTACTTTTCTGTGCATAGTGAATGTTTTCATCACCGTTTTATGAATCCTTGTAGAAATCCTTTATTTCTTTATTCCTTGTAGAAATCCTTTATTCCTTTAATAAAAGTCCTTTATTTCTATTTGTACATGTAAAGATGTTTTATGTAGATGATTGTAATGCATGCATAGTTCAAATGTGTTAAGAAATTAACATTTCAGTGGGAAGTGGGAGGGAGGTTCATATGTACACCTATGGCTAATGTATGGCAGATGTATGACAATGGATGGCAGATATCAAACCAATATTGTAAAGCAGTCATCCTTCAATGAAAAAGAAAGAAAAAAAGAAGAAAGAATGTAGCATTTCATATCTGAGCACTTCATTTATTTCTTTGGAGGTCCATTTCTACAGAGTTAATAGGAAGGGGACGCTTGGTTACTTCCAGTGTCAAGTGGTTTACATTAAATGAAACTCATTTGAATGAACTTCATTAAAGAGTTGAACCTCCTGTCTCAGCTGTTTTTCTCTAAGGCAAAGTGTCTCTTTTCCCCTTCTGCTTTCTCAGGACACAGCAGGTGGTGGTGATGGAGGAGGAGGAGTGGTCAAGTGTTGGCTGCCAGGGGAAAGATGTTTCCTTTCCATGGGGCCTCAGGCTTCTGCTGACATGTCTGCAACTGCAGTGACCTGGGGTCTGTTTCCTGGGCATGACTGAACACCTGCTCCTGAGGAGCTTAGCCATCTTCTTCTGCTGTTTAGGTCCTTCTCCCAGCTCTTGCAGGCCCTGTCCTCTTAGGTCTGACTTGAACCCTCATCCAAGTGCCAACTTGAATAATATTCCTTTGAAAAAGTGTCTGGTTAAGCCCTCCATTTGTTTCCAAGTTTGGGGGCCACTCAGAAAGGCACTTTCTACTGCAAGACTTCAAAAAGAAGCAGACTGCAAATCCCAGGGCTTCAGTTTGCCCTGCAGCATTTGAAGTTCTACTTGACCCACCCACTCTCACTCTAGAGGCCCCAGGTGCTAGATTCCTGGGTCTTTGAGGGTCTCACAATAACTATCTCTTAATGTGGTATTAAGTATGATATGAATTAATATAAGTACAAGAATAAACATCTGTGAGAGCCCATCACCCAGTGGCCTGCACTCAGGTATTGAGATGATCAATCAGGACAATGAGCCAAACTGAAAGGAGAGATCAAGCCTTTATTCACTTACCACTGGAGAGTGAGCAGGGAACCAAAAGAAGATGTGACAGCTCTCCAACGTTCCTTCTTTCTTTGTGAAACTCCAGGCAAGGGTTACATTATATACAGTTATGGGGGAGTATTCTCATTGCCTCCAACAAAAGACCCCTACCATTTTGTGGAAGAGAGAGAGAGGTGGGAAAGGGGAATTCTAGGTGTGGAAACATATTGAGTCAGATGGGAGACAAATGCTTCAGCCAAAACCCCTAGTAAGGAGGTGTGGGTGTCCTTGCAGCCACTTGCTTCAGAGATTTGCTTCAGGGATCTGACCCAGGTCTGGTGTAGGGAGGGGAGCTTCCAGCACGAGGCCATCCACAGTCTTGTAAGGGCCCAGCCCAAAAGATCACAAATAGGTATTGATCTCCTGGAACTGGACTCCTTAATTCAACCCCTGGATCCTTTAGGATTTGAATGAGAAGCAGAGCTAACACCATCAGGTCCTCTGTGAGCCAGACATTGATGGGGTGTGACCATGCTGATTGGTCAGTATGAGGGCCATGATCTAAACCACTCCAAGTCGAATGATTAGGCCTGCCTGGAGGAGTGAGTGTAGCCATGAGCCCCTATGTTTTCTAAGCAAAATAAAGATGGCCTATAACCCATTAGGGTCTATTCTAAAAGGCCAGAAGGCCTTCTGTCTCAACCTCCTAATGGACTGCTCTAATTTGCCAGTTTTCTTGATCCAAGTGTTGGCAATGGCACAGATCCCCTAGACTGGGCAGCTGGAAGCCAAGGACTAAGCAGTTAGCCAACACTACTCAGGCCAAGGAGTGGGGGCTGTTCTGTTGTGCCTCCAATTCTCAGAGAGTATCATTAATAACTTCAACAAGGGCCAAGGGCAGGTTGCATAGAACTTTTTAATAACTGGAGGCTTCCAGCAGTGAGAGAAATTACCCAGTCTGTGCAGAGTAGGAGTGAGTGTAGGAAGAAGGCCACCACTAGTGTGGCCGAAATTCTCTGATGGTGGATCTCCCCCTGCTCTTCCAGATGTTCCAGTGGCCTCCTTCTCTGACAGGAGTGAACTGACATTTAGGGAGGTGTTTTGCTCCTGCAGAATCCAGTTGCATCAACAAAGGATGTCACACTGATGATGCTGGTGCACTTGAGGTACTAGAAAGGCCCTAACTGCCTGTCAAAGGAGATGCACTTTTCAAGCAAATCAGAGTTGATGAATCCAAAGTCAACTAACACACCTGGCCTATGACACTGTTCTCCTGCTCTAGATTCCAATTGGTGATCTGAGAGATTGTGGAGACATGTAAGACAAGAGTAAATGTAGATAAATGGGGCCCAGGAAAAGGGTGACTGGGTGGGCCATTGGATGGCCTCCTGGCATTTCACTGGTAGACTCCCCACTCTAAGGAAGCAGCCTTTCTGCTAACCCAGTAAACAAATACTATCAAGATCCCCAAATGGGTCAGTGGGAGGGCACCAGCTCCAAAGCCTTCCACCAAAACCTGGGCCCTCTCCTCCCCTTTTTTCTCTTCCTTCCCAACCAAAGTGTACGTGTCAGGGGGGGTCTGTGGCAATGCACCCCATCAACAGATGCTCCATCACAAAGTGTAAGAAAATCTTTGTCATGGTAAGAATATCTTTGTCATGGTAAAAGCAAACTAACCAAGTCTCTATCTAGGTCTCTTTGAATTACTATAGAAAGTGACCCCGAAGCACTTTACCTTCTTTTCTGGAAAGCATGAGCCTCAATAACACACTGAGTCTCAGAAAGTCTCCTGACACCAGGGACCTGCTCACAGTCAACAACAGTCACTGCCTGCAACCAGAACAGCTTGGCTTTTGGCTTGTCCAACATCCATTGTACACCTGCTTTAACCACAGATGAAAAGAATGCATTGTCCTGAAGTAAAAAGAATGTCTACTTTGAGGACAGGGATCAATGCCGCCCTTCCTATGACACTGATGCTAGTACTCCCTGAAAGATTCCCTTCCCAGATGCCAAGGCCATACTGACTTACCGTGTACATGTTAATATCTTTCTTTTGAAAACTTGAAGGAATATTTGTCATGTTTGATGTATGCTCTTGTTCTGAGAGATATAAAATTGTGCTGAATGCCACGTATCTCCGGAGCACTTTCTTCCTTGGTGGAGACTGAACTCCCAGACTAGTCCTCAGTACGGCTAAAATAACACTCTCTTCTATTCCCTACATTGGACTATGTAATGATTATTTGGGTTGACAACCACTCAGAATAGTACCAGTCAAGGGTCAGATGTTTGCAGGTACACAGCGATGTTTTTACTGCTGTGCGTTTCTGTGATCAGACATGTATGACTCTTTGTGACCCCCATGGAGTATCGCCCACCAGGTTCTGTCCATGGGATGATCCTGGCAAGAATACTGGAGTGGGTTGCTATTCTTCCTCCATGGGATCTTCCTGACCCAGAAATGGAAACCACAGCTCTTGAATCTTTACCACTGAGCCACCTCGGGCCCCAGACAAAAGTCTTCTACTTTCTTATGGACCTGGGAGACCTGGAGAGGAAGAGGAAGAAGGGCTAGGAGTGGAGAGATATGAGTCATAGTGAACAAATGTGCCTCACCAATGCGTCCAGTAAAGAGGCTTATGGATGGAAGTGAGCAGGCAAGGAACAAATCTTTTATTAGCCTGTCTGATCTAAGGGGCCATGGGTCACCTTCGGAAAGTGCAATGTCCTGCTATGCACCACATCCCATGTGGGGAGGGTAGCTTCCCCCAAGAAACCAGCCAGGGACAGCCTTAGGGTCAGCCCTGAAAAAAAAATCACATATAGGACTTGGACTTGAGACAGAATCCTCACCCAATTTAAGAATTGGAATATTATTGACACTTTTTGTATCTACTCACGTGCTTCTCTCATTTAACCCTGTCTATCATCTAGGAATAACTACTACTCTGAATTTCCCTTGATTTACCTTCTATGCATTTATTACAAATCTATGTATTTTAAAAATGTATAGCTTTGGGAACTGGCTATCCAGCGGTTAAGACTCCAGGCAGCACAGATTTGATCCCTGGTCAGGGAACTAATGAAGAAAGATATGGCAACCCACTCCAGTATTCTTGCCTAGAGAATCCCGTGGACAGAGGAGACTGGTGTGCTGCTGTCCATAGGGTTGCACAGAGTCAGACACAACTGAAGCGGCTTAGCATGCATGCATGCATTGGAGAAGGAAATGGCAATCCATTCCAGCGTTCTTGCCTGGAGAATCCCAGGGATAGAGGAGCCTGGTGGGCTGCCATCTATGGGGTCACAGAAAGTCAGACAAGACTGAAGGGACTTAGCAGCAGCAGCAGCAGCAGGGAACTAAGATTCTGAGTGTGTGAGGTGTGGCCAAACAACAAATAAACACAAAGACCCTTGGTAACAACCACCAAAGAAAAATTAAACACATTTTATCAACATACTGGGGTGGGAAGGAGACCAAAGAAATATGAGCATGCACTTGAGTCTTTTATCAAGTGCAACCACCATAAAGAGAAAAGATAGTACACCATTCTTCATTATCCAAATTTAATCTGCTGGACAGTGATTTTTTAGACATTAACCTAAACATGAAACATAGTAACACATTCCCACCCCATTAAAAATCCCAGCCATTTTCTTGAAATTTCACTAAAACTAAAATCCACTAAGGATTTTACATTATGTCAAGCAGTGGAATGCGAAGTCAAGTGGGCCTTAGGAAGCATCACTACAAACAAAGCTCGTGGAGGTGATGGAATTCCAGCTGAGCTATTTCAAATCCTAAAAGATGATGCTGTCAAAGTGCTGCACTCAATATACTAGCAAATTTGGAAAACTTAGCAGTGGCCACAGAACTGGAAAAGGTCAGTTTTCATTCCAATCCCAAAGAAAGGCAATGCCAAAGAATGATCAAGCTACTGCATAATTGCACTCATCTCACATACTAGCAAAGTAATGGTCAAAATTCTCCAAGACAGGCTTCAACAGTACATGAATGGTGAACTTCCAGATGTTCCAGCTGGATTTAGAAAAGGCAGAGGAACCAGAGATCAAATTGCCAACATCCACTGGATCATTGAAAAAGCAAGAGCTCCAGAAAAACATCTACTTCTGCTTTATTGACTATGTCAAAGCCTCTGACTGTGTAGACCACAACAAACTCTGGAAAATTCTTCAAGATATGGGAATATCAGATCACCTGACCTGCCTCTTAAGAAATCTATATGCAGGTCAGGAAACAACAGTTAGAACTGGACATGGAAAAACAGACTGGTTCCAAATCAGGAAAGGAGTACATCAAGGCTGTATATTGTCACCCTGCTTATTTAACTTATATGCAGAGTACATCACGAGAAACGCTGGGCTGGAAGAAGCACAAGTTGGAATCAAGATTGCTGGGACAAATATCAATAACCTCAGATATGCAGATGACACCACCCTTATGGCAGAAAGCGAAGAGAAACTAAAGAGCCTCTTGATAAAAGTGAAAGAGGAGAGTGAAAAAATTGGCTTAAAACTCAACATTCAAAAAACTAAGATCATGGCATCTGATCCCAACACTTCATGGCAAATAGATGGGGAAGCAGTGGAAACAGTGACATACTTTATTTTTCTGGGCTCCAAAATCACTGTAGATGGTGACTGCAGCCATGAAATCAAAAGACACTTGCTTGCTCCTTGGAAGAAAAGTTATGACCAACC